>NW_026961178.1:0-369601 GCF_963924245.1 Chroicocephalus ridibundus | reverse complement strand
AATCGCCACTTCTCCCTCCTGGCACTTTCCATGTGGGAGATATAGCAGGATGTATATTGGTTTTGAGGACAACTCAATGGACAGTGTAGGGAGAAAAGTTCCTGGCTCCTTGAATGCCGTTCCTGGAGACACTGCGATCAATGTGGGAGATATGTCAAGATGTGTGTTGGTTTTGAGGACGGCTCTCTGGAGAGTCTTAGCAAAGAGGTCACAGGGATAATCAGAGCAATTCTCAGAGACACTGAGAACAAGATGGACAGTTCCCTCCTGGCACTTTCCCTGTAGGAGATACCGCAAGACGTTTCTGTAGATTGGGCACAGCGCTCTGCAGGGTGTTAGCAGAGACTTTCCCGGGACAGTGAAACCCTATGTCAGAGACACTGAGAAGAAGCCCCAATGTTCCCTCCAGGCACTTTCAGTGTGGGTGCCTTCTCCACGTGGTTCCTGGTTTCCCTGCAGCGCTGAAGAGAATGTTAGCAAAGAGGTAACCGGCACAGCGAAAACAGTACTCAAAGAGAGGGAGAGCAAGCTCTCTCTTGGCACTTTGGATGTGGGACATACAGCGAGATGTTTGCTGCTTTTGCGTTTGGCTGTTGGGAGATTTACAGCACAAAGATATCTAGTTGATTTGAAGCAGTTCCGAGAAAGTCTAAACATAATCGCCACTTCTCCCTCCTGGCACTTTCCATGTGGGAGATATAGCAGGATGTATATTGGTTTTGAGGACAACTCAATGGACAGTGTAGGGAGAAAAGTTCCTGGCTCCTTGAATGCCGTTCCTGGAGACACTGCGATCAATGTGGGAGATATGTCAAGATGTGTGTTTGTTTTGAGGACGGCTCTCTGGAGAGTCTTAGCAAAGAGGTCACAGGGATAATCAGAGCAATTCTCAGAGACACTGAGAACAAGATGGACAGTTCCCTCCTGGCACTTTCCCTGTAGGAGATACCGCAAGACGTTTCTGTAGATTGGGCACAGCGCTCTGCAGGGTGTTAGCAGAGACTTTCCCGGGACAGTGAAACCCTATGTCAGAGACACTGAGAAGAAGCCCCAATGTTCCCTCCAGGCACTTTCAGTGTGGGTGCCTTCTCCACGTGGTTCCTGGTTTCCCTGCAGCGCTGAAGAGAATGTTAGCAAAGAGGTAACCGGGACAGTGAAAACAGTACTCAAAGAGAGGGAGAGCAAGCTCTCTCTTGGCACTTTGGATGTGGGACATACAGCGAGATGTTTGCTGCTTTTGCGTTTGGCTGTTGGGAGATTTACAGCACAAAGATATCTAGTTGATTTGAAGCAGTTCCGAGAAAGTCTAAACATAATCGCCACTTCTCCCTCCTGGCACTTTCCATGTGGGAGATATAGCAGGATGTATATTGGTTTTGAGGACAACTCAATGGACAGTGTAGGGAGAAAAGTTCCTGGCTCCTTGAATGCCGTTCCTGGAGACACTGCGATCAATGAGGGAGATATGTCAAGATGTGTGTTGGTTTTGAGGACGGCTCTCTGGAGAGTCTTAGCAAAGAGGTCACAGGGATAATCAGAGCAATTCTCAGAGACACTGAGAACAAGCTCGACAATTCCCTCCTGGCACTTTTCCTGTAGGAGATACCGCAAGACGTTTCTGTAGATTGGGCACAGCGCTCTGCAGGGTGTTAGCAGAGACTTTCCCGGGACAGTGAAACCCTATGTCAGAGACACTGAGAAGAAGCCCCAATGTTCCCTCCAGGCACTTTCAGTGTGGGTGCCTTCTCCACGTGGTTCCTGGTTTCCCTGCAGCGCTGAAGAGAATGTTAGCAAAGAGGTAACCGGCACAGCGAAAACAGTACTCAAAGACAGGGAGAGCAAGCTCTCTCTTGGCACTTTGGATGTGGGACATACAGCGAGATGTTTGCTGCTTTTGCGTTTGGCTGTTGGGAGATTTACAGCACAAAGATATCTAGTTGATTTGAAGCAGTTCCGAGGAAGTCTAAACATAATCCCCACTTCTCCCTCCTGGCACTTTCCATGTGGGAGATATAGCAGGATGTATATTGGTTTTGAGGACAACTCAATGGACAGTGTAGGGAGAAAAGTTCCTGGCTCCTTGAATGCCGTTCCTGGAGACACTGCGATCAATGTGGGAGATATGTCAAGATGTGTGTTGGTTTTGAGGACGGCTCTCTGGAGAGTCTTAGCAAAGAGGTCACAGGGATAATCAGAGCAATTCTCAGAGACACTGAGAACAAGCTCGACAATTCCCTCCTGGCACTTTCCCTGTAGGAGATACCGCAAGACGTTTCTGTAGATTGGGCACAGCGCTCTGCAGGGTGTTAGCAGAGACTTTCCCGGGACAGTGAAACCCTATGTCAGAGACACTGAGAAGAAGCCCCAATGTTCCCTCCAGGCACTTTCAGTGTGGGTGCCTTCTCCACGTGGTTCCTGGTTTCCCTGCAGCGCTGAAGAGAATGTTAGCAAAGAGGTAACCGGCACAGCGAAAACAGTACTCAAAGAGAGGGAGAGCAAGCTCTCTCTTGGCACTTTGGATGTGGGACATACAGCGAGATGTTTGCTGCTTTTGCGTTTGGCTGTTGGGAGATTTACAGCACAAAGATATCTAGTTGATTTGAAGCAGTTCCGAGAAAGTCTAAACATAATCGCCACTTCTCCCTCCTGGCACTTTCCATGTGGGAGATATAGCAGGATGTATATTGGTTTTGAGGACAACTCAATGGACAGTGTAGGGAGAAAAGTTCCTGGCTCCTTGAATGCCGTTCCTGGAGACACTGCGATCAATGTGGGAGATATGTCAAGATGTGTGTTTGTTTTGAGGACGGCTCTCTGGAGAGTCTTAGCAAAGAGGTCACAGGGATAATCAGAGCAATTCTCAGAGACACTGAGAACAAGCTCGACAATTCCCTCCTGGCACTTTCCCTGTAGGAGATACCGCAAGAGTTTCTGTAGATTGGGCACAGCGCTCTGCAGGGTGTTAGCAGAGACTTTCCCGGGACAGTGAAACCCTATGTCAGAGACACTGAGAAGAAGCCCCAATGTTCCCTCCAGGCACTTTCAGTGTGGGTGCCTTCTCCACGTGGTTCCTGGTTTCCCTGCAGCGCTGAAGAGAATGTTAGCAAAGAGGTAACCGGCACAGCGAAAACAGTACTCAAAGACAGGGAGAGCAAGCTCTCTCTTGGCACTTTGGATGTGGGACATACAGCGAGATGTTTGCTGCTTTTGCGTTTGGCTGTTGGGAGATTTACAGCACAAAGATATCTAGTTGATTTGAAGCAGTTCCGAGAAAGTCTAAACATAATCGCCACTTCTCCCTCCTGGCACTTTCCATGTGGGAGATATAGCAGGATGTATATTGGTTTTGAGGACAACTCAATGGACAGTGTAGGGAGAAAAGTTCCTGGCTCCTTGAATGCCGTTCCTGGAGACACTGCGATCAATGTGGGAGATATGTCAAGATGTGTGTTGGTTTTGAGGACGGCTCTCTGGAGAGTCTTAGCAAAGAGGTCACAGGGATAATCAGAGCAATTCTCAGAGACACTGAGAACAAGATGGACAGTTCCCTCCTGGCACTTTCCCTGTAGGAGATACCGCAAGACGTTTCTGTAGATTGGGCACAGCGCTCTGCAGGGTGTTAGCAGAGACTTTCCCGGGACAGTGAAACCCTATGTCAGAGACACTGAGAAGAAGCCCCAATGTTCCCTCCAGGCACTTTCAGTGTGGGTGCCTTCTCCACGTGGTTCCTGGTTTCCCTGCAGCGCTGAAGAGAATGTTAGCAAAGAGGTAACCGGCACAGCGAAAACAGTACTCAAAGAGAGGGAGAGCAAGCTCTCTCTTGGCACTTTGGATGTGGGACATACAGCGAGATGTTTGCTGCTTTTGCGTTTGGCTGTTGGGAGATTTACAGCACAAAGATATCTAGTTGATTTGAAGCAGTTCCGAGAAAGTCTAAACATAATCGCCACTTCTCCCTCCTGGCACTTTCCATGTGGGAGATATAGCAGGATGTATATTGGTTTTGAGGACAACTCAATGGACAGTGTAGGGAGAAAAGTTCCTGGCTCCTTGAATGCCGTTCCTGGAGACACTGCGATCAATGAGGGAGATATGTCAAGATGTGTGTTGGTTTTGAGGACGGCTCTCTGGAGAGTCTTAGCAAAGAGGTCACAGGGATAATCAGAGCAATTCTCAGAGACACTGAGAACAAGATGGACAGTTCCCTCCTGGCACTTTCCCTGTAGGAGATACCGCAAGACGTTTCTGTAGATTGGGCACAGCGCTCTGCAGGGTGTTAGCAGAGACTTTCCCGGGACAGTGAAACCCTATGTCAGAGACACTGAGAAGAAGCCCCAATGTTCCCTCCAGGCACTTTCAGTGTGGGTGCCTTCTCCACGTGGTTCCTGGTTTCCCTGCAGCGCTGAAGAGAATGTTAGCAAAGAGGTAACCGGCACAGCGAAAACAGTACTCAAAGACAGGGAGAGCAAGCTCTCTCTTGGCACTTTGGATGTGGGACATACAGCGAGATGTTTGCTGCTTTTGCGTTTGGCTGTTGGGAGATTTACAGCACAAAGATATCTAGTTGATTTGAAGCAGTTCCGAGAAAGTCTAAACATAATCGCCACTTCTCCCTCCTGGCACTTTCCATGTGGGAGATATAGCAGGATGTATATTGGTTTTGAGGACAACTCAATGGACAGTGTAGGGAGAAAAGTTCCTGGCTCCTTGAATGCCGTTCCTGGAGACACTGCGATCAATGAGGGAGATATGTCAAGATGTGTGTTGGTTTTGAGGACGGCTCTCTGGAGAGTCTTAGCAAAGAGGTCACAGGGATAATCAGAGCAATTCTCAGAGACACTGAGAACAAGATGGACAGTTCCCTCCTGGCACTTTCCCTGTAGGAGATACCGCAAGACGTTTCTGTAGATTGGGCACAGCGCTCTGCAGGGTGTTAGCAGAGACTTTCCCGGGACAGTGAAACCCTATGTCAGAGACACTGAGAAGAAGCCCCAATGTTCCCTCCAGGCACTTTCAGTGTGGGTGCCTTCTCCACGTGGTTCCTGGTTTCCCTGCAGCGCTGAAGAGAATGTTAGCAAAGAGGTAACCGGCACAGCGAAAACAGTACTCAAAGACAGGGAGAGCAAGCTCTCTCTTGGCACTTTGGATGTGGGACATACAGCGAGATGTTTGCTGCTTTTGCGTTTGGCTGTTGGGAGATTTACAGCACAAAGATATCTAGTTGATTTGAAGCAGTTCCGAGAAAGTCTAAACATAATCGCCACTTCTCCCTCCTGGCACTTTCCATGTGGGAGATATAGCAGGATGTATATTGGTTTTGAGGACAACTCAATGGACAGTGTAGGGAGAAAAGTTCCTGGCTCCTTGAATGCCGTTCCTGGAGACACTGCGATCAATGTGGGAGATATGTCAAGATGTGTGTTTGTTTTGAGGACGGCTCTCTGGAGAGTCTTAGCAAAGAGGTCACAGGGATAATCAGAGCAATTCTCAGAGACACTGAGAACAAGATGGACAGTTCCCTCCTGGCACTTTCCCTGTAGGAGATACCGCAAGACGTTTCTGTAGATTGGGCACAGCGCTCTGCAGGGTGTTAGCAGAGACTTTCCCGGGACAGTGAAACCCTATGTCAGAGACACTGAGAAGAAGCCCCAATGTTCCCTCCAGGCACTTTCAGTGTGGGTGCCTTCTCCACGTGGTTCCTGGTTTCCCTGCAGCGCTGAAGAGAATGTTAGCAAAGAGGTAACCGGCACAGCGAAAACAGTACTCAAAGAGAGGGAGAGCAAGCTCTCTCTTGGCACTTTGGATGTGGGACATACAGCGAGATGTTTGCTGCTTTTGCGTTTGGCTGTTGGGAGATTTACAGCACAAAGATATCTAGTTGATTTGAAGCAGTTCCGAGAAAGTCTAAACATAATCGCCACTTCTCCCTCCTGGCACTTTCCATGTGGGAGATATAGCAGGATGTATATTGGTTTTGAGGACAACTCAATGGACAGTGTAGGGAGAAAAGTTCCTGGCTCCTTGAATGCCGTTCCTGGAGACACTGCGATCAATGAGGGAGATATGTCAAGATGTGTGTTGGTTTTGAGGACGGCTCTCTGGAGAGTCTTAGCAAAGAGGTCACAGGGATAATCAGAGCAATTCTCAGAGACACTGAGAACAAGATGGACAGTTCCCTCCTGGCACTTTCCCTGTAGGAGATACCGCAAGACGTTTCTGTAGATTGGGCACAGCGCTCTGCAGGGTGTTAGCAGAGACTTTCCCGGGACAGTGAAACCCTATGTCAGAGACACTGAGAAGAAGCCCCAATGTTCCCTCCAGGCACTTTCAGTGTGGGTGCCTTCTCCACGTGGTTCCTGGTTTCCCTGCAGCGCTGAAGAGAATGTTAGCAAAGAGGTAACCGGCACAGCGAAAACAGTACTCAAAGACAGGGAGAGCAAGCTCTCTCTTGGCACTTTGGATGTGGGACATACAGCGAGATGTTTGCTGCTTTTGCGTTTGGCTGTTGGGAGATTTACAGCACAAAGATATCTAGTTGATTTGAAGCAGTTCCGAGAAAGTCTAAACATAATCGCCACTTCTCCCTCCTGGCACTTTCCATGTGGGAGATATAGCAGGATGTATATTGGTTTTGAGGACAACTCAATGGACAGTGTAGGGAGAAAAGTTCCTGGCTCCTTGAATGCCGTTCCTGGAGACACTGCGATCAATGTGGGAGATATGTCAAGATGTGTGTTTGTTTTGAGGACGGCTCTCTGGAGAGTCTTAGCAAAGAGGTCACAGGGATAATCAGAGCAATTCTCAGAGACACTGAGAACAAGATGGACAGTTCCCTCCTGGCACTTTCCCTGTAGGAGATACCGCAAGACGTTTCTGTAGATTGGGCACAGCGCTCTGCAGGGTGTTAGCAGAGACTTTCCCGGGACAGTGAAACCCTATGTCAGAGACACTGAGAAGAAGCCCCAATGTTCCCTCCAGGCACTTTCAGTGTGGGTGCCTTCTCCACGTGGTTCCTGGTTTCCCTGCAGCGCTGAAGAGAATGTTAGCAAAGAGGTAACCGGCACAGCGAAAACAGTACTCAAAGAGAGGGAGAGCAAGCTCTCTCTTGGCACTTTGGACGTGGGACATACAGCGAGATGTTTGCTGCTTTTGCGTTTGGCTGTTGGGAGATTTACAGCACAAAGATATCTAGTTGATTTGAAGCAGTTCCGAGAAAGTCTAAACATAATCGCCACTTCTCCCTCCTGGCACTTTCCATGTGGGAGATATAGCAGGATGTATATTGGTTTTGAGGACAACTCAATGGACAGTGTAGGGAGAAAAGTTCCTGGCTCCTTGAATGCCGTTCCTGGAGACACTGCGATCAATGTGGGAGATATGTCAAGATGTGTGTTTGTTTTGAGGACGGCTCTCTGGAGAGTCTTAGCAAAGAGGTCACAGGGATAATCAGAGCAATTCTCAGAGACACTGAGAACAAGATGGACAGTTCCCTCCTGGCACTTTCCCTGTAGGAGATACCGCAAGACGTTTCTGTAGATTGGGCACAGCGCTCTGCAGGGTGTTAGCAGAGACTTTCCCGGGACAGTGAAACCCTATGTCAGAGACACTGAGAAGAAGCCCCAATGTTCCCTCCAGGCACTTTCAGTGTGGGTGCCTTCTCCACGTGGTTCCTGGTTTCCCTGCAGCGCTGAAGAGAATGTTAGCAAAGAGGTAACCGGCACAGCGAAAACAGTACTCAAAGAGAGGGAGAGCAAGCTCTCTCTTGGCACTTTGGATGTGGGACATACAGCGAGATGTTTGCTGCTTTTGCGTTTGGCTGTTGGGAGATTTACAGCACAAAGATATCTAGTTGATTTGAAGCAGTTCCGAGAAAGTCTAAACATAATCGCCACTTCTCCCTCCTGGCACTTTCCATGTGGGAGATATAGCAGGATGTATATTGGTTTTGAGGACAACTCAATGGACAGTGTAGGGAGAAAAGTTCCTGGCTCCTTGAATGCCGTTCCTGGAGACACTGCGATCAATGAGGGAGATATGTCAAGATGTGTGTTGGTTTTGAGGACGGCTCTCTGGAGAGTCTTAGCAAAGAGGTCACAGGGATAATCAGAGCAATTCTCAGAGACACTGAGAACAAGATGGACAGTTCCCTCCTGGCACTTTCCCTGTAGGAGATACCGCAAGACGTTTCTGTAGATTGGGCACAGCGCTCTGCAGGGTGTTAGCAGAGACTTTCCCGGGACAGTGAAACCCTATGTCAGAGACACTGAGAAGAAGCCCCAATGTTCCCTCCAGGCACTTTCAGTGTGGGTGCCTTCTCCACGTGGTTCCTGGTTTCCCTGCAGCGCTGAAGAGAATGTTAGCAAAGAGGTAACCGGCACAGCGAAAACAGTACTCAAAGAGAGGGAGAGCAAGCTCTCTCTTGGCACTTTGGATGTGGGACATACAGCGAGATGTTTGCTGCTTTTGCGTTTGGCTGTTGGGAGATTTACAGCACAAAGATATCTAGTTGATTTGAAGCAGTTCCGAGAAAGTCTAAACATAATCGCCACTTCTCCCTCCTGGCACTTTCCATGTGGGAGATATAGCAGGATGTATATTGGTTTTGAGGACAACTCAATGGACAGTGTAGGGAGAAAAGTTCCTGGCTCCTTGAATGCCGTTCCTGGAGACACTGCGATCAATGAGGGAGATATGTCAAGATGTGTGTTGGTTTTGAGGACGGCTCTCTGGAGAGTCTTAGCAAAGAGGTCACAGGGATAATCAGAGCAATTCTCAGAGACACTGAGAACAAGATGGACAGTTCCCTCCTGGCACTTTCCCTGTAGGAGATACCGCAAGACGTTTCTGTAGATTGGGCACAGCGCTCTGCAGGGTGTTAGCAGAGACTTTCCCGGGACAGTGAAACCCTATGTCAGAGACACTGAGAAGAAGCCCCAATGTTCCCTCCAGGCACTTTCAGTGTGGGTGCCTTCTCCACGTGGTTCCTGGTTTCCCTGCAGCGCTGAAGAGAATGTTAGCAAAGAGGTAACCGGCACAGCGAAAACAGTACTCAAAGACAGGGAGAGCAAGCTCTCTCTTGGCACTTTGGATGTGGGACATACAGCGAGATGTTTGCTGCTTTTGCGTTTGGCTGTTGGGAGATTTACAGCACAAAGATATCTAGTTGATTTGAAGCAGTTCCGAGAAAGTCTAAACATAATCGCCACTTCTCCCTCCTGGCACTTTCCATGTGGGAGATATAGCAGGATGTATATTGGTTTTGAGGACAACTCAATGGACAGTGTAGGGAGAAAAGTTCCTGGCTCCTTGAATGCCGTTCCTGGAGACACTGCGATCAATGTGGGAGATATGTCAAGATGTGTGTTGGTTTTGAGGACGGCTCTCTGGAGAGTCTTAGCAAAGAGGTCACAGGGATAATCAGAGCAATTCTCAGAGACACTGAGAACAAGATGGACAGTTCCCTCCTGGCACTTTCCCTGTAGGAGATACCGCAAGACGTTTCTGTAGATTGGGCACAGCGCTCTGCAGGGTGTTAGCAGAGACTTTCCCGGGACAGTGAAACCCTATGTCAGAGACACTGAGAAGAAGCCCCAATGTTCCCTCCAGGCACTTTCAGTGTGGGTGCCTTCTCCACGTGGTTCCTGGTTTCCCTGCAGCGCTGAAGAGAATGTTAGCAAAGAGGTAACCGGCACAGCGAAAACAGTACTCAAAGAGAGGGAGAGCAAGCTCTCTCTTGGCACTTTGGATGTGGGACATACAGCGAGATGTTTGCTGCTTTTGCGTTTGGCTGTTGGGAGATTTACAGCACAAAGATATCTAGTTGATTTGAAGCAGTTCCGAGAAAGTCTAAACATAATCGCCACTTCTCCCTCCTGGCACTTTCCATGTGGGAGATATAGCAGGATGTATATTGGTTTTGAGGACAACTCAATGGACAGTGTAGGGAGAAAAGTTCCTGGCTCCTTGAATGCCGTTCCTGGAGACACTGCGATCAATGTGGGAGATATGTCAAGATGTGTGTTTGTTTTGAGGACGGCTCTCTGGAGAGTCTTAGCAAAGAGGTCACAGGGATAATCAGAGCAATTCTCAGAGACACTGAGAACAAGATGGACAGTTCCCTCCTGGCACTTTCCCTGTAGGAGATACCGCAAGACGTTTCTGTAGATTGGGCACAGCGCTCTGCAGGGTGTTAGCAGAGACTTTCCCGGGACAGTGAAACCCTATGTCAGAGACACTGAGAAGAAGCCCCAATGTTCCCTCCAGGCACTTTCAGTGTGGGTGCCTTCTCCACGTGGTTCCTGGTTTCCCTGCAGCGCTGAAGAGAATGTTAGCAAAGAGGTAACCGGGACAGCGAAAACAGTACTCAAAGACAGGGAGAGCAAGCTCTCTCTTGGCACTTTGGATGTGGGACATACAGCGAGATGTTTGCTGCTTTTGCGTTTGGCTGTTGGGAGATTTACAGCACAAAGATATCTAGTTGATTTGAAGCAGTTCCGAGAAAGTCTAAACATAATCGCCACTTCTCCCTCCTGGCACTTTCCATGTGGGAGATATAGCAGGATGTATATTGGTTTTGAGGACAACTCAATGGACAGTGTAGGGAGAAAAGTTCCTGGCTCCTTGAATGCCGTTCCTGGAGACACTGCGATCAATGTGGGAGATATGTCAAGATGTGTGTTTGTTTTGAGGACGGCTCTCTGGAGAGTCTTAGCAAAGAGGTCACAGGGATAATCAGAGCAATTCTCAGAGACACTGAGAACAAGATGGACAGTTCCCTCCTGGCACTTTCCCTGTAGGAGATACCGCAAGACGTTTCTGTAGATTGGGCACAGCGCTCTGCAGGGTGTTAGCAGAGACTTTCCCGGGACAGTGAAACCCTATGTCAGAGACACTGAGAAGAAGCCCCAATGTTCCCTCCAGGCACTTTCAGTGTGGGTGCCTTCTCCACGTGGTTCCTGGTTTCCCTGCAGCGCTGAAGAGAATGTTAGCAAAGAGGTAACCGGGACAGTGAAAACAGTACTCAAAGAGAGGGAGAGCAAGCTCTCTCTTGGCACTTTGGATGTGGGACATACAGCGAGATGTTTGCTGCTTTTGCGTTTGGCTGTTGGGAGATTTACAGCACAAAGATATCTAGTTGATTTGAAGCAGTTCCGAGAAAGTCTAAACATAATCGCCACTTCTCCCTCCTGGCACTTTCCATGTGGGAGATATAGCAGGATGTATATTGGTTTTGAGGACAACTCAATGGACAGTGTAGGGAGAAAAGTTCCTGGCTCCTTGAATGCCGTTCCTGGAGACACTGCGATCAATGTGGGAGATATGTCAAGATGTGTGTTGGTTTTGAGGACGGCTCTCTGGAGAGTCTTAGCAAAGAGGTCACAGGGATAATCAGAGCAATTCTCAGAGACACTGAGAACAAGATGGACAGTTCCCTCCTGGCACTTTCCCTGTAGGAGATACCGCAAGACGTTTCTGTAGATTGGGCACAGCGCTCTGCAGGGTGTTAGCAGAGACTTTCCCGGGACAGTGAAACCCTATGTCAGAGACACTGAGAAGAAGCCCCAATGTTCCCTCCAGGCACTTTCAGTGTGGGTGCCTTCTCCACGTGGTTCCTGGTTTCCCTGCAGCGCTGAAGAGAATGTTAGCAAAGAGGTAACCGGGACAGTGAAAACAGTACTCAAAGAGAGGGAGAGCAAGCTCTCTCTTGGCACTTTGGATGTGGGACATACAGCGAGATGTTTGCTGCTTTTGCGTTTGGCTGTTGGGAGATTTACAGCACAAAGATATCTAGTTGATTTGAAGCAGTTCCGAGAAAGTCTAAACATAATCGCCACTTCTCCCTCCTGGCACTTTCCATGTGGGAGATATAGCAGGATGTATATTGGTTTTGAGGACAACTCAATGGACAGTGTAGGGAGAAAAGTTCCTGGCTCCTTGAATGCCGTTCCTGGAGACACTGCGATCAATGTGGGAGATATGTCAAGATGTGTGTTTGTTTTGAGGACGGCTCTCTGGAGAGTCTTAGCAAAGAGGTCACAGGGATAATCAGAGCAATTCTCAGAGACACTGAGAACAAGATGGACAGTTCCCTCCTGGCACTTTCCCTGTAGGAGATACCGCAAGACGTTTCTGTAGATTGGGCACAGCGCTCTGCAGGGTGTTAGCAGAGACTTTCCCGGGACAGTGAAACCCTATGTCAGAGACACTGAGAAGAAGCCCCAATGTTCCCTCCAGGCACTTTCAGTGTGGGTGCCTTCTCCACGTGGTTCCTGGTTTCCCTGCAGCGCTGAAGAGAATGTTAGCAAAGAGGTAACCGGCACAGCGAAAACAGTACTCAAAGACAGGGAGAGCAAGCTCTCTCTTGGCACTTTGGATGTGGGACATACAGCGAGATGTTTGCTGCTTTTGCGTTTGGCTGTTGGGAGATTTACAGCACAAAGATATCTAGTTGATTTGAAGCAGTTCCGAGAAAGTCTAAACATAATCGCCACTTCTCCCTCCTGGCACTTTCCATGTGGGAGATATAGCAGGATGTATATTGGTTTTGAGGACAACTCAATGGACAGTGTAGGGAGAAAAGTTCCTGGCTCCTTGAATGCCGTTCCTGGAGACACTGCGATCAATGTGGGAGATATGTCAAGATGTGTGTTTGTTTTGAGGACGGCTCTCTGGAGAGTCTTAGCAAAGAGGTCACAGGGATAATCAGAGCAATTCTCAGAGACACTGAGAACAAGATGGACAGTTCCCTCCTGGCACTTTCCCTGTAGGAGATACCGCAAGACGTTTCTGTAGATTGG
The DNA here is from genome assembly GCF_963924245.1 of Chroicocephalus ridibundus. Classification (NCBI taxonomy): domain Eukaryota; kingdom Metazoa; phylum Chordata; class Aves; order Charadriiformes; family Laridae; genus Chroicocephalus; species Chroicocephalus ridibundus. The sequence goes on along the minus strand of NW_026961178.1, from coordinate 356,804 downwards.
GCACAGCGCTCTGCAGGGTGTTAGCAGAGACTTTCCCGGGACAGTGAAACCCTATGTCAGAGACACTGAGAAGAAGCCCCAATGTTCCCTCCAGGCACTTTCAGTGTGGGTGCCTTCTCCACGTGGTTCCTGGTTTCCCTGCAGCGCTGAAGAGAATGTTAGCAAAGAGGTAACCGGGACAGTGAAAACAGTACTCAAAGACAGGGAGAGCAAGCTCTCTCTTGGCACTTTGGATGTGGGACATACAGCGAGATGTTTGCTGCTTTTGCGTTTGGCTGTTGGGAGATTTACAGCACAAAGATATCTAGTTGATTTGAAGCAGTTCCGAGAAAGTCTAAACATAATCGCCACTTCTCCCTCCTGGCACTTTCCATGTGGGAGATATAGCAGGATGTATATTGGTTTTGAGGACAACTCAATAGACAGTGTAGGGAGAAAAGTTCCTGGCTCCTTGAATGCCGTTCCTGGAGACACTGCGATCAATGAGGGAGATATGTCAAGATGTGTGTTGGTTTTGAGGACGGCTCTCTGGAGAGTCTTAGCAAAGAGGTCACAGGGATAATCAGAGCAATTCTCAGAGACACTGAGAACAAGCTCGACAATTCCCTCCTGGCACTTTCCCTGTAGGAGATACCGCAAGACGTTTCTGTAGATTGGGCACAGCGCTCTGCAGGGTGTTAGCAGAGACTTTCCCGGGACAGTGAAACCCTATGTCAGAGACACTGAGAAGAAGCCCCAATGTTCCCTCCAGGCACTTTCAGTGTGGGTGCCTTCTCCACGTGGTTCCTGGTTTCCCTGCAGCGCTGAAGAGAATGTTAGCAAAGAGGTAACCGGCACAGCGAAAACAGTACTCAAAGACAGGGAGAGCAAGCTCTCTCTTGGCACTTTGGATGTGGGACATACAGCGAGATGTTTGCTGCTTTTGCGTTTGGCTGTTGGGAGATTTACAGCACAAAGATATCTAGTTGATTTGAAGCAGTTCCGAGGAAGTCTAAACATAATCCCCACTTCTCCCTCCTGGCACTTTCCATGTGGGAGATATAGCAGGATGTATATTGGTTTTGAGGACAACTCAATGGACAGTGTAGGGAGAAAAGTTCCTGGCTCCTTGAATGCCGTTCCTGGAGACACTGCGATCAATGAGGGAGATATGTCAAGATGTGTGTTGGTTTTGAGGACGGCTCTCTGGAGAGTCTTAGCAAAGAGGTCACAGGGATAATCAGAGCAATTCTCAGAGACACTGAGAACAAGCTCGACAATTCCCTCCTGGCACTTTCCCTGTAGGAGATACCGCAAGACGTTTCTGTAGATTGGGCACAGCGCTCTGCAGGGTGTTAGCAGAGACTTTCCCGGGACAGTGAAACCCTATGTCAGAGACACTGAGAAGAAGCCCCAATGTTCCCTCCAGGCACTTTCAGTGTGGGTGCCTTCTCCACGTGGTTCCTGGTTTCCCTGCAGCGCTGAAGAGAATGTTAGCAAAGAGGTAACCGGCACAGCGAAAACAGTACTCAAAGAGAGGGAGAGCAAGCTCTCTCTTGGCACTTTGGATGTGGGACATACAGCGAGATGTTTGCTGCTTTTGCGTTTGGCTGTTGGGAGATTTACAGCACAAAGATATCTAGTTGATTTGAAGCAGTTCCGAGAAAGTCTAAACATAATCGCCACTTCTCCCTCCTGGCACTTTCCATGTGGGAGATATAGCAGGATGTATATTGGTTTTGAGGACAACTCAATGGACAGTGTAGGGAGAAAAGTTCCTGGCTCCTTGAATGCCGTTCCTGGAGACACTGCGATCAATGTGGGAGATATGTCAAGATGTGTGTTGGTTTTGAGGACGGCTCTCTGGAGAGTCTTAGCAAAGAGGTCACAGGGATAATCAGAGCAATTCTCAGAGACACTGAGAACAAGCTCGACAATTCCCTCCTGGCACTTTCCCTGTAGGAGATACCGCAAGACGTTTCTGTAGATTGGGCACAGCGCTCTGCAGGGTGTTAGCAGAGACTTTCCCGGGACAGTGAAACCCTATGTCAGAGACACTGAGAAGAAGCCCCAATGTTCCCTCCAGGCACTTTCAGTGTGGGTGCCTTCTCCACGTGGTTCCTGGTTTCCCTGCAGCGCTGAAGAGAATGTTAGCAAAGAGGTAACCGGCACAGCGAAAACAGTACTCAAAGACAGGGAGAGCAAGCTCTCTCTTGGCACTTTGGATGTGGGACATACAGCGAGATGTTTGCTGCTTTTGCGTTTGGCTGTTGGGAGATTTACAGCACAAAGATATCTAGTTGATTTGAAGCAGTTCCGAGAAAGTCTAAACATAATCGCCACTTCTCCCTCCTGGCACTTTCCATGTGGGAGATATAGCAGGATGTATATTGGTTTTGAGGACAACTCAATGGACAGTGTAGGGAGAAAAGTTCCTGGCTCCTTGAATGCCGTTCCTGGAGACACTGCGATCAATGTGGGAGATATGTCAAGATGTGTGTTTGTTTTGAGGACGGCTCTCTGGAGAGTCTTAGCAAAGAGGTCACAGGGATAATCAGAGCAATTCTCAGAGACACTGAGAACAAGCTCGACAATTCCCTCCTGGCACTTTCCCTGTAGGAGATACCGCAAGAGTTTCTGTAGATTGGGCACAGCGCTCTGCAGGGTGTTAGCAGAGACTTTCCCGGGACAGTGAAACCCTATGTCAGAGACACTGAGAAGAAGCCCCAATGTTCCCTCCAGGCACTTTCAGTGTGGGTGCCTTCTCCACGTGGTTCCTGGTTTCCCTGCAGCGCTGAAGAGAATGTTAGCAAAGAGGTAACCGGCACAGCGAAAACAGTACTCAAAGACAGGGAGAGCAAGCTCTCTCTTGGCACTTTGGATGTGGGACATACAGCGAGATGTTTGCTGCTTTTGCGTTTGGCTGTTGGGAGATTTACAGCACAAAGATATCTAGTTGATTTGAAGCAGTTCCGAGAAAGTCTAAACATAATCGCCACTTCTCCCTCCTGGCACTTTCCATGTGGGAGATATAGCAGGATGTATATTGGTTTTGAGGACAACTCAATGGACAGTGTAGGGAGAAAAGTTCCTGGCTCCTTGAATGCCGTTCCTGGAGACACTGCGATCAATGTGGGAGATATGTCAAGATGTGTGTTTGTTTTGAGGACGGCTCTCTGGAGAGTCTTAGCAAAGAGGTCACAGGGATAATCAGAGCAATTCTCAGAGACACTGAGAACAAGATGGACAGTTCCCTCCTGGCACTTTCCCTGTAGGAGATACCGCAAGACGTTTCTGTAGATTGGGCACAGCGCTCTGCAGGGTGTTAGCAGAGACTTTCCCGGGACAGTGAAACCCTATGTCAGAGACACTGAGAAGAAGCCCCAATGTTCCCTCCAGGCACTTTCAGTGTGGGTGCCTTCTCCACGTGGTTCCTGGTTTCCCTGCAGCGCTGAAGAGAATGTTAGCAAAGAGGTAACCGGGACAGTGAAAACAGTACTCAAAGAGAGGGAGAGCAAGCTCTCTCTTGGCACTTTGGATGTGGGACATACAGCGAGATGTTTGCTGCTTTTGCGTTTGGCTGTTGGGAGATTTACAGCACAAAGATATCTAGTTGATTTGAAGCAGTTCCGAGAAAGTCTAAACATAATCGCCACTTCTCCCTCCTGGCACTTTCCATGTGGGAGATATAGCAGGATGTATATTGGTTTTGAGGACAACTCAATGGACAGTGTAGGGAGAAAAGTTCCTGGCTCCTTGAATGCCGTTCCTGGAGACACTGCGATCAATGAGGGAGATATGTCAAGATGTGTGTTGGTTTTGAGGACGGCTCTCTGGAGAGTCTTAGCAAAGAGGTCACAGGGATAATCAGAGCAATTCTCAGAGACACTGAGAACAAGATGGACAGTTCCCTCCTGGCACTTTCCCTGTAGGAGATACCGCAAGACGTTTCTGTAGATTGGGCACAGCGCTCTGCAGGGTGTTAGCAGAGACTTTCCCGGGACAGTGAAACCCTATGTCAGAGACACTGAGAAGAAGCCCCAATGTTCCCTCCAGGCACTTTCAGTGTGGGTGCCTTCTCCACGTGGTTCCTGGTTTCCCTGCAGCGCTGAAGAGAATGTTAGCAAAGAGGTAACCGTCACAGCGAAAACAGTACTCAAAGACAGGGAGAGCAAGCTCTCTCTTGGCACTTTGGATGTGGGACATACAGCGAGATGTTTGCTGCTTTTGCGTTTGGCTGTTGGGAGATTTACAGCACAAAGATATCTAGTTGATTTGAAGCAGTTCCGAGAAAGTCTAAACATAATCGCCACTTCTCCCTCCTGGCACTTTCCATGTGGGAGATATAGCAGGATGTATATTGGTTTTGAGGACAACTCAATGGACAGTGTAGGGAGAAAAGTTCCTGGCTCCTTGAATGCCGTTCCTGGAGACACTGCGATCAATGAGGGAGATATGTCAAGATGTGTGTTGGTTTTGAGGACGGCTCTCTGGAGAGTCTTAGCAAAGAGGTCACAGGGATAATCAGAGCAATTCTCAGAGACACTGAGAACAAGATGGACAGTTCCCTCCTGGCACTTTCCCTGTAGGAGATACCGCAAGACGTTTCTGTAGATTGGGCACAGCGCTCTGCAGGGTGTTAGCAGAGACTTTCCCGGGACAGTGAAACCCTATGTCAGAGACACTGAGAAGAAGCCCCAATGTTCCCTCCAGGCACTTTCAGTGTGGGTGCCTTCTCCACGTGGTTCCTGGTTTCCCTGCAGCGCTGAAGAGAATGTTAGCAAAGAGGTAACCGTCACAGCGAAAACAGTACTCAAAGACAGGGAGAGCAAGCTCTCTCTTGGCACTTTGGATGTGGGACATACAGCGAGATGTTTGCTGCTTTTGCGTTTGGCTGTTGGGAGATTTACAGCACAAAGATATCTAGTTGATTTGAAGCAGTTCCGAGAAAGTCTAAACATAATCCCCACTTCTCCCTCCTGGCACTTTCCATGTGGGAGATATAGCAGGATGTATATTGGTTTTGAGGACAACTCAATGGACAGTGTAGGGAGAAAAGTTCCTGGCTCCTTGAATGCCGTTCCTGGAGACACTGCGATCAATGTGGGAGATATGTCAAGATGTGTGTTTGTTTTGAGGACGGCTCTCTGGAGAGTCTTAGCAAAGAGGTCACAGGGATAATCAGAGCAATTCTCAGAGACACTGAGAACAAGATGGACAGTTCCCTCCTGGCACTTTCCCTGTAGGAGATACCGCAAGACGTTTCTGTAGATTGGGCACAGCGCTCTGCAGGGTGTTAGCAGAGACTTTCCCGGGACAGTGAAACCCTATGTCAGAGACACTGAGAAGAAGCCCCAATGTTCCCTCCAGGCACTTTCAGTGTGGGTGCCTTCTCCACGTGGTTCCTGGTTTCCCTGCAGCGCTGAAGAGAATGTTAGCAAAGAGGTAACCGGCACAGCGAAAACAGTACTCAAAGAGAGGGAGAGCAAGCTCTCTCTTGGCACTTTGGATGTGGGACATACAGCGAGATGTTTGCTGCTTTTGCGTTTGGCTGTTGGGAGATTTACAGCACAAAGATATCTAGTTGATTTGAAGCAGTTCGAGAAAGTCTAAACATAATCGCCACTTCTCCCTCCTGGCACTTTCCATGTGGGAGATATAGCAGGATGTATATTGGTTTTGAGGACAACTCAATGGACAGTGTAGGGAGAAAAGTTCCTGGCTCCTTGAATGCCGTTCCTGGAGACACTGCGATCAATGTGGGAGAAATGTCAAGATGTGTGTTGGTTTTGAGGACGGCTCTCTGGAGAGTCTTAGCAAAGAGGTCACAGGGATAATCAGAGCAATTCTCAGAGACACTGAGAACAAGCTCGACAATTCCTCCTGGCACTTTCCCTGTAGGAGATACCGCAAGACGTTTCTGTAGATTGGGCACAGCGCTCTGCAGGGTGTTAGCAGAGACTTTCCCGGGACAGTGAAACCCTATGTCAGAGACACTGAGAAGAAGCCCCAATGTTCCCTCCAGGCACTTTCAGTGTGGGTGCCTTCTCCACGTGGTTCCTGGTTTCCCTGCAGCGCTGAAGAGAATGTTAGCAAAGAGGTAACCGGCACAGCGAAAACAGTACTCAAAGACAGGGAGAGCAAGCTCTCTCTTGGCACTTTGGATGTGGGACATACTGCGAGATGTTTGCTGCTTTTGCGTTTGGCTGTTGGGAGATTTACAGCACAAAGATATCTAGTTGATTTGAAGCAGTTCCGAGAAAGTCTAAACATAATCGCCACTTCTCCCTCCTGGCACTTTCCATGTGGGAGATATAGCAGGATGTATATTGGTTTTGAGGACAACTCAATGGACAGTGTAGGGAGAAAAGTTCCTGGCTCCTTGAATGCCGTTCCTGGAGACACTGCGATCAATGTGGGAGATATGTCAAGATGTGTGTTGGTTTTGAGGACGGCTCTCTGGAGAGTCTTAGCAAAGAGGTCACAGGGATAATCAGAGCAATTCTCAGAGACACTGAGAACAAGATGGACAGTTCCCTCCTGGCACTTTCCCTGTAGGAGATACCGCAAGACGTTTCTGTAGATTGGGCACAGCGCTCTGCAGGGTGTTAGCAGAGACTTTCCCGGGACAGTGAAACCCTATGTCAGAGACACTGAGAAGAAGCCCCAATGTTCCCTCCAGGCACTTTCAGTGTGGGTGCCTTCTCCACGTGGTTCCTGGTTTCCCTGCAGCGCTGAAGAGAATGTTAGCAAAGAGGTAACCGGCACAGCGAAAACAGTACTCAAAGACAGGGAGAGCAAGCTCTCTCTTGGCACTTTGGATGTGGGACATACAGCGAGATGTTTGCTGCTTTTGCGTTTGGCTGTTGGGAGATTTACAGCACAAAGATATCTAGTTGATTTGAAGCAGTTCCGAGAAAGTCTAAACATAATCGCCACTTCTCCCTCCTGGCACTTTCCATGTGGGAGATATAGCAGGATGTATATTGGTTTTGAGGACAACTCAATGGACAGTGTAGGGAGAAAAGTTCCTGGCTCCTTGAATGCCGTTCCTGGAGACACTGCGATCAATGTGGGAGATATGTCAAGATGTGTGTTTGTTTTGAGGACGGCTCTCTGGAGAGTCTTAGCAAAGAGGTCACAGGGATAATCAGAGCAATTCTCAGAGACACTGAGAACAAGATGGACAGTTCCCTCCTGGCACTTTCCCTGTAGGAGATACCGCAAGACGTTTCTGTAGATTGGGCACAGCGCTCTGCAGGGTGTTAGCAGAGACTTTCCCGGGACAGTGAAACCCTATGTCAGAGACACTGAGAAGAAGCCCCAATGTTCCCTCCAGGCACTTTCAGTGTGGGTGCCTTCTCCACGTGGTTCCTGGTTTCCCTGCAGCGCTGAAGAGAATGTTAGCAAAGAGGTAACCGGCACAGCGAAAACAGTACTCAAAGACAGGGAGAGCAAGCTCTCTCTTGGCACTTTGGATGTGGGACATACAGCGAGATGTTTGCTGCTTTTGCGTTTGGCTGTTGGGAGATTTACAGCACAAAGATATCTAGTTGATTTGAAGCAGTTCCGAGAAAGTCTAAACATAATCGCCACTTCTCCCTCCTGGCACTTTCCATGTGGGAGATATAGCAGGATGTATATTGGTTTTGAGGACAACTCAATGGACAGTGTAGGGAGAAAAGTTCCTGGCTCCTTGAATGCCGTTCCTGGAGACACTGCGATCAATGTGGGAGATATGTCAAGATGTGTGTTGGTTTTGAGGACGGCTCTCTGGAGAGTCTTAGCAAAGAGGTCACAGGGATAATCAGAGCAATTCTCAGAGACACTGAGAACAAGATGGACAGTTCCCTCCTGGCACTTTCCCTGTAGGAGATACCGCAAGACGTTTCTGTAGATTGGGCACAGCGCTCTGCAGGGTGTTAGCAGAGACTTTCCCGGGACAGTGAAACCCTATGTCAGAGACACTGAGAAGAAGCCCCAATGTTCCCTCCAGGCACTTTCAGTGTGGGTGCCTTCTCCACGTGGTTCCTGGTTTCCCTGCAGCGCTGAAGAGAATGTTAGCAAAGAGGTAACCGGGACAGTGAAAACAGTACTCAAAGACAGGGAGAGCAAGCTCTCTCTTGGCACTTTGGATGTGGGACATACAGCGAGATGTTTGCTGCTTTTGCGTTTGGCTGTTGGGAGATTTACAGCACAAAGATATCTAGTTGATTTGAAGCAGTTCCGAGAAAGTCTAAACATAATCGCCACTTCTCCCTCCTGGCACTTTCCATGTGGGAGATATAGCAGGATGTATATTGGTTTTGAGGACAACTCAATGGACAGTGTAGGGAGAAAAGTTCCTGGCTCCTTGAATGCCGTTCCTGGAGACACTGCGATCAATGAGGGAGATATGTCAAGATGTGTGTTGGTTTTGAGGACGGCTCTCTGGAGAGTCTTAGCAAAGAGGTCACAGGGATAATCAGAGCAATTCTCAGAGACACTGAGAACAAGATGGACAGTTCCCTCCTGGCACTTTCCCTGTAGGAGATACCGCAAGACGTTTCTGTAGATTGGGCACAGCGCTCTGCAGGGTGTTAGCAGAGACTTTCCCGGGACAGTGAAACCCTATGTCAGAGACACTGAGAAGAAGCCCCAATGTTCCCTCCAGGCACTTTCAGTGTGGGTGCCTTCTCCACGTGGTTCCTGGTTTCCCTGCAGCGCTGAAGAGAATGTTAGCAAAGAGGTAACCGGCACAGCGAAAACAGTACTCAAAGACAGGGAGAGCAAGCTCTCTCTTGGCACTTTGGATGTGGGACATACAGCGAGATGTTTGCTGCTTTTGCGTTTGGCTGTTGGGAGATTTACAGCACAAAGATATCTAGTTGATTTGAAGCAGTTCCGAGAAAGTCTAAACATAATCCCCACTTCTCCCTCCTGGCACTTTCCATGTGGGAGATATAGCAGGATGTATATTGGTTTTGAGGACAACTCAATGGACAGTGTAGGGAGAAAAGTTCCTGGCTCCTTGAATGCCGTTCCTGGAGACACTGCGATCAATGTGGGAGATATGTCAAGATGTGTGTTGGTTTTGAGGACGGCTCTCTGGAGAGTCTTAGCAAAGAGGTCACAGGGATAATCAGAGCAATTCTCAGAGACACTGAGAACAAGATGGACAGTTCCCTCCTGGCACTTTCCCTGTAGGAGATACCGCAAGACGTTTCTGTAGATTGGGCACAGCGCTCTGCAGGGTGTTAGCAGAGACTTTCCCGGGACAGTGAAACCCTATGTCAGAGACACTGAGAAGAAGCCCCAATGTTCCCTCCAGGCACTTTCAGTGTGGGTGCCTTCTCCACGTGGTTCCTGGTTTCCCTGCAGCGCTGAAGAGAATGTTAGCAAAGAGGTAACCGGCACAGCGAAAACAGTACTCAAAGAGAGGGAGAGCAAGCTCTCTCTTGGCACTTTGGATGTGGGACATACAGCGAGATGTTTGCTGCTTTTGCGTTTGGCTGTTGGGAGATTTACAGCACAAAGATATCTAGTTGATTTGAAGCAGTTCCGAGAAAGTCTAAACATAATCCCCACTTCTCCCTCCTGGCACTTTCCATGTGGGAGATATAGCAGGATGTATATTGGTTTTGAGGACAACTCAATGGACAGTGTAGGGAGAAAAGTTCCTGGCTCCTTGAATGCCGTTCCTGGAGACACTGCGATCAATGTGGGAGATATGTCAAGATGTGTGTTGGTTTTGAGGACGGCTCTCTGGAGAGTCTTAGCAAAGAGGTCACAGGGATAATCAGAGCAATTCTCAGAGACACTGAGAACAAGATGGACAGTTCCCTCCTGGCACTTTCCCTGTAGGAGATACCGCAAGACGTTTCTGTAGATTGGGCACAGCGCTCTGCAGGGTGTTAGCAGAGACTTTCCCGGGACAGTGAAACCCTATGTCAGAGACACTGAGAAGAAGCCCCAATGTTCCCTCCAGGCACTTTCAGTGTGGGTGCCTTCTCCACGTGGTTCCTGGTTTCCCTGCAGCGCTGAAGAGAATGTTAGCAAAGAGGTAACCGGGACAGTGAAAACAGTACTCAAAGACAGGGAGAGCAAGCTCTCTCTTGGCACTTTGGATGTGGGACATACAGCGAGATGTTTGCTGCTTTTGCGTTTGGCTGTTGGGAGATTTACAGCACAAAGATATCTAGTTGATTTGAAGCAGTTCCGAGAAAGTCTAAACATAATCGCCACTTCTCCCTCCTGGCACTTTCCATGTGGGAGATATAGCAGGATGTATATTGGTTTTGAGGACAACTCAATGGACAGTGTAGGGAGAAAAGTTCCTGGCTCCTTGAATGCCGTTCCTGGAGACACTGCGATCAATGAGGGAGATATGTCAAGATGTGTGTTGGTTTTGAGGACGGCTCTCTGGAGAGTCTTAGCAAAGAGGTCACAGGGATAATCAGAGCAATTCTCAGAGACACTGAGAACAAGATGGACAGTTCCCTCCTGGCACTTTCCCTGTAGGAGATACCGCAAGACGTTTCTGTAGATTGGGCACAGCGCTCTGCAGGGTGTTAGCAGAGACTTTCCCGGGACAGTGAAACCCTATGTCAGAGACACTGAGAAGAAGCCCCAATGTTCCCTCCAGGCACTTTCAGTGTGGGTGCCTTCTCCACGTGGTTCCTGGTTTCCCTGCAGCGCTGAAGAGAATGTTAGCAAAGAGGTAACCGGGACAGTGAAAACAGTACTCAAAGACAGGGAGAGCAAGCTCTCTCTTGGCACTTTGGATGTGGGACATACAGCGAGATGTTTGCTGCTTTTGCGTTTGGCTGTTGGGAGATTTACAGCACAAAGATATCTAGTTGATTTGAAGCAGTTCCGAGAAAGTCTAAACATAATCGCCACTTCTCCCTCCTGGCACTTTCCATGTGGGAGATATAGCAGGATGTATATTGGTTTTGAGGACAACTCAATGGACAGTGTAGGGAGAAAAGTTCCTGGCTCCTTGAATGCCGTTCCTGGAGACACTGCGATCAATGAGGGAGATATGTCAAGATGTGTGTTGGTTTTGAGGACGGCTCTCTGGAGAGTCTTAGCAAAGAGGTCACAGGGATAATCAGAGCAATTCTCAGAGACACTGAGAACAAGATGGACAGTTCCCTCCTGGCACTTTCCCTGTAGGAGATACCGCAAGACGTTTCTGTAGATTGGGCACAGCGCTCTGCAGGGTGTTAGCAGAGACTTTCCCGGGACAGTGAAACCCTATGTCAGAGACACTGAGAAGAAGCCCCAATGTTCCCTCCAGGCACTTTCAGTGTGGGTGCCTTCTCCACGTGGTTCCTGGTTTCCCTGCAGCGCTGAAGAGAATGTTAGCAAAGAGGTAACCGGCACAGCGAAAACAGTACTCAAAGACAGGGAGAGCAAGCTCTCTCTTGGCACTTTGGATGTGGGACATACAGCGAGATGTTTGCTGCTTTTGCGTTTGGCTGTTGGGAGATTTACAGCACAAAGATATCTAGTTGATTTGAAGCAGTTCCGAGAAAGTCTAAACATAATCGCCACTTCTCCCTCCTGGCACTTTCCATGTGGGAGATATAGCAGGATGTATATTGGTTTTGAGGACAACTCAATGGACAGTGTAGGGAGAAAAGTTCCTGGCTCCTTGAATGCCGTTCCTGGAGACACTGCGATCAATGAGGGAGATATGTCAAGATGTGTGTTGGTTTTGAGGACGGCTCTCTGGAGAGTCTTAGCAAAGAGGTCACAGGGATAATCAGAGCAATTCTCAGAGACACTGAGAACAAGATGGACAGTTCCCTCCTGGCACTTTCCCTGTAGGAGATACCGCAAGACGTTTCTGTAGATTGGGCACAGCGCTCTGCAGGGTGTTAGCAGAGACTTTCCCGGGACAGTGAAACCCTATGTCAGAGACACTGAGAAGAAGCCCCAATGTTCCCTCCAGGCACTTTCAGTGTGGGTGCCTTCTCCACGTGGTTCCTGGTTTCCCTGCAGCGCTGAAGAGAATGTTAGCAAAGAGGTAACCGGCACAGCGAAAACAGTACTCAAAGACAGGGAGAGCAAGCTCTCTCTTGGCACTTTGGATGTGGGACATACAGCGAGATGTTTGCTGCTTTTGCGTTTGGCTGTTGGGAGATTTACAGCACAAAGATATCTAGTTGATTTGAAGCAGTTCCGAGAAAGTCTAAACATAATCGCCACTTCTCCCTCCTGGCACTTTCCATGTGGGAGATATAGCAGGATGTATATTGGTTTTGAGGACAACTCAATGGACAGTGTAGGGAGAAAAGTTCCTGGCTCCTTGAATGCCGTTCCTGGAGACACTGCGATCAATGTGGGAGATATGTCAAGATGTGTGTTGGTTTTGAGGACGGCTCTCTGGAGAGTCTTAGCAAAGAGGTCACAGGGATAATCAGAGCAATTCTCAGAGACACTGAGAACAAGATGGACAGTTCCCTCCTGGCACTTTCCCTGTAGGAGATACCGCAAGACGTTTCTGTAGATTGGGCACAGCGCTCTGCAGGGTGTTAGCAGAGACTTTCCCGGGACAGTGAAACCCTATGTCAGAGACACTGAGAAGAAGCCCCAATGTTCCCTCCAGGCACTTTCAGTGTGGGTGCCTTCTCCACGTGGTTCCTGGTTTCCCTGCAGCGCTGAAGAGAATGTTAGCAAAGAGGTAACCGGCACAGCGAAAACAGTACTCAAAGACAGGGAGAGCAAGCTCTCTCTTGGCACTTTGGATGTGGGACATACAGCGAGATGTTTGCTGCTTTTGCGTTTGGCTGTTGGGAGATTTACAGCACAAAGATATCTAGTTGATTTGAAGCAGTTCCGAGAAAGTCTAAACATAATCGCCACTTCTCCCTCCTGGCACTTTCCATGTGGGAGATATAGCAGGATGTATATTGGTTTTGAGGACAACTCAATGGACAGTGTAGGGAGAAAAGTTCCTGGCTCCTTGAATGCCGTTCCTGGAGACACTGCGATCAATGAGGGAGATATGTCAAGATGTGTGTTGGTTTTGAGGACGGCTCTCTGGAGAGTCTTAGCAAAGAGGTCACAGGGATAATCAGAGCAATTCTCAGAGACACTGAGAACAAGATGGACAGTTCCCTCCTGGCACTTTCCCTGTAGGAGATACCGCAAGACGTTTCTGTAGATTGGGCACAGCGCTCTGCAGGGTGTTAGCAGAGACTTTCCCGGGACAGTGAAACCCTATGTCAGAGACACTGAGAAGAAGCCCCAATGTTCCCTCCAGGCACTTTCAGTGTGGGTGCCTTCTCCACGTGGTTCCTGGTTTCCCTGCAGCGCTGAAGAGAATGTTAGCAAAGAGGTAACCGGCACAGCGAAAACAGTACTCAAAGACAGGGAGAGCAAGCTCTCTCTTGGCACTTTGGATGTGGGACATACAGCGAGATGTTTGCTGCTTTTGCGTTTGGCTGTTGGGAGATTTACAGCACAAAGATATCTAGTTGATTTGAAGCAGTTCCGAGAAAGTCTAAACATAATCGCCACTTCTCCCTCCTGGCACTTTCCATGTGGGAGATATAGCAGGATGTATATTGGTTTTGAGGACAACTCAATGGACAGTGTAGGGAGAAAAGTTCCTGGCTCCTTGAATGCCGTTCCTGGAGACACTGCGATCAATGAGGGAGATATGTCAAGATGTGTGTTGGTTTTGAGGACGGCTCTCTGGAGAGTCTTAGCAAAGAGGTCACAGGGATAATCAGAGCAATTCTCAGAGACACTGAGAACAAGATGGACAGTTCCCTCCTGGCACTTTCCCTGTAGGAGATACCGCAAGACGTTTCTGTAGATTGGGCACAGCGCTCTGCAGGGTGTTAGCAGAGACTTTCCCGGGACAGTGAAACCCTATGTCAGAGACACTGAGAAGAAGCCCCAATGTTCCCTCCAGGCACTTTCAGTGTGGGTGCCTTCTCCACGTGGTTCCTGGTTTCCCTGCAGCGCTGAAGAGAATGTTAGCAAAGAGGTAACCGGCACAGCGAAAACAGTACTCAAAGACAGGGAGAGCAAGCTCTCTCTTGGCACTTTGGATGTGGGACATACAGCGAGATGTTTGCTGCTTTTGCGTTTGGCTGTTGGGAGATTTACAGCACAAAGATATCTAGTTGATTTGAAGCAGTTCCGAGAAAGTCTAAACATAATCGCCACTTCTCCCTCCTGGCACTTTCCATGTGGGAGATATAGCAGGATGTATATTGGTTTTGAGGACAACTCAATGGACAGTGTAGGGAGAAAAGTTCCTGGCTCCTTGAATGCCGTTCCTGGAGACACTGCGATCAATGTGGGAGATATGTCAAGATGTGTGTTGGTTTTGAGGACGGCTCTCTGGAGAGTCTTAGCAAAGAGGTCACAGGGATAATCAGAGCAATTCTCAGAGACACTGAGAACAAGATGGACAGTTCCCTCCTGGCACTTTCCCTGTAGGAGATACCGCAAGACGTTTCTGTAGATTGGGCACAGCGCTCTGCAGGGTGTTAGCAGAGACTTTCCCGGGACAGTGAAACCCTATGTCAGAGACACTGAGAAGAAGCCCCAATGTTCCCTCCAGGCACTTTCAGTGTGGGTGCCTTCTCCACGTGGTTCCTGGTTTCCCTGCAGCGCTGAAGAGAATGTTAGCAAAGAGGTAACCGGCACAGCGAAAACAGTACTCAAAGACAGGGAGAGCAAGCTCTCTCTTGGCACTTTGGATGTGGGACATACAGCGAGATGTTTGCTGCTTTTGCGTTTGGCTGTTGGGAGATTTACAGCACAAAGATATCTAGTTGATTTGAAGCAGTTCCGAGAAAGTCTAAACATAATCGCCACTTCTCCCTCCTGGCACTTTCCATGTGGGAGATATAGCAGGATGTATATTGGTTTTGAGGACAACTCAATGGACAGTGTAGGGAGAAAAGTTCCTGGCTCCTTGAATGCCGTTCCTGGAGACACTGCGATCAATGAGGGAGATATGTCAAGATGTGTGTTGGTTTTGAGGACGGCTCTCTGGAGAGTCTTAGCAAAGAGGTCACAGGGATAATCAGAGCAATTCTCAGAGACACTGAGAACAAGATGGACAGTTCCCTCCTGGCACTTTCCCTGTAGGAGATACCGCAAGACGTTTCTGTAGATTGGGCACAGCGCTCTGCAGGGTGTTAGCAGAGACTTTCCCGGGACAGTGAAACCCTATGTCAGAGACACTGAGAAGAAGCCCCAATGTTCCCTCCAGGCACTTTCAGTGTGGGTGCCTTCTCCACGTGGTTCCTGGTTTCCCTGCAGCGCTGAAGAGAATGTTAGCAAAGAGGTAACCGGCACAGCGAAAACAGTACTCAAAGACAGGGAGAGCAAGCTCTCTCTTGGCACTTTGGATGTGGGACATACAGCGAGATGTTTGCTGCTTTTGCGTTTGGCTGTTGGGAGATTTACAGCACAAAGATATCTAGTTGATTTGAAGCAGTTCCGAGAAAGTCTAAACATAATCGCCACTTCTCCCTCCTGGCACTTTCCATGTGGGAGATATAGCAGGATGTATATTGGTTTTGAGGACAACTCAATGGACAGTGTAGGGAGAAAAGTTCCTGGCTCCTTGAATGCCGTTCCTGGAGACACTGCGATCAATGTGGGAGATATGTCAAGATGTGTGTTTGTTTTGAGGACGGCTCTCTGGAGAGTCTTAGCAAAGAGGTCACAGGGATAATCAGAGCAATTCTCAGAGACACTGAGAACAAGATGGACAGTTCCCTCCTGGCACTTTCCCTGTAGGAGATACCGCAAGACGTTTCTGTAGATTGGGCACAGCGCTCTGCAGGGTGTTAGCAGAGACTTTCCCGGGACAGTGAAACCCTATGTCAGAGACACTGAGAAGAAGCCCCAATGTTCCCTCCAGGCACTTTCAGTGTGGGTGCCTTCTCCACGTGGTTCCTGGTTTCCCTGCAGCGCTGAAGAGAATGTTAGCAAAGAGGTAACCGGCACAGCGAAAACAGTACTCAAAGACAGGGAGAGCAAGCTCTCTCTTGGCACTTTGGATGTGGGACATACAGCGAGATGTTTGCTGCTTTTGCGTTTGGCTGTTGGGAGATTTACAGCACAAAGATATCTAGTTGATTTGAAGCAGTTCCGAGAAAGTCTAAACATAATCGCCACTTCTCCCTCCTGGCACTTTCCATGTGGGAGATATAGCAGGATGTATATTGGTTTTGAGGACAACTCAATGGACAGTGTAGGGAGAAAAGTTCCTGGCTCCTTGAATGCCGTTCCTGGAGACACTGCGATCAATGTGGGAGATATGTCAAGATGTGTGTTTGTTTTGAGGACGGCTCTCTGGAGAGTCTTAGCAAAGAGGTCACAGGGATAATCAGAGCAATTCTCAGAGACACTGAGAACAAGATGGACAGTTCCCTCCTGGCACTTTCCCTGTAGGAGATACCGCAAGACGTTTCTGTAGATTGGGCACAGCGCTCTGCAGGGTGTTAGCAGAGACTTTCCCGGGACAGTGAAACCCTATGTCAGAGACACTGAGAAGAAGCCCCAATGTTCCCTCCAGGCACTTTCAGTGTGGGTGCCTTCTCCACGTGGTTCCTGGTTTCCCTGCAGCGCTGAAGAGAATGTTAGCAAAGAGGTAACCGGCACAGCGAAAACAGTACTCAAAGAGAGGGAGAGCAAGCTCTCTCTTGGCACTTTGGATGTGGGACATACAGCGAGATGTTTGCTGCTTTTGCGTTTGGCTGTTGGGAGATTTACAGCACAAAGATATCTAGTTGATTTGAAGCAGTTCCGAGAAAGTCTAAACATAATCGCCACTTCTCCCTCCTGGCACTTTCCATGTGGGAGATATAGCAGGATGTATATTGGTTTTGAGGACAACTCAATGGACAGTGTAGGGAGAAAAGTTCCTGGCTCCTTGAATGCCGTTCCTGGAGACACTGCGATCAATGTGGGAGATATGTCAAGATGTGTGTTGGTTTTGAGGACGGCTCTCTGGAGAGTCTTAGCAAAGAGGTCACAGGGATAATCAGAGCAATTCTCAGAGACACTGAGAACAAGATGGACAGTTCCCTCCTGGCACTTTCCCTGTAGGAGATACCGCAAGACGTTTCTGTAGATTGGGCACAGCGCTCTGCAGGGTGTTAGCAGAGACTTTCCCGGGACAGTGAAACCCTATGTCAGAGACACTGAGAAGAAGCCCCAATGTTCCCTCCAGGCACTTTCAGTGTGGGTGCCTTCTCCACGTGGTTCCTGGTTTCCCTGCAGCGCTGAAGAGAATGTTAGCAAAGAGGCAACCGGCACAGCGAAAACAGTACTCAAAGAGAGGGAGAGCAAGCTCTCTCTTGGCACTTTGGATGTGGGACATACAGCGAGATGTTTGCTGCTTTTGCGTTTGGCTGTTGGGAGATTTACAGCACAAAGATATCTAGTTGATTTGAAGCAGTTCCGAGAAAGTCTAAACATAATCGCCACTTCTCCCTCCTGGCACTTTCCATGTGGGAGATATAGCAGGATGTATATTGGTTTTGAGGACAACTCAATGGACAGTGTAGGGAGAAAAGTTCCTGGCTCCTTGAATGCCGTTCCTGGAGACACTGCGATCAATGTGGGAGATATGTCAAGATGTGTGTTTGTTTTGAGGACGGCTCTCTGGAGAGTCTTAGCAAAGAGGTCACAGGGATAATCAGAGCAATTCTCAGAGACACTGAGAACAAGATGGACAGTTCCCTCCTGGCACTTTCCCTGTAGGAGATACCGCAAGACGTTTCTGTAGATTGGGCACAGCGCTCTGCAGGGTGTTAGCAGAGACTTTCCCGGGACAGTGAAACCCTATGTCAGAGACACTGAGAAGAAGCCCCAATGTTCCCTCCAGGCACTTTCAGTGTGGGTGCCTTCTCCACGTGGTTCCTGGTTTCCCTGCAGCGCTGAAGAGAATGTTAGCAAAGAGGTAACCGGGACAGTGAAAACAGTACTCAAAGACAGGGAGAGCAAGCTCTCTCTTGGCACTTTGGATGTGGGACATACAGCGAGATGTTTGCTGCTTTTGCGTTTGGCTGTTGGGAGATTTACAGCACAAAGATATCTAGTTGATTTGAAGCAGTTCCGAGAAAGTCTAAACATAATCGCCACTTCTCCCTCCTGGCACTTTCCATGTGGGAGATATAGCAGGATGTATATTGGTTTTGAGGACAACTCAATGGACAGTGTAGGGAGAAAAGTTCCTGGCTCCTTGAATGCCGTTCCTGGAGACACTGCGATCAATGAGGGAGATATGTCAAGATGTGTGTTGGTTTTGAGGACGGCTCTCTGGAGAGTCTTAGCAAAGAGGTCACAGGGATAATCAGAGCAATTCTCAGAGACACTGAGAACAAGATGGACAGTTCCCTCCTGGCACTTTCCCTGTAGGAGATACCGCAAGACGTTTCTGTAGATTGGGCACAGCGCTCTGCAGGGTGTTAGCAGAGACTTTCCCGGGACAGTGAAACCCTATGTCAGAGACACTGAGAAGAAGCCCCAATGTTCCCTCCAGGCACTTTCAGTGTGGGTGCCTTCTCCACGTGGTTCCTGGTTTCCCTGCAGCGCTGAAGAGAATGTTAGCAAAGAGGTAACCGGCACAGCGAAAACAGTACTCAAAGACAGGGAGAGCAAGCTCTCCCTTGGCACTTTGGATGTGGGACATACAGCGAGATGTTTGCTGCTTTTGCGTTTGGCTGTTGGGAGATTTACAGCACAAAGATATCTAGTTGATTTGAAGCAGTTCCGAGAAAGTCTAAACATAATCGCCACTTCTCCCTCCTGGCACTTTCCATGTGGGAGATATAGCAGGATGTATATTGGTTTTGAGGACAACTCAATGGACAGTGTAGGGAGAAAAGTTCCTGGCTCCTTGAATGCCGTTCCTGGAGACACTGCGATCAATGTGGGAGATATGTCAAGATGTGTGTTGGTTTTGAGGACGGCTCTCTGGAGAGTCTTAGCAAAGAGGTCACAGGGATAATCAGAGCAATTCTCAGAGACACTGAGAACAAGATGGACAGTTCCCTCCTGGCACTTTCCCTGTAGGAGATACCGCAAGACGTTTCTGTAGATTGGGCACAGCGCTCTGCAGGGTGTTAGCAGAGACTTTCCCGGGACAGTGAAACCCTATGTCAGAGACACTGAGAAGAAGCCCCAATGTTCCCTCCAGGCACTTTCAGTGTGGGTGCCTTCTCCACGTGGTTCCTGGTTTCCCTGCAGCGCTGAAGAGAATGTTAGCAAAGAGGTAACCGGGACAGCGAAAACAGTACTCAAAGACAGGGAGAGCAAGCTCTCTCTTGGCACTTTGGATGTGGGACATACAGCGAGATGTTTGCTGCTTTTGCGTTTGGCTGTTGGGAGATTTACAGCACAAAGATATCTAGTTGATTTGAAGCAGTTCCGAGAAAGTCTAAACATAATCGCCACTTCTCCCTCCTGGCACTTTCCATGTGGGAGATATAGCAGGATGTATATTGGTTTTGAGGACAACTCAATGGACAGTGTAGGGAGAAAAGTTCCTGGCTCCTTGAATGCCGTTCCTGGAGACACTGCGATCAATGAGGGAGATATGTCAAGATGTGTGTTGGTTTTGAGGACGGCTCTCTGGAGAGTCTTAGCAAAGAGGTCACAGGGATAATCAGAGCAATTCTCAGAGACACTGAGAACAAGATGGACAGTTCCCTCCTGGCACTTTCCCTGTAGGAGATACCGCAAGACGTTTCTGTAGATTGGGCACAGCGCTCTGCAGGGTGTTAGCAGAGACTTTCCCGGGACAGTGAAACCCTATGTCAGAGACACTGAGAAGAAGCCCCAATGTTCCCTCCAGGCACTTTCAGTGTGGGTGCCTTCTCCACGTGGTTCCTGGTTTCCCTGCAGCGCTGAAGAGAATGTTAGCAAAGAGGTAACCGGCACAGCGAAAACAGTACTCAAAGACAGGGAGAGCAAGCTCTCTCTTGGCACTTTGGATGTGGGACATACAGCGAGATGTTTGCTGCTTTTGCGTTTGGCTGTTGGGAGATTTACAGCACAAAGATATCTAGTTGATTTGAAGCAGTTCCGAGAAAGTCTAAACATAATCGCCACTTCTCCCTCCTGGCACTTTCCATGTGGGAGATATAGCAGGATGTATATTGGTTTTGAGGACAACTCAATGGACAGTGTAGGGAGAAAAGTTCCTGGCTCCTTGAATGCCGTTCCTGGAGACACTGCGATCAATGTGGGAGATATGTCAAGATGTGTGTTGGTTTTGAGGACGGCTCTCTGGAGAGTCTTAGCAAAGAGGTCACAGGGATAATCAGAGCAATTCTCAGAGACACTGAGAACAAGATGGACAGTTCCCTCCTGGCACTTTCCCTGTAGGAGATACCGCAAGACGTTTCTGTAGATTGGGCACAGCGCTCTGCAGGGTGTTAGCAGAGACTTTCCCGGGACAGTGAAACCCTATGTCAGAGACACTGAGAAGAAGCCCCAATGTTCCCTCCAGGCACTTTCAGTGTGGGTGCCTTCTCCACGTGGTTCCTGGTTTCCCTGCAGCGCTGAAGAGAATGTTAGCAAAGAGGTAACCGGCACAGCGAAAACAGTACTCAAAGACAGGGAGAGCAAGCTCTCTCTTGGCACTTTGGATGTGGGACATACAGCGAGATGTTTGCTGCTTTTGCGTTTGGCTGTTGGGAGATTTACAGCACAAAGATATCTAGTTGATTTGAAGCAGTTCCGAGAAAGTCTAAACATAATCGCCACTTCTCCCTCCTGGCACTTTCCATGTGGGAGATATAGCAGGATGTATATTGGTTTTGAGGACAACTCAATGGACAGTGTAGGGAGAAAAGTTCCTGGCTCCTTGAATGCCGTTCCTGGAGACACTGCGATCAATGAGGGAGATATGTCAAGATGTGTGTTGGTTTTGAGGACGGCTCTCTGGAGAGTCTTAGCAAAGAGGTCACAGGGATAATCAGAGCAATTCTCAGAGACACTGAGAACAAGATGGACAGTTCCCTCCTGGCACTTTCCCTGTAGGAGATACCGCAAGACGTTTCTGTAGATTGGGCACAGCGCTCTGCAGGGTGTTAGCAGAGACTTTCCCGGGACAGTGAAACCCTATGTCAGAGACACTGAGAAGAAGCCCCAATGTTCCCTCCAGGCACTTTCAGTGTGGGTGCCTTCTCCACGTGGTTCCTGGTTTCCCTGCAGCGCTGAAGAGAATGTTAGCAAAGAGGTAACCGGCACAGCGAAAACAGTACTCAAAGACAGGGAGAGCAAGCTCTCTCTTGGCACTTTGGATGTGGGACATACAGCGAGATGTTTGCTGCTTTTGCGTTTGGCTGTTGGGAGATTTCCAGCACAAAGATATCTAGTTGATTTGAAGCAGTTCCGAGAAAGTCTAAACATAATCGCCACTTCTCCCTCCTGGCACTTTCCATGTGGGAGATATAGCAGGATGTATATTGGTTTTGAGGACAACTCAATGGACAGTGTAGGGAGAAAAGTTCCTGGCTCCTTGAATGCCGTTCCTGGAGACACTGCGATCAATGTGGGAGATATGTCAAGATGTGTGTTTGTTTTGAGGACGGCTCTCTGGAGAGTCTTAGCAAAGAGGTCACAGGGATAATCAGAGCAATTCTCAGAGACACTGAGAACAAGATGGACAGTTCCCTCCTGGCACTTTCCCTGTAGGAGATACCGCAAGACGTTTCTGTAGATTGGGCACAGCGCTCTGCAGGGTGTTAGCAGAGACTTTCCCGGGACAGTGAAACCCTATGTCAGAGACACTGAGAAGAAGCCCCAATGTTCCCTCCAGGCACTTTCAGTGTGGGTGCCTTCTCCACGTGGTTCCTGGTTTCCCTGCAGCGCTGAAGAGAATGTTAGCAAAGAGGTAACCGGCACAGCGAAAACAGTACTCAAAGACAGGGAGAGCAAGCTCTCTCTTGGCACTTTGGATGTGGGACATACAGCGAGATGTTTGCTGCTTTTGCGTTTGGCTGTTGGGAGATTTACAGCACAAAGATATCTAGTTGATTTGAAGCAGTTCCGAGAAAGTCTAAACATAATCGCCACTTCTCCCTCCTGGCACTTTCCATGTGGGAGATATAGCAGGATGTATATTGGTTTTGAGGACAACTCAATGGACAGTGTAGGGAGAAAAGTTCCTGGCTCCTTGAATGCCGTTCCTGGAGACACTGCGATCAATGTGGGAGATATGTCAAGATGTGTGTTGGTTTTGAGGACGGCTCTCTGGAGAGTCTTAGCAAAGAGGTCACAGGGATAATCAGAGCAATTCTCAGAGACACTGAGAACAAGATGGACAGTTCCCTCCTGGCACTTTCCCTGTAGGAGATACCGCAAGACGTTTCTGTAGATTGGGCACAGCGCTCTGCAGGGTGTTAGCAGAGACTTTCCCGGGACAGTGAAACCCTATGTCAGAGACACTGAGAAGAAGCCCCAATGTTCCCTCCAGGCACTTTCAGTGTGGGTGCCTTCTCCACGTGGTTCCTGGTTTCCCTGCAGCGCTGAAGAGAATGTTAGCAAAGAGGTAACCGGCACAGCGAAAACAGTACTCAAAGACAGGGAGAGCAAGCTCTCTCTTGGCACTTTGGATGTGGGACATACAGCGAGATGTTTGCTGCTTTTGCGTTTGGCTGTTGGGAGATTTCCAGCACAAAGATATCTAGTTGATTTGAAGCAGTTCCGAGAAAGTCTAAACATAATCGCCACTTCTCCCTCCTGGCACTTTCCATGTGGGAGATATAGCAGGATGTATATTGGTTTTGAGGACAACTCAATGGACAGTGTAGGGAGAAAAGTTCCTGGCTCCTTGAATGCCGTTCCTGGAGACACTGCGATCAATGAGGGAGATATGTCAAGATGTGTGTTGGTTTTGAGGACGGCTCTCTGGAGAGTCTTAGCAAAGAGGTCACAGGGATAATCAGAGCAATTCTCAGAGACACTGAGAACAAGATGGACAGTTCCCTCCTGGCACTTTCCCTGTAGGAGATACCGCAAGACGTTTCTGTAGATTGGGCACAGCGCTCTGCAGGGTGTTAGCAGAGACTTTCCCGGGACAGTGAAACCCTATGTCAGAGACACTGAGAAGAAGCCCCAATGTTCCCTCCAGGCACTTTCAGTGTGGGTGCCTTCTCCACGTGGTTCCTGGTTTCCCTGCAGCGCTGAAGAGAATGTTAGCAAAGAGGTAACCGGCACAGCGAAAACAGTACTCAAAGACAGGGAGAGCAAGCTCTCTCTTGGCACTTTGGATGTGGGACATACAGCGAGATGTTTGCTGCTTTTGCGTTTGGCTGTTGGGAGATTTCCAGCACAAAGATATCTAGTTGATTTGAAGCAGTTCCGAGAAAGTCTAAACATAATCGCCACTTCTCCCTCCTGGCACTTTCCATGTGGGAGATATAGCAGGATGTATATTGGTTTTGAGGACAACTCAATGGACAGTGTAGGGAGAAAAGTTCCTGGCTCCTTGAATGCCGTTCCTGGAGACACTGCGATCAATGAGGGAGATATGTCAAGATGTGTGTTGGTTTTGAGGACGGCTCTCTGGAGAGTCTTAGCAAAGAGGTCACAGGGATAATCAGAGCAATTCTCAGAGACACTGAGAACAAGATGGACAGTTCCCTCCTGGCACTTTCCCTGTAGGAGATACCGCAAGACGTTTCTGTAGATTGGGCACAGCGCTCTGCAGGGTGTTAGCAGAGACTTTCCCGGGACAGTGAAACCCTATGTCAGAGACACTGAGAAGAAGCCCCAATGTTCCCTCCAGGCACTTTCAGTGTGGGTGCCTTCTCCACGTGGTTCCTGGTTTCCCTGCAGCGCTGAAGAGAATGTTAGCAAAGAGGTAACCGGGACAGTGAAAACAGTACTCAAAGACAGGGAGAGCAAGCTCTCTCTTGGCACTTTGGATGTGGGACATACAGCGAGATGTTTGCTGCTTTTGCGTTTGGCTGTTGGGAGATTTACAGCACAAAGATATCTAGTTGATTTGAAGCAGTTCCGAGAAAGTCTAAACATAATCGCCACTTCTCCCTCCTGGCACTTTCCATGTGGGAGATATAGCAGGATGTATATTGGTTTTGAGGACAACTCAATGGACAGTGTAGGGAGAAAAGTTCCTGGCTCCTTGAATGCCGTTCCTGGAGACACTGCGATCAATGAGGGAGATATGTCAAGATGTGTGTTGGTTTTGAGGACGGCTCTCTGGAGAGTCTTAGCAAAGAGGTCACAGGGATAATCAGAGCAATTCTCAGAGACACTGAGAACAAGATGGACAGTTCCCTCCTGGCACTTTCCCTGTAGGAGATACCGCAAGACGTTTCTGTAGATTGGGCACAGCGCTCTGCAGGGTGTTAGCAGAGACTTTCCCGGGACAGTGAAACCCTATGTCAGAGACACTGAGAAGAAGCCCCAATGTTCCCTCCAGGCACTTTCAGTGTGGGTGCCTTCTCCACGTGGTTCCTGGTTTCCCTGCAGCGCTGAAGAGAATGTTAGCAAAGAGGTAACCGGCACAGCGAAAACAGTACTCAAAGACAGGGAGAGCAAGCTCTCTCTTGGCACTTTGGATGTGGGACATACAGCGAGATGTTTGCTGCTTTTGCGTTTGGCTGTTGGGAGATTTCCAGCACAAAGATATCTAGTTGATTTGAAGCAGTTCCGAGAAAGTCTAAACATAATCGCCACTTCTCCCTCCTGGCACTTTCCATGTGGGAGATATAGCAGGATGTATATTGGTTTTGAGGACAACTCAATGGACAGTGTAGGGAGAAAAGTTCCTGGCTCCTTGAATGCCGTTCCTGGAGACACTGCGATCAATGTGGGAGATATGTCAAGATGTGTGTTTGTTTTGAGGACGGCTCTCTGGAGAGTCTTAGCAAAGAGGTCACAGGGATAATCAGAGCAATTCTCAGAGACACTGAGAACAAGATGGACAGTTCCCTCCTGGCACTTTCCCTGTAGGAGATACCGCAAGACGTTTCTGTAGATTGGGCACAGCGCTCTGCAGGGTGTTAGCAGAGACTTTCCCGGGACAGTGAAACCCTATGTCAGAGACACTGAGAAGAAGCCCCAATGTTCCCTCCAGGCACTTTCAGTGTGGGTGCCTTCTCCACGTGGTTCCTGGTTTCCCTGCAGCGCTGAAGAGAATGTTAGCAAAGAGGTAACCGGCACAGCGAAAACAGTACTCAAAGACAGGGAGAGCAAGCTCTCTCTTGGCACTTTGGATGTGGGACATACAGCGAGATGTTTGCTGCTTTTGCGTTTGGCTGTTGGGAGATTTACAGCACAAAGATATCTAGTTGATTTGAAGCAGTTCCGAGAAAGTCTAAACATAATCGCCACTTCTCCCTCCTGGCACTTTCCATGTGGGAGATATAGCAGGATGTATATTGGTTTTGAGGACAACTCAATGGACAGTGTAGGGAGAAAAGTTCCTGGCTCCTTGAATGCCGTTCCTGGAGACACTGCGATCAATGTGGGAGATATGTCAAGATGTGTGTTGGTTTTGAGGACGGCTCTCTGGAGAGTCTTAGCAAAGAGGTCACAGGGATAATCAGAGCAATTCTCAGAGACACTGAGAACAAGATGGACAGTTCCCTCCTGGCACTTTCCCTGTAGGAGATACCGCAAGACGTTTCTGTAGATTGGGCACAGCGCTCTGCAGGGTGTTAGCAGAGACTTTCCCGGGACAGTGAAACCCTATGTCAGAGACACTGAGAAGAAGCCCCAATGTTCCCTCCAGGCACTTTCAGTGTGGGTGCCTTCTCCACGTGGTTCCTGGTTTCCCTGCAGCGCTGAAGAGAATGTTAGCAAAGAGGTAACCGGCACAGCGAAAACAGTACTCAAAGACAGGGAGAGCAAGCTCTCTCTTGGCACTTTGGATGTGGGACATACAGCGAGATGTTTGCTGCTTTTGCGTTTGGCTGTTGGGAGATTTACAGCACAAAGATATCTAGTTGATTTGAAGCAGTTCCGAGAAAGTCTAAACATAATCGCCACTTCTCCCTCCTGGCACTTTCCATGTGGGAGATATAGCAGGATGTATATTGGTTTTGAGGACAACTCAATGGACAGTGTAGGGAGAAAAGTTCCTGGCTCCTTGAATGCCGTTCCTGGAGACACTGCGATCAATGAGGGAGATATGTCAAGATGTGTGTTGGTTTTGAGGACGGCTCTCTGGAGAGTCTTAGCAAAGAGGTCACAGGGATAATCAGAGCAATTCTCAGAGACACTGAGAACAAGATGGACAGTTCCCTCCTGGCACTTTCCCTGTAGGAGATACCGCAAGACGTTTCTGTAGATTGGGCACAGCGCTCTGCAGGGTGTTAGCAGAGACTTTCCCGGGACAGTGAAACCCTATGTCAGAGACACTGAGAAGAAGCCCCAATGTTCCCTCCAGGCACTTTCAGTGTGGGTGCCTTCTCCACGTGGTTCCTGGTTTCCCTGCAGCGCTGAAGAGAATGTTAGCAAAGAGGTAACCGGCACAGCGAAAACAGTACTCAAAGACAGGGAGAGCAAGCTCTCTCTTGGCACTTTGGATGTGGGACATACAGCGAGATGTTTGCTGCTTTTGCGTTTGGCTGTTGGGAGATTTACAGCACAAAGATATCTAGTTGATTTGAAGCAGTTCCGAGAAAGTCTAAACATAATCGCCACTTCTCCCTCCTGGCACTTTCCATGTGGGAGATATAGCAGGATGTATATTGGTTTTGAGGACAACTCAATGGACAGTGTAGGGAGAAAAGTTCCTGGCTCCTTGAATGCCGTTCCTGGAGACACTGCGATCAATGAGGGAGATATGTCAAGATGTGTGTTGGTTTTGAGGACGGCTCTCTGGAGAGTCTTAGCAAAGAGGTCACAGGGATAATCAGAGCAATTCTCAGAGACACTGAGAACAAGATGGACAGTTCCCTCCTGGCACTTTCCCTGTAGGAGATACCGCAAGACGTTTCTGTAGATTGGGCACAGCGCTCTGCAGGGTGTTAGCAGAGACTTTCCCGGGACAGTGAAACCCTATGTCAGAGACACAGAGAAGAAGCCCCAATGTTCCCTCCAGGCACTTTCAGTGTGGGTGCCTTCTCCACGTGGTTCCTGGTTTCCCTGCAGCGCTGAAGAGAATGTTAGCAAAGAGGTAACCGGCACAGCGAAAACAGTACTCAAAGACAGGGAGAGCAAGCTCTCTCTTGGCACTTTGGATGTGGGACATACAGCGAGATGTTTGCTGCTTTTGCGTTTGGCTGTTGGGAGATTTACAGCACAAAGATATCTAGTTGATTTGAAGCAGTTCCGAGAAAGTCTAAACATAATCGCCACTTCTCCCTCCTGGCACTTTCCATGTGGGAGATATAGCAGGATGTATATTGGTTTTGAGGACAACTCAATGGACAGTGTAGGGAGAAAAGTTCCTGGCTCCTTGAATGCCGTTCCTGGAGACACTGCGATCAATGTGGGAGATATGTCAAGATGTGTGTTGGTTTTGAGGACGGCTCTCTGGAGAGTCTTAGCAAAGAGGTCACAGGGATAATCAGAGCAATTCTCAGAGACACTGAGAACAAGATGGACAGTTCCCTCCTGGCACTTTCCCTGTAGGAGATACCGCAAGACGTTTCTGTAGATTGGGCACAGCGCTCTGCAGGGTGTTAGCAGAGACTTTCCCGGGACAGTGAAACCCTATGTCAGAGACACTGAGAAGAAGCCCCAATGTTCCCTCCAGGCACTTTCAGTGTGGGTGCCTTCTCCACGTGGTTCCTGGTTTCCCTGCAGCGCTGAAGAGAATGTTAGCAAAGAGGTAACCGGGACAGCGAAAACAGTACTCAAAGACAGGGAGAGCAAGCTCTCTCTTGGCACTTTGGATGTGGGACATACAGCGAGATGTTTGCTGCTTTTGCGTTTGGCTGTTGGGAGATTTACAGCACAAAGATATCTAGTTGATTTGAAGCAGTTCCGAGAAAGTCTAAACATAATCGCCACTTCTCCCTCCTGGCACTTTCCATGTGGGAGATATAGCAGGATGTATATTGGTTTTGAGGACAACTCAATGGACAGTGTAGGGAGAAAAGTTCCTGGCTCCTTGAATGCCGTTCCTGGAGACACTGCGATCAATGAGGGAGATATGTCAAGATGTGTGTTGGTTTTGAGGACGGCTCTCTGGAGAGTCTTAGCAAAGAGGTCACAGGGATAATCAGAGCAATTCTCAGAGACACTGAGAACAAGATGGACAGTTCCCTCCTGGCACTTTCCCTGTAGGAGATACCGCAAGACGTTTCTGTAGATTGGGCACAGCGCTCTGCAGGGTGTTAGCAGAGACTTTCCCGGGACAGTGAAACCCTATGTCAGAGACACTGAGAAGAAGCCCCAATGTTCCCTCCAGGCACTTTCAGTGTGGGTGCCTTCTCCACGTGGTTCCTGGTTTCCCTGCAGCGCTGAAGAGAATGTTAGCAAAGAGGTAACCGGCACAGCGAAAACAGTACTCAAAGACAGGGAGAGCAAGCTCTCTCTTGGCACTTTGGATGTGGGACATACAGCGAGATGTTTGCTGCTTTTGCGTTTGGCTGTTGGGAGATTTCCAGCACAAAGATATCTAGTTGATTTGAAGCAGTTCCGAGAAAGTCTAAACATAATCGCCACTTCTCCCTCCTGGCACTTTCCATGTGGGAGATATAGCAGGATGTATATTGGTTTTGAGGACAACTCAATGGACAGTGTAGGGAGAAAAGTTCCTGGCTCCTTGAATGCCGTTCCTGGAGACACTGCGATCAATGTGGGAGATATGTCAAGATGTGTGTTGGTTTTGAGGACGGCTCTCTGGAGAGTCTTAGCAAAGAGGTCACAGGGATAATCAGAGCAATTCTCAGAGACACTGAGAACAAGATGGACAGTTCCCTCCTGGCACTTTCCCTGTAGGAGATACCGCAAGACGTTTCTGTAGATTGGGCACAGCGCTCTGCAGGGTGTTAGCAGAGACTTTCCCGGGACAGTGAAACCCTATGTCAGAGACACTGAGAAGAAGCCCCAATGTTCCCTCCAGGCACTTTCAGTGTGGGTGCCTTCTCCACGTGGTTCCTGGTTTCCCTGCAGCGCTGAAGAGAATGTTAGCAAAGAGGTAACCGGCACAGCGAAAACAGTACTCAAAGACAGGGAGAGCAAGCTCTCTCTTGGCACTTTGGATGTGGGACATACAGCGAGATGTTTGCTGCTTTTGCGTTTGGCTGTTGGGAGATTTACAGCACAAAGATATCTAGTTGATTTGAAGCAGTTCCGAGAAAGTCTAAACATAATCGCCACTTCTCCCTCCTGGCACTTTCCATGTGGGAGATATAGCAGGATGTATATTGGTTTTGAGGACAACTCAATGGACAGTGTAGGGAGAAAAGTTCCTGGCTCCTTGAATGCCGTTCCTGGAGACACTGCGATCAATGTGGGAGATATGTCAAGATGTGTGTTGGTTTTGAGGACGGCTCTCTGGAGAGTCTTAGCAAAGAGGTCACAGGGATAATCAGAGCAATTCTCAGAGACACTGAGAACAAGATGGACAGTTCCCTCCTGGCACTTTCCCTGTAGGAGATACCGCAAGACGTTTCTGTAGATTGGGCACAGCGCTCTGCAGGGTGTTAGCAGAGACTTTCCCGGGACAGTGAAACCCTATGTCAGAGACACTGAGAAGAAGCCCCAATGTTCCCTCCAGGCACTTTCAGTGTGGGTGCCTTCTCCACGTGGTTCCTGGTTTCCCTGCAGCGCTGAAGAGAATGTTAGCAAAGAGGTAACCGGCACAGCGAAAACAGTACTCAAAGACAGGGAGAGCAAGCTCTCTCTTGGCACTTTGGATGTGGGACATACAGCGAGATGTTTGCTGCTTTTGCGTTTGGCTGTTGGGAGATTTACAGCACAAAGATATCTAGTTGATTTGAAGCAGTTCCGAGAAAGTCTAAACATAATCGCCACTTCTCCCTCCTGGCACTTTCCATGTGGGAGATATAGCAGGATGTATATTGGTTTTGAGGACAACTCAATGGACAGTGTAGGGAGAAAAGTTCCTGGCTCCTTGAATGCCGTTCCTGGAGACACTGCGATCAATGAGGGAGATATGTCAAGATGTGTGTTGGTTTTGAGGACGGCTCTCTGGAGAGTCTTAGCAAAGAGGTCACAGGGATAATCAGAGCAATTCTCAGAGACACTGAGAACAAGATGGACAGTTCCCTCCTGGCACTTTCCCTGTAGGAGATACCGCAAGACGTTTCTGTAGATTGGGCACAGCGCTCTGCAGGGTGTTAGCAGAGACTTTCCCGGGACAGTGAAACCCTATGTCAGAGACACAGAGAAGAAGCCCCAATGTTCCCTCCAGGCACTTTCAGTGTGGGTGCCTTCTCCACGTGGTTCCTGGTTTCCCTGCAGCGCTGAAGAGAATGTTAGCAAAGAGGTAACCGGCACAGCGAAAACAGTACTCAAAGACAGGGAGAGCAAGCTCTCTCTTGGCACTTTGGATGTGGGACATACAGCGAGATGTTTGCTGCTTTTGCGTTTGGCTGTTGGGAGATTTACAGCACAAAGATATCTAGTTGATTTGAAGCAGTTCCGAGAAAGTCTAAACATAATCGCCACTTCTCCCTCCTGGCACTTTCCATGTGGGAGATATAGCAGGATGTATATTGGTTTTGAGGACAACTCAATGGACAGTGTAGGGAGAAAAGTTCCTGGCTCCTTGAATGCCGTTCCTGGAGACACTGCGATCAATGTGGGAGATATGTCAAGATGTGTGTTGGTTTTGAGGACGGCTCTCTGGAGAGTCTTAGCAAAGAGGTCACAGGGATAATCAGAGCAATTCTCAGAGACACTGAGAACAAGATGGACAGTTCCCTCCTGGCACTTTCCCTGTAGGAGATACCGCAAGACGTTTCTGTAGATTGGGCACAGCGCTCTGCAGGGTGTTAGCAGAGACTTTCCCGGGACAGTGAAACCCTATGTCAGAGACACTGAGAAGAAGCCCCAATGTTCCCTCCAGGCACTTTCAGTGTGGGTGCCTTCTCCACGTGGTTCCTGGTTTCCCTGCAGCGCTGAAGAGAATGTTAGCAAAGAGGTAACCGGCACAGCGAAAACAGTACTCAAAGACAGGGAGAGCAAGCTCTCTCTTGGCACTTTGGATGTGGGACATACAGCGAGATGTTTGCTGCTTTTGCGTTTGGCTGTTGGGAGATTTACAGCACAAAGATATCTAGTTGATTTGAAGCAGTTCCGAGAAAGTCTAAACATAATCGCCACTTCTCCCTCCTGGCACTTTCCATGTGGGAGATATAGCAGGATGTATATTGGTTTTGAGGACAACTCAATGGACAGTGTAGGGAGAAAAGTTCCTGGCTCCTTGAATGCCGTTCCTGGAGACACTGCGATCAATGAGGGAGATATGTCAAGATGTGTGTTGGTTTTGAGGACGGCTCTCTGGAGAGTCTTAGCAAAGAGGTCACAGGGATAATCAGAGCAATTCTCAGAGACACTGAGAACAAGATGGACAGTTCCCTCCTGGCACTTTCCCTGTAGGAGATACCGCAAGACGTTTCTGTAGATTGGGCACAGCGCTCTGCAGGGTGTTAGCAGAGACTTTCCCGGGACAGTGAAACCCTATGTCAGAGACACTGAGAAGAAGCCCCAATGTTCCCTCCAGGCACTTTCAGTGTGGGTGCCTTCTCCACGTGGTTCCTGGTTTCCCTGCAGCGCTGAAGAGAATGTTAGCAAAGAGGTAACCGGCACAGCGAAAACAGTACTCAAAGACAGGGAGAGCAAGCTCTCTCTTGGCACTTTGGATGTGGGACATACAGCGAGATGTTTGCTGCTTTTGCGTTTGGCTGTTGGGAGATTTACAGCACAAAGATATCTAGTTGATTTGAAGCAGTTCCGAGAAAGTCTAAACATAATCGCCACTTCTCCCTCCTGGCACTTTCCATGTGGGAGATATAGCAGGATGTATATTGGTTTTGAGGACAACTCAATGGACAGTGTAGGGAGAAAAGTTCCTGGCTCCTTGAATGCCGTTCCTGGAGACACTGCGATCAATGTGGGAGATATGTCAAGATGTGTGTTGGTTTTGAGGACGGCTCTCTGGAGAGTCTTAGCAAAGAGGTCACAGGGATAATCAGAGCAATTCTCAGAGACACTGAGAACAAGATGGACAGTTCCCTCCTGGCACTTTCCCTGTAGGAGATACCGCAAGACGTTTCTGTAGATTGGGCACAGCGCTCTGCAGGGTGTTAGCAGAGACTTTCCCGGGACAGTGAAACCCTATGTCAGAGACACTGAGAAGAAGCCCCAATGTTCCCTCCAGGCACTTTCAGTGTGGGTGCCTTCTCCACGTGGTTCCTGGTTTCCCTGCAGCGCTGAAGAGAATGTTAGCAAAGAGGTAACCGGGACAGCGAAAACAGTACTCAAAGACAGGGAGAGCAAGCTCTCTCTTGGCACTTTGGATGTGGGACATACAGCGAGATGTTTGCTGCTTTTGCGTTTGGCTGTTGGGAGATTTACAGCACAAAGATATCTAGTTGATTTGAAGCAGTTCCGAGAAAGTCTAAACATAATCGCCACTTCTCCCTCCTGGCACTTTCCATGTGGGAGATATAGCAGGATGTATATTGGTTTTGAGGACAACTCAATGGACAGTGTAGGGAGAAAAGTTCCTGGCTCCTTGAATGCCGTTCCTGGAGACACTGCGATCAATGAGGGAGATATGTCAAGATGTGTGTTGGTTTTGAGGACGGCTCTCTGGAGAGTCTTAGCAAAGAGGTCACAGGGATAATCAGAGCAATTCTCAGAGACACTGAGAACAAGATGGACAGTTCCCTCCTGGCACTTTCCCTGTAGGAGATACCGCAAGACGTTTCTGTAGATTGGGCACAGCGCTCTGCAGGGTGTTAGCAGAGACTTTCCCGGGACAGTGAAACCCTATGTCAGAGACACTGAGAAGAAGCCCCAATGTTCCCTCCAGGCACTTTCAGTGTGGGTGCCTTCTCCACGTGGTTCCTGGTTTCCCTGCAGCGCTGAAGAGAATGTTAGCAAAGAGGTAACCGGGACAGTGAAAACAGTACTCAAAGACAGGGAGAGCAAGCTCTCTCTTGGCACTTTGGATGTGGGACATACAGCGAGATGTTTGCTGCTTTTGCGTTTGGCTGTTGGGAGATTTACAGCACAAAGATATCTAGTTGATTTGAAGCAGTTCCGAGAAAGTCTAAACATAATCGCCACTTCTCCCTCCTGGCACTTTCCATGTGGGAGATATAGCAGGATGTATATTGGTTTTGAGGACAACTCAATGGACAGTGTAGGGAGAAAAGTTCCTGGCTCCTTGAATGCCGTTCCTGGAGACACTGCGATCAATGAGGGAGATATGTCAAGATGTGTGTTGGTTTTGAGGACGGCTCTCTGGAGAGTCTTAGCAAAGAGGTCACAGGGATAATCAGAGCAATTCTCAGAGACACTGAGAACAAGATGGACAGTTCCCTCCTGGCACTTTCCCTGTAGGAGATACCGCAAGACGTTTCTGTAGATTGGGCACAGCGCTCTGCAGGGTGTTAGCAGAGACTTTCCCGGGACAGTGAAACCCTATGTCAGAGACACTGAGAAGAAGCCCCAATGTTCCCTCCAGGCACTTTCAGTGTGGGTGCCTTCTCCACGTGGTTCCTGGTTTCCCTGCAGCGCTGAAGAGAATGTTAGCAAAGAGGTAACCGGCACAGCGAAAACAGTACTCAAAGACAGGGAGAGCAAGCTCTCTCTTGGCACTTTGGATGTGGGACATACAGCGAGATGTTTGCTGCTTTTGCGTTTGGCTGTTGGGAGATTTACAGCACAAAGATATCTAGTTGATTTGAAGCAGTTCCGAGAAAGTCTAAACATAATCGCCACTTCTCCCTCCTGGCACTTTCCATGTGGGAGATATAGCAGGATGTATATTGGTTTTGAGGACAACTCAATGGACAGTGTAGGGAGAAAAGTTCCTGGCTCCTTGAATGCCGTTCCTGGAGACACTGCGATCAATGTGGGAGATATGTCAAGATGTGTGTTGGTTTTGAGGACGGCTCTCTGGAGAGTCTTAGCAAAGAGGTCACAGGGATAATCAGAGCAATTCTCAGAGACACTGAGAACAAGATGGACAGTTCCCTCCTGGCACTTTCCCTGTAGGAGATACCGCAAGACGTTTCTGTAGATTGGGCACAGCGCTCTGCAGGGTGTTAGCAGAGACTTTCCCGGGACAGTGAAACCCTATGTCAGAGACACTGAGAAGAAGCCCCAATGTTCCCTCCAGGCACTTTCAGTGTGGGTGCCTTCTCCACGTGGTTCCTGGTTTCCCTGCAGCGCTGAAGAGAATGTTAGCAAAGAGGTAACCGGCACAGCGAAAACAGTACTCAAAGACAGGGAGAGCAAGCTCTCTCTTGGCACTTTGGATGTGGGACATACAGCGAGATGTTTGCTGCTTTTGCGTTTGGCTGTTGGGAGATTTACAGCACAAAGATATCTAGTTGATTTGAAGCAGTTCCGAGAAAGTCTAAACATAATCGCCACTTCTCCCTCCTGGCACTTTCCATGTGGGAGATATAGCAGGATGTATATTGGTTTTGAGGACAACTCAATGGACAGTGTAGGGAGAAAAGTTCCTGGCTCCTTGAATGCCGTTCCTGGAGACACTGCGATCAATGTGGGAGATATGTCAAGATGTGTGTTTGTTTTGAGGACGGCTCTCTGGAGAGTCTTAGCAAAGAGGTCACAGGGATAATCAGAGCAATTCTCAGAGACACTGAGAACAAGATGGACAGTTCCCTCCTGGCACTTTCCCTGTAGGAGATACCGCAAGACGTTTCTGTAGATTGGGCACAGCGCTCTGCAGGGTGTTAGCAGAGACTTTCCCGGGACAGTGAAACCCTATGTCAGAGACACTGAGAAGAAGCCCCAATGTTCCCTCCAGGCACTTTCAGTGTGGGTGCCTTCTCCACGTGGTTCCTGGTTTCCCTGCAGCGCTGAAGAGAATGTTAGCAAAGAGGTAACCGGGACAGTGAAAACAGTACTCAAAGACAGGGAGAGCAAGCTCTCTCTTGGCACTTTGGATGTGGGACATACAGCGAGATGTTTGCTGCTTTTGCGTTTGGCTGTTGGGAGATTTACAGCACAAAGATATCTAGTTGATTTGAAGCAGTTCCGAGAAAGTCTAAACATAATCGCCACTTCTCCCTCCTGGCACTTTCCATGTGGGAGATATAGCAGGATGTATATTGGTTTTGAGGACAACTCAATGGACAGTGTAGGGAGAAAAGTTCCTGGCTCCTTGAATGCCGTTCCTGGAGACACTGCGATCAATGAGGGAGATATGTCAAGATGTGTGTTGGTTTTGAGGACGGCTCTCTGGAGAGTCTTAGCAAAGAGGTCACAGGGATAATCAGAGCAATTCTCAGAGACACTGAGAACAAGATGGACAGTTCCCTCCTGGCACTTTCCCTGTAGGAGATACCGCAAGACGTTTCTGTAGATTGGGCACAGCGCTCTGCAGGGTGTTAGCAGAGACTTTCCCGGGACAGTGAAACCCTATGTCAGAGACACTGAGAAGAAGCCCCAATGTTCCCTCCAGGCACTTTCAGTGTGGGTGCCTTCTCCACGTGGTTCCTGGTTTCCCTGCAGCGCTGAAGAGAATGTTAGCAAAGAGGTAACCGGCACAGCGAAAACAGTACTCAAAGACAGGGAGAGCAAGCTCTCTCTTGGCACTTTGGATGTGGGACATACAGCGAGATGTTTGCTGCTTTTGCGTTTGGCTGTTGGGAGATTTACAGCACAAAGATATCTAGTTGATTTGAAGCAGTTCCGAGAAAGTCTAAACATAATCGCCACTTCTCCCTCCTGGCACTTTCCATGTGGGAGATATAGCAGGATGTATATTGGTTTTGAGGACAACTCAATGGACAGTGTAGGGAGAAAAGTTCCTGGCTCCTTGAATGCCGTTCCTGGAGACACTGCGATCAATGTGGGAGATATGTCAAGATGTGTGTTGGTTTTGAGGACGGCTCTCTGGAGAGTCTTAGCAAAGAGGTCACAGGGATAATCAGAGCAATTCTCAGAGACACTGAGAACAAGCTCGACAATTCCCTCCTGGCACTTTCCCTGTAGGAGATACCGCAAGACGTTTCTGTAGATTGGGCACAGCGCTCTGCAGGGTGTTAGCAGAGACTTTCCCGGGACAGTGAAACCCTATGTCAGAGACACTGAGAAGAAGCCCCAATGTTCCCTCCAGGCACTTTCAGTGTGGGTGCCTTCTCCACGTGGTTCCTGGTTTCCCTGCAGCGCTGAAGAGAATGTTAGCAAAGAGGTAACCGGCACAGCGAAAACAGTACTCAAAGACAGGGAGAGCAAGCTCTCTCTTGGCACTTTGGATGTGGGACATACAGCGAGATGTTTGCTGCTTTTGCGTTTGGCTGTTGGGAGATTTACAGCACAAAGATATCTAGTTGATTTGAAGCAGTTCCGAGAAAGTCTAAACATAATCGCCACTTCTCCCTCCTGGCACTTTCCATGTGGGAGATATAGCAGGATGTATATTGGTTTTGAGGACAACTCAATGGACAGTGTAGGGAGAAAAGTTCCTGGCTCCTTGAATGCCGTTCCTGGAGACACTGCGATCAATGTGGGAGATATGTCAAGATGTGTGTTTGTTTTGAGGACGGCTCTCTGGAGAGTCTTAGCAAAGAGGTCACAGGGATAATCAGAGCAATTCTCAGAGACACTGAGAACAAGCTCGACAATTCCCTCCTGGCACTTTCCCTGTAGGAGATACCGCAAGACGTTTCTGTAGATTGGGCACAGCGCTCTGCAGGGTGTTAGCAGAGACTTTCCCGGGACAGTGAAACCCTATGTCAGAGACACTGAGAAGAAGCCCCAATGTTCCCTCCAGGCACTTTCAGTGTGGGTGCCTTCTCCACGTGGTTCCTGGTTTCCCTGCAGCGCTGAAGAGAATGTTAGCAAAGAGGTAACCGGCACAGCGAAAACAGTACTCAAAGACAGGGAGAGCAAGCTCTCTCTTGGCACTTTGGATGTGGGACATACAGCGAGATGTTTGCTGCTTTTGCGTTTGG
The DNA here is from genome assembly GCF_963924245.1 of Chroicocephalus ridibundus. Taxonomy (NCBI): domain Eukaryota; kingdom Metazoa; phylum Chordata; class Aves; order Charadriiformes; family Laridae; genus Chroicocephalus; species Chroicocephalus ridibundus. The sequence goes on along the minus strand of NW_026961178.1, from coordinate 319,740 downwards.
CTGTTGGGAGATTTACAGCACAAAGATATCTAGTTGATTTGAAGCAGTTCCGAGAAAGTCTAAACATAATCGCCACTTCTCCCTCCTGGCACTTTCCATGTGGGAGATATAGCAGGATGTATATTGGTTTTGAGGACAACTCAATGGACAGTGTAGGGAGAAAAGTTCCTGGCTCCTTGAATGCCGTTCCTGGAGACACTGCGATCAATGTGGGAGATATGTCAAGATGTGTGTTTGTTTTGAGGACGGCTCTCTGGAGAGTCTTAGCAAAGAGGTCACAGGGATAATCAGAGCAATTCTCAGAGACACTGAGAACAAGATGGACAGTTCCCTCCTGGCACTTTCCCTGTAGGAGATACCGCAAGACGTTTCTGTAGATTGGGCACAGCGCTCTGCAGGGTGTTAGCAGAGACTTTCCCGGGACAGTGAAACCCTATGTCAGAGACACTGAGAAGAAGCCCCAATGTTCCCTCCAGGCACTTTCAGTGTGGGTGCCTTCTCCACGTGGTTCCTGGTTTCCCTGCAGCGCTGAAGAGAATGTTAGCAAAGAGGTAACCGGCACAGCGAAAACAGTACTCAAAGACAGGGAGAGCAAGCTCTCTCTTGGCACTTTGGATGTGGGACATACAGCGAGATGTTTGCTGCTTTTGCGTTTGGCTGTTGGGAGATTTACAGCACAAAGATATCTAGTTGATTTGAAGCAGTTCCGAGAAAGTCTAAACATAATCGCCACTTCTCCCTCCTGGCACTTTCCATGTGGGAGATATAGCAGGATGTATATTGGTTTTGAGGACAACTCAATGGACAGTGTAGGGAGAAAAGTTCCTGGCTCCTTGAATGCCGTTCCTGGAGACACTGCGATCAATGAGGGAGATATGTCAAGATGTGTGTTGGTTTTGAGGACGGCTCTCTGGAGAGTCTTAGCAAAGAGGTCACAGGGATAATCAGAGCAATTCTCAGAGACACTGAGAACAAGATGGACAGTTCCCTCCTGGCACTTTCCCTGTAGGAGATACCGCAAGACGTTTCTGTAGATTGGGCACAGCGCTCTGCAGGGTGTTAGCAGAGACTTTCCCGGGACAGTGAAACCCTATGTCAGAGACACTGAGAAGAAGCCCCAATGTTCCCTCCAGGCACTTTCAGTGTGGGTGCCTTCTCCACGTGGTTCCTGGTTTCCCTGCAGCGCTGAAGAGAATGTTAGCAAAGAGGTAACCGGCACAGCGAAAACAGTACTCAAAGACAGGGAGAGCAAGCTCTCTCTTGGCACTTTGGATGTGGGACATACAGCGAGATGTTTGCTGCTTTTGCGTTTGGCTGTTGGGAGATTTACAGCACAAAGATATCTAGTTGATTTGAAGCAGTTCCGAGAAAGTCTAAACATAATCGCCACTTCTCCCTCCTGGCACTTTCCATGTGGGAGATATAGCAGGATGTATATTGGTTTTGAGGACAACTCAATGGACAGTGTAGGGAGAAAAGTTCCTGGCTCCTTGAATGCCGTTCCTGGAGACACTGCGATCAATGTGGGAGATATGTCAAGATGTGTGTTGGTTTTGAGGACGGCTCTCTGGAGAGTCTTAGCAAAGAGGTCACAGGGATAATCAGAGCAATTCTCAGAGACACTGAGAACAAGCTCGACAATTCCCTCCTGGCACTTTCCCTGTAGGAGATACCGCAAGACGTTTCTGTAGATTGGGCACAGCGCTCTGCAGGGTGTTAGCAGAGACTTTCCCGGGACAGTGAAACCCTATGTCAGAGACACTGAGAAGAAGCCCCAATGTTCCCTCCAGGCACTTTCAGTGTGGGTGCCTTCTCCACGTGGTTCCTGGTTTCCCTGCAGCGCTGAAGAGAATGTTAGCAAAGAGGTAACCGGCACAGCGAAAACAGTACTCAAAGACAGGGAGAGCAAGCTCTCTCTTGGCACTTTGGATGTGGGACATACAGCGAGATGTTTGCTGCTTTTGCGTTTGGCTGTTGGGAGATTTACAGCACAAAGATATCTAGTTGATTTGAAGCAGTTCCGAGAAAGTCTAAACATAATCGCCACTTCTCCCTCCTGGCACTTTCCATGTGGGAGATATAGCAGGATGTATATTGGTTTTGAGGACAACTCAATGGACAGTGTAGGGAGAAAAGTTCCTGGCTCCTTGAATGCCGTTCCTGGAGACACTGCGATCAATGTGGGAGATATGTCAAGATGTGTGTTTGTTTTGAGGACGGCTCTCTGGAGAGTCTTAGCAAAGAGGTCACAGGGATAATCAGAGCAATTCTCAGAGACACTGAGAACAAGCTCGACAATTCCCTCCTGGCACTTTCCCTGTAGGAGATACCGCAAGACGTTTCTGTAGATTGGGCACAGCGCTCTGCAGGGTGTTAGCAGAGACTTTCCCGGGACAGTGAAACCCTATGTCAGAGACACTGAGAAGAAGCCCCAATGTTCCCTCCAGGCACTTTCAGTGTGGGTGCCTTCTCCACGTGGTTCCTGGTTTCCCTGCAGCGCTGAAGAGAATGTTAGCAAAGAGGTAACCGGCACAGCGAAAACAGTACTCAAAGACAGGGAGAGCAAGCTCTCTCTTGGCACTTTGGATGTGGGACATACAGCGAGATGTTTGCTGCTTTTGCGTTTGGCTGTTGGGAGATTTACAGCACAAAGATATCTAGTTGATTTGAAGCAGTTCCGAGAAAGTCTAAACATAATCGCCACTTCTCCCTCCTGGCACTTTCCATGTGGGAGATATAGCAGGATGTATATTGGTTTTGAGGACAACTCAATGGACAGTGTAGGGAGAAAAGTTCCTGGCTCCTTGAATGCCGTTCCTGGAGACACTGCGATCAATGTGGGAGATATGTCAAGATGTGTGTTTGTTTTGAGGACGGCTCTCTGGAGAGTCTTAGCAAAGAGGTCACAGGGATAATCAGAGCAATTCTCAGAGACACTGAGAACAAGATGGACAGTTCCCTCCTGGCACTTTCCCTGTAGGAGATACCGCAAGACGTTTCTGTAGATTGGGCACAGCGCTCTGCAGGGTGTTAGCAGAGACTTTCCCGGGACAGTGAAACCCTATGTCAGAGACACTGAGAAGAAGCCCCAATGTTCCCTCCAGGCACTTTCAGTGTGGGTGCCTTCTCCACGTGGTTCCTGGTTTCCCTGCAGCGCTGAAGAGAATGTTAGCAAAGAGGTAACCGGCACAGCGAAAACAGTACTCAAAGACAGGGAGAGCAAGCTCTCTCTTGGCACTTTGGATGTGGGACATACAGCGAGATGTTTGCTGCTTTTGCGTTTGGCTGTTGGGAGATTTACAGCACAAAGATATCTAGTTGATTTGAAGCAGTTCCGAGAAAGTCTAAACATAATCGCCACTTCTCCCTCCTGGCACTTTCCATGTGGGAGATATAGCAGGATGTATATTGGTTTTGAGGACAACTCAATGGACAGTGTAGGGAGAAAAGTTCCTGGCTCCTTGAATGCCGTTCCTGGAGACACTGCGATCAATGAGGGAGATATGTCAAGATGTGTGTTGGTTTTGAGGACGGCTCTCTGGAGAGTCTTAGCAAAGAGGTCACAGGGATAATCAGAGCAATTCTCAGAGACACTGAGAACAAGATGGACAGTTCCCTCCTGGCACTTTCCCTGTAGGAGATACCGCAAGACGTTTCTGTAGATTGGGCACAGCGCTCTGCAGGGTGTTAGCAGAGACTTTCCCGGGACAGTGAAACCCTATGTCAGAGACACTGAGAAGAAGCCCCAATGTTCCCTCCAGGCACTTTCAGTGTGGGTGCCTTCTCCACGTGGTTCCTGGTTTCCCTGCAGCGCTGAAGAGAATGTTAGCAAAGAGGTAACCGGCACAGCGAAAACAGTACTCAAAGACAGGGAGAGCAAGCTCTCTCTTGGCACTTTGGATGTGGGACATACAGCGAGATGTTTGCTGCTTTTGCGTTTGGCTGTTGGGAGATTTACAGCACAAAGATATCTAGTTGATTTGAAGCAGTTCCGAGAAAGTCTAAACATAATCGCCACTTCTCCCTCCTGGCACTTTCCATGTGGGAGATATAGCAGGATGTATATTGGTTTTGAGGACAACTCAATGGACAGTGTAGGGAGAAAAGTTCCTGGCTCCTTGAATGCCGTTCCTGGAGACACTGCGATCAATGTGGGAGATATGTCAAGATGTGTGTTTGTTTTGAGGACGGCTCTCTGGAGAGTCTTAGCAAAGAGGTCACAGGGATAATCAGAGCAATTCTCAGAGACACTGAGAACAAGCTCGACAATTCCCTCCTGGCACTTTCCCTGTAGGAGATACCGCAAGACGTTTCTGTAGATTGGGCACAGCGCTCTGCAGGGTGTTAGCAGAGACTTTCCCGGGACAGTGAAACCCTATGTCAGAGACACTGAGAAGAAGCCCCAATGTTCCCTCCAGGCACTTTCAGTGTGGGTGCCTTCTCCACGTGGTTCCTGGTTTCCCTGCAGCGCTGAAGAGAATGTTAGCAAAGAGGTAACCGGCACAGCGAAAACAGTACTCAAAGACAGGGAGAGCAAGCTCTCTCTTGGCACTTTGGATGTGGGACATACAGCGAGATGTTTGCTGCTTTTGCGTTTGGCTGTTGGGAGATTTACAGCACAAAGATATCTAGTTGATTTGAAGCAGTTCCGAGAAAGTCTAAACATAATCGCCACTTCTCCCTCCTGGCACTTTCCATGTGGGAGATATAGCAGGATGTATATTGGTTTTGAGGACAACTCAATGGACAGTGTAGGGAGAAAAGTTCCTGGCTCCTTGAATGCCGTTCCTGGAGACACTGCGATCAATGTGGGAGATATGTCAAGATGTGTGTTTGTTTTGAGGACGGCTCTCTGGAGAGTCTTAGCAAAGAGGTCACAGGGATAATCAGAGCAATTCTCAGAGACACTGAGAACAAGATGGACAGTTCCCTCCTGGCACTTTCCCTGTAGGAGATACCGCAAGACGTTTCTGTAGATTGGGCACAGCGCTCTGCAGGGTGTTAGCAGAGACTTTCCCGGGACAGTGAAACCCTATGTCAGAGACACTGAGAAGAAGCCCCAATGTTCCCTCCAGGCACTTTCAGTGTGGGTGCCTTCTCCACGTGGTTCCTGGTTTCCCTGCAGCGCTGAAGAGAATGTTAGCAAAGAGGTAACCGGCACAGCGAAAACAGTACTCAAAGACAGGGAGAGCAAGCTCTCTCTTGGCACTTTGGATGTGGGACATACAGCGAGATGTTTGCTGCTTTTGCGTTTGGCTGTTGGGAGATTTACAGCACAAAGATATCTAGTTGATTTGAAGCAGTTCCGAGAAAGTCTAAACATAATCGCCACTTCTCCCTCCTGGCACTTTCCATGTGGGAGATATAGCAGGATGTATATTGGTTTTGAGGACAACTCAATGGACAGTGTAGGGAGAAAAGTTCCTGGCTCCTTGAATGCCGTTCCTGGAGACACTGCGATCAATGAGGGAGATATGTCAAGATGTGTGTTGGTTTTGAGGACGGCTCTCTGGAGAGTCTTAGCAAAGAGGTCACAGGGATAATCAGAGCAATTCTCAGAGACACTGAGAACAAGATGGACAGTTCCCTCCTGGCACTTTCCCTGTAGGAGATACCGCAAGACGTTTCTGTAGATTGGGCACAGCGCTCTGCAGGGTGTTAGCAGAGACTTTCCCGGGACAGTGAAACCCTATGTCAGAGACACTGAGAAGAAGCCCCAATGTTCCCTCCAGGCACTTTCAGTGTGGGTGCCTTCTCCACGTGGTTCCTGGTTTCCCTGCAGCGCTGAAGAGAATGTTAGCAAAGAGGTAACCGGCACAGCGAAAACAGTACTCAAAGACAGGGAGAGCAAGCTCTCTCTTGGCACTTTGGATGTGGGACATACAGCGAGATGTTTGCTGCTTTTGCGTTTGGCTGTTGGGAGATTTACAGCACAAAGATATCTAGTTGATTTGAAGCAGTTCCGAGAAAGTCTAAACATAATCGCCACTTCTCCCTCCTGGCACTTTCCATGTGGGAGATATAGCAGGATGTATATTGGTTTTGAGGACAACTCAATGGACAGTGTAGGGAGAAAAGTTCCTGGCTCCTTGAATGCCGTTCCTGGAGACACTGCGATCAATGTGGGAGATATGTCAAGATGTGTGTTGGTTTTGAGGACGGCTCTCTGGAGAGTCTTAGCAAAGAGGTCACAGGGATAATCAGAGCAATTCTCAGAGACACTGAGAACAAGATGGACAGTTCCCTCCTGGCACTTTCCCTGTAGGAGATACCGCAAGACGTTTCTGTAGATTGGGCACAGCGCTCTGCAGGGTGTTAGCAGAGACTTTCCCGGGACAGTGAAACCCTATGTCAGAGACACTGAGAAGAAGCCCCAATGTTCCCTCCAGGCACTTTCAGTGTGGGTGCCTTCTCCACGTGGTTCCTGGTTTCCCTGCAGCGCTGAAGAGAATGTTAGCAAAGAGGTAACCGGGACAGTGAAAACAGTACTCAAAGACAGGGAGAGCAAGCTCTCTCTTGGCACTTTGGATGTGGGACATACAGCGAGATGTTTGCTGCTTTTGCGTTTGGCTGTTGGGAGATTTACAGCACAAAGATATCTAGTTGATTTGAAGCAGTTCCGAGAAAGTCTAAACATAATCGCCACTTCTCCCTCCTGGCACTTTCCATGTGGGAGATATAGCAGGATGTATATTGGTTTTGAGGACAACTCAATGGACAGTGTAGGGAGAAAAGTTCCTGGCTCCTTGAATGCCGTTCCTGGAGACACTGCGATCAATGTGGGAGATATGTCAAGATGTGTGTTTGTTTTGAGGACGGCTCTCTGGAGAGTCTTAGCAAAGAGGTCACAGGGATAATCAGAGCAATTCTCAGAGACACTGAGAACAAGCTCGACAATTCCCTCCTGGCACTTTCCCTGTAGGAGATACCGCAAGACGTTTCTGTAGATTGGGCACAGCGCTCTGCAGGGTGTTAGCAGAGACTTTCCCGGGACAGTGAAACCCTATGTCAGAGACACTGAGAAGAAGCCCCAATGTTCCCTCCAGGCACTTTCAGTGTGGGTGCCTTCTCCACGTGGTTCCTGGTTTCCCTGCAGCGCTGAAGAGAATGTTAGCAAAGAGGTAACCGGCACAGCGAAAACAGTACTCAAAGACAGGGAGAGCAAGCTCTCTCTTGGCACTTTGGATGTGGGACATACAGCGAGATGTTTGCTGCTTTTGCGTTTGGCTGTTGGGAGATTTACAGCACAAAGATATCTAGTTGATTTGAAGCAGTTCCGAGAAAGTCTAAACATAATCGCCACTTCTCCCTCCTGGCACTTTCCATGTGGGAGATATAGCAGGATGTATATTGGTTTTGAGGACAACTCAATGGACAGTGTAGGGAGAAAAGTTCCTGGCTCCTTGAATGCCGTTCCTGGAGACACTGCGATCAATGTGGGAGATATGTCAAGATGTGTGTTTGTTTTGAGGACGGCTCTCTGGAGAGTCTTAGCAAAGAGGTCACAGGGATAATCAGAGCAATTCTCAGAGACACTGAGAACAAGATGGACAGTTCCCTCCTGGCACTTTCCCTGTAGGAGATACCGCAAGACGTTTCTGTAGATTGGGCACAGCGCTCTGCAGGGTGTTAGCAGAGACTTTCCCGGGACAGTGAAACCCTATGTCAGAGACACTGAGAAGAAGCCCCAATGTTCCCTCCAGGCACTTTCAGTGTGGGTGCCTTCTCCACGTGGTTCCTGGTTTCCCTGCAGCGCTGAAGAGAATGTTAGCAAAGAGGTAACCGGCACAGCGAAAACAGTACTCAAAGACAGGGAGAGCAAGCTCTCTCTTGGCACTTTGGATGTGGGACATACAGCGAGATGTTTGCTGCTTTTGCGTTTGGCTGTTGGGAGATTTAGAGCACAAAGATATCTAGTTGATTTGAAGCAGTTCCGAGAAAGTCTAAACATAATCGCCACTTCTCCCTCCTGGCACTTTCCATGTGGGAGATATAGCAGGATGTATATTGGTTTTGAGGACAACTCAATGGACAGTGTAGGGAGAAAAGTTCCTGGCTCCTTGAATGCCGTTCCTGGAGACACTGCGATCAATGAGGGAGATATGTCAAGATGTGTGTTGGTTTTGAGGACGGCTCTCTGGAGAGTCTTAGCAAAGAGGTCACAGGGATAATCAGAGCAATTCTCAGAGACACTGAGAACAAGATGGACAGTTCCCTCCTGGCACTTTCCCTGTAGGAGATACCGCAAGACGTTTCTGTAGATTGGGCACAGCGCTCTGCAGGGTGTTAGCAGAGACTTTCCCGGGACAGTGAAACCCTATGTCAGAGACACTGAGAAGAAGCCCCAATGTTCCCTCCAGGCACTTTCAGTGTGGGTGCCTTCTCCACGTGGTTCCTGGTTTCCCTGCAGCGCTGAAGAGAATGTTAGCAAAGAGGTAACCGGCACAGCGAAAACAGTACTCAAAGACAGGGAGAGCAAGCTCTCTCTTGGCACTTTGGATGTGGGACATACAGCGAGATGTTTGCTGCTTTTGCGTTTGGCTGTTGGGAGATTTACAGCACAAAGATATCTAGTTGATTTGAAGCAGTTCCGAGAAAGTCTAAACATAATCGCCACTTCTCCCTCCTGGCACTTTCCATGTGGGAGATATAGCAGGATGTATATTGGTTTTGAGGACAACTCAATGGACAGTGTAGGGAGAAAAGTTCCTGGCTCCTTGAATGCCGTTCCTGGAGACACTGCGATCAATGTGGGAGATATGTCAAGATGTGTGTTTGTTTTGAGGACGGCTCTCTGGAGAGTCTTAGCAAAGAGGTCACAGGGATAATCAGAGCAATTCTCAGAGACACTGAGAACAAGCTCGACAATTCCCTCCTGGCACTTTCCCTGTAGGAGATACCGCAAGACGTTTCTGTAGATTGGGCACAGCGCTCTGCAGGGTGTTAGCAGAGACTTTCCCGGGACAGTGAAACCCTATGTCAGAGACACTGAGAAGAAGCCCCAATGTTCCCTCCAGGCACTTTCAGTGTGGGTGCCTTCTCCACGTGGTTCCTGGTTTCCCTGCAGCGCTGAAGAGAATGTTAGCAAAGAGGTAACCGGCACAGCGAAAACAGTACTCAAAGACAGGGAGAGCAAGCTCTCTCTTGGCACTTTGGATGTGGGACATACAGCGAGATGTTTGCTGCTTTTGCGTTTGGCTGTTGGGAGATTTACAGCACAAAGATATCTAGTTGATTTGAAGCAGTTCCGAGAAAGTCTAAACATAATCGCCACTTCTCCCTCCTGGCACTTTCCATGTGGGAGATATAGCAGGATGTATATTGGTTTTGAGGACAACTCAATGGACAGTGTAGGGAGAAAAGTTCCTGGCTCCTTGAATGCCGTTCCTGGAGACACTGCGATCAATGTGGGAGATATGTCAAGATGTGTGTTTGTTTTGAGGACGGCTCTCTGGAGAGTCTTAGCAAAGAGGTCACAGGGATAATCAGAGCAATTCTCAGAGACACTGAGAACAAGCTCGACAATTCCCTCCTGGCACTTTCCCTGTAGGAGATACCGCAAGACGTTTCTGTAGATTGGGCACAGCGCTCTGCAGGGTGTTAGCAGAGACTTTCCCGGGACAGTGAAACCCTATGTCAGAGACACTGAGAAGAAGCCCCAATGTTCCCTCCAGGCACTTTCAGTGTGGGTGCCTTCTCCACGTGGTTCCTGGTTTCCCTGCAGCGCTGAAGAGAATGTTAGCAAAGAGGTAACCGGCACAGCGAAAACAGTACTCAAAGACAGGGAGAGCAAGCTCTCTCTTGGCACTTTGGATGTGGGACATACAGCGAGATGTTTGCTGCTTTTGCGTTTGGCTGTTGGGAGATTTACAGCACAAAGATATCTAGTTGATTTGAAGCAGTTCCGAGAAAGTCTAAACATAATCGCCACTTCTCCCTCCTGGCACTTTCCATGTGGGAGATATAGCAGGATGTATATTGGTTTTGAGGACAACTCAATGGACAGTGTAGGGAGAAAAGTTCCTGGCTCCTTGAATGCCGTTCCTGGAGACACTGCGATCAATGTGGGAGATATGTCAAGATGTGTGTTTGTTTTGAGGACGGCTCTCTGGAGAGTCTTAGCAAAGAGGTCACAGGGATAATCAGAGCAATTCTCAGAGACACTGAGAACAAGATGGACAGTTCCCTCCTGGCACTTTCCCTGTAGGAGATACCGCAAGACGTTTCTGTAGATTGGGCACAGCGCTCTGCAGGGTGTTAGCAGAGACTTTCCCGGGACAGTGAAACCCTATGTCAGAGACACTGAGAAGAAGCCCCAATGTTCCCTCCAGGCACTTTCAGTGTGGGTGCCTTCTCCACGTGGTTCCTGGTTTCCCTGCAGCGCTGAAGAGAATGTTAGCAAAGAGGTAACCGGCACAGCGAAAACAGTACTCAAAGACAGGGAGAGCAAGCTCTCTCTTGGCACTTTGGATGTGGGACATACAGCGAGATGTTTGCTGCTTTTGCGTTTGGCTGTTGGGAGATTTACAGCACAAAGATATCTAGTTGATTTGAAGCAGTTCCGAGAAAGTCTAAACATAATCGCCACTTCTCCCTCCTGGCACTTTCCATGTGGGAGATATAGCAGGATGTATATTGGTTTTGAGGACAACTCAATGGACAGTGTAGGGAGAAAAGTTCCTGGCTCCTTGAATGCCGTTCCTGGAGACACTGCGATCAATGAGGGAGATATGTCAAGATGTGTGTTGGTTTTGAGGACGGCTCTCTGGAGAGTCTTAGCAAAGAGGTCACAGGGATAATCAGAGCAATTCTCAGAGACACTGAGAACAAGATGGACAGTTCCCTCCTGGCACTTTCCCTGTAGGAGATACCGCAAGACGTTTCTGTAGATTGGGCACAGCGCTCTGCAGGGTGTTAGCAGAGACTTTCCCGGGACAGTGAAACCCTATGTCAGAGACACTGAGAAGAAGCCCCAATGTTCCCTCCAGGCACTTTCAGTGTGGGTGCCTTCTCCACGTGGTTCCTGGTTTCCCTGCAGCGCTGAAGAGAATGTTAGCAAAGAGGTAACCGGCACAGCGAAAACAGTACTCAAAGACAGGGAGAGCAAGCTCTCTCTTGGCACTTTGGATGTGGGACATACAGCGAGATGTTTGCTGCTTTTGCGTTTGGCTGTTGGGAGATTTACAGCACAAAGATATCTAGTTGATTTGAAGCAGTTCCGAGAAAGTCTAAACATAATCGCCACTTCTCCCTCCTGGCACTTTCCATGTGGGAGATATAGCAGGATGTATATTGGTTTTGAGGACAACTCAATGGACAGTGTAGGGAGAAAAGTTCCTGGCTCCTTGAATGCCGTTCCTGGAGACACTGCGATCAATGTGGGAGATATGTCAAGATGTGTGTTGGTTTTGAGGACGGCTCTCTGGAGAGTCTTAGCAAAGAGGTCACAGGGATAATCAGAGCAATTCTCAGAGACACTGAGAACAAGATGGACAGTTCCCTCCTGGCACTTTCCCTGTAGGAGATACCGCAAGACGTTTCTGTAGATTGGGCACAGCGCTCTGCAGGGTGTTAGCAGAGACTTTCCCGGGACAGTGAAACCCTATGTCAGAGACACTGAGAAGAAGCCCCAATGTTCCCTCCAGGCACTTTCAGTGTGGGTGCCTTCTCCACGTGGTTCCTGGTTTCCCTGCAGCGCTGAAGAGAATGTTAGCAAAGAGGTAACCGGGACAGTGAAAACAGTACTCAAAGACAGGGAGAGCAAGCTCTCTCTTGGCACTTTGGATGTGGGACATACAGCGAGATGTTTGCTGCTTTTGCGTTTGGCTGTTGGGAGATTTACAGCACAAAGATATCTAGTTGATTTGAAGCAGTTCCGAGAAAGTCTAAACATAATCGCCACTTCTCCCTCCTGGCACTTTCCATGTGGGAGATATAGCAGGATGTATATTGGTTTTGAGGACAACTCAATGGACAGTGTAGGGAGAAAAGTTCCTGGCTCCTTGAATGCCGTTCCTGGAGACACTGCGATCAATGAGGGAGATATGTCAAGATGTGTGTTGGTTTTGAGGACGGCTCTCTGGAGAGTCTTAGCAAAGAGGTCACAGGGATAATCAGAGCAATTCTCAGAGACACTGAGAACAAGATGGACAGTTCCCTCCTGGCACTTTCCCTGTAGGAGATACCGCAAGACGTTTCTGTAGATTGGGCACAGCGCTCTGCAGGGTGTTAGCAGAGACTTTCCCGGGACAGTGAAACCCTATGTCAGAGACACTGAGAAGAAGCCCCAATGTTCCCTCCAGGCACTTTCAGTGTGGGTGCCTTCTCCACGTGGTTCCTGGTTTCCCTGCAGCGCTGAAGAGAATGTTAGCAAAGAGGTAACCGGCACAGCGAAAACAGTACTCAAAGACAGGGAGAGCAAGCTCTCTCTTGGCACTTTGGATGTGGGACATACAGCGAGATGTTTGCTGCTTTTGCGTTTGGCTGTTGGGAGATTTACAGCACAAAGATATCTAGTTGATTTGAAGCAGTTCCGAGAAAGTCTAAACATAATCGCCACTTCTCCCTCCTGGCACTTTCCATGTGGGAGATATAGCAGGATGTATATTGGTTTTGAGGACAACTCAATGGACAGTGTAGGGAGAAAAGTTCCTGGCTCCTTGAATGCCGTTCCTGGAGACACTGCGATCAATGTGGGAGATATGTCAAGATGTGTGTTTGTTTTGAGGACGGCTCTCTGGAGAGTCTTAGCAAAGAGGTCACAGGGATAATCAGAGCAATTCTCAGAGACACTGAGAACAAGATGGACAGTTCCCTCCTGGCACTTTCCCTGTAGGAGATACCGCAAGACGTTTCTGTAGATTGGGCACAGCGCTCTGCAGGGTGTTAGCAGAGACTTTCCCGGGACAGTGAAACCCTATGTCAGAGACACTGAGAAGAAGCCCCAATGTTCCCTCCAGGCACTTTCAGTGTGGGTGCCTTCTCCACGTGGTTCCTGGTTTCCCTGCAGCGCTGAAGAGAATGTTAGCAAAGAGGTAACCGGCACAGCGAAAACAGTACTCAAAGACAGGGAGAGCAAGCTCTCTCTTGGCACTTTGGATGTGGGACATACAGCGAGATGTTTGCTGCTTTTGCGTTTGGCTGTTGGGAGATTTACAGCACAAAGATATCTAGTTGATTTGAAGCAGTTCCGAGAAAGTCTAAACATAATCGCCACTTCTCCCTCCTGGCACTTTCCATGTGGGAGATATAGCAGGATGTATATTGGTTTTGAGGACAACTCAATGGACAGTGTAGGGAGAAAAGTTCCTGGCTCCTTGAATGCCGTTCCTGGAGACACTGCGATCAATGTGGGAGATATGTCAAGATGTGTGTTTGTTTTGAGGACGGCTCTCTGGAGAGTCTTAGCAAAGAGGTCACAGGGATAATCAGAGCAATTCTCAGAGACACTGAGAACAAGATGGACAGTTCCCTCCTGGCACTTTCCCTGTAGGAGATACCGCAAGACGTTTCTGTAGATTGGGCACAGCGCTCTGCAGGGTGTTAGCAGAGACTTTCCCGGGACAGTGAAACCCTATGTCAGAGACACTGAGAAGAAGCCCCAATGTTCCCTCCAGGCACTTTCAGTGTGGGTGCCTTCTCCACGTGGTTCCTGGTTTCCCTGCAGCGCTGAAGAGAATGTTAGCAAAGAGGTAACCGGCACAGCGAAAACAGTACTCAAAGACAGGGAGAGCAAGCTCTCTCTTGGCACTTTGGATGTGGGACATACAGCGAGATGTTTGCTGCTTTTGCGTTTGGCTGTTGGGAGATTTACAGCACAAAGATATCTAGTTGATTTGAAGCAGTTCCGAGAAAGTCTAAACATAATCGCCACTTCTCCCTCCTGGCACTTTCCATGTGGGAGATATAGCAGGATGTATATTGGTTTTGAGGACAACTCAATGGACAGTGTAGGGAGAAAAGTTCCTGGCTCCTTGAATGCCGTTCCTGGAGACACTGCGATCAATGAGGGAGATATGTCAAGATGTGTGTTGGTTTTGAGGACGGCTCTCTGGAGAGTCTTAGCAAAGAGGTCACAGGGATAATCAGAGCAATTCTCAGAGACACTGAGAACAAGATGGACAGTTCCCTCCTGGCACTTTCCCTGTAGGAGATACCGCAAGACGTTTCTGTAGATTGGGCACAGCGCTCTGCAGGGTGTTAGCAGAGACTTTCCCGGGACAGTGAAACCCTATGTCAGAGACACTGAGAAGAAGCCCCAATGTTCCCTCCAGGCACTTTCAGTGTGGGTGCCTTCTCCACGTGGTTCCTGGTTTCCCTGCAGCGCTGAAGAGAATGTTAGCAAAGAGGTAACCGGCACAGCGAAAACAGTACTCAAAGACAGGGAGAGCAAGCTCTCTCTTGGCACTTTGGATGTGGGACATACAGCGAGATGTTTGCTGCTTTTGCGTTTGGCTGTTGGGAGATTTACAGCACAAAGATATCTAGTTGATTTGAAGCAGTTCCGAGAAAGTCTAAACATAATCGCCACTTCTCCCTCCTGGCACTTTCCATGTGGGAGATATAGCAGGATGTATATTGGTTTTGAGGACAACTCAATGGACAGTGTAGGGAGAAAAGTTCCTGGCTCCTTGAATGCCGTTCCTGGAGACACTGCGATCAATGTGGGAGATATGTCAAGATGTGTGTTTGTTTTGAGGACGGCTCTCTGGAGAGTCTTAGCAAAGAGGTCACAGGGATAATCAGAGCAATTCTCAGAGACACTGAGAACAAGATGGACAGTTCCCTCCTGGCACTTTCCCTGTAGGAGATACCGCAAGACGTTTCTGTAGATTGGGCACAGCGCTCTGCAGGGTGTTAGCAGAGACTTTCCCGGGACAGTGAAACCCTATGTCAGAGACACTGAGAAGAAGCCCCAATGTTCCCTCCAGGCACTTTCAGTGTGGGTGCCTTCTCCACGTGGTTCCTGGTTTCCCTGCAGCGCTGAAGAGAATGTTAGCAAAGAGGTAACCGGCACAGCGAAAACAGTACTCAAAGACAGGGAGAGCAAGCTCTCTCTTGGCACTTTGGATGTGGGACATACAGCGAGATGTTTGCTGCTTTTGCGTTTGGCTGTTGGGAGATTTACAGCACAAAGATATCTAGTTGATTTGAAGCAGTTCCGAGAAAGTCTAAACATAATCGCCACTTCTCCCTCCTGGCACTTTCCATGTGGGAGATATAGCAGGATGTATATTGGTTTTGAGGACAACTCAATGGACAGTGTAGGGAGAAAAGTTCCTGGCTCCTTGAATGCCGTTCCTGGAGACACTGCGATCAATGAGGGAGATATGTCAAGATGTGTGTTGGTTTTGAGGACGGCTCTCTGGAGAGTCTTAGCAAAGAGGTCACAGGGATAATCAGAGCAATTCTCAGAGACACTGAGAACAAGATGGACAATTCCCTCCTGGCACTTTCCCTGTAGGAGATACCGCAAGACGTTTCTGTAGATTGGGCACAGCGCTCTGCAGGGTGTTAGCAGAGACTTTCCCGGGACAGTGAAACCCTATGTCAGAGACACTGAGAAGAAGCCCCAATGTTCCCTCCAGGCACTTTCAGTGTGGGTGCCTTCTCCACGTGGTTCCTGGTTTCCCTGCAGCGCTGAAGAGAATGTTAGCAAAGAGGTAACCGGCACAGTGAAAACAGTACTCAAAGACAGGGAGAGCAAGCTCTCTCTTGGCACTTTGGATGTGGGACATACAGCGAGATGTTTGCTGCTTTTGCGTTTGGCTGTTGGGAGATTTACAGCACAAAGATATCTAGTTGATTTGAAGCAGTTCCGAGAAAGTCTAAACATAATCGCCACTTCTCCCTCCTGGCACTTTCCATGTGGGAGATATAGCAGGATGTATATTGGTTTTGAGGACAACTCAATGGACAGTGTAGGGAGAAAAGTTCCTGGCTCCTTGAATGCCGTTCCTGGAGACACTGCGATCAATGTGGGAGATATGTCAAGATGTGTGTTGGTTTTGAGGACGGCTCTCTGGAGAGTCTTAGCAAAGAGGTCACAGGGATAATCAGAGCAATTCTCAGAGACACTGAGAACAAGATGGACAGTTCCCTCCTGGCACTTTCCCTGTAGGAGATACCGCAAGACGTTTCTGTAGATTGGGCACAGCGCTCTGCAGGGTGTTAGCAGAGACTTTCCCGGGACAGTGAAACCCTATGTCAGAGACACTGAGAAGAAGCCCCAATGTTCCCTCCAGGCACTTTCAGTGTGGGTGCCTTCTCCACGTGGTTCCTGGTTTCCCTGCAGCGCTGAAGAGAATGTTAGCAAAGAGGTAACCGGGACAGTGAAAACAGTACTCAAAGACAGGGAGAGCAAGCTCTCTCTTGGCACTTTGGATGTGGGACATACAGCGAGATGTTTGCTGCTTTTGCGTTTGGCTGTTGGGAGATTTACAGCACAAAGATATCTAGTTGATTTGAAGCAGTTCCGAGAAAGTCTAAACATAATCGCCACTTCTCCCTCCTGGCACTTTCCATGTGGGAGATATAGCAGGATGTATATTGGTTTTGAGGACAACTCAATGGACAGTGTAGGGAGAAAAGTTCCTGGCTCCTTGAATGCCGTTCCTGGAGACACTGCGATCAATGAGGGAGATATGTCAAGATGTGTGTTGGTTTTGAGGACGGCTCTCTGGAGAGTCTTAGCAAAGAGGTCACAGGGATAATCAGAGCAATTCTCAGAGACACTGAGAACAAGATGGACAGTTCCCTCCTGGCACTTTCCCTGTAGGAGATACCGCAAGACGTTTCTGTAGATTGGGCACAGCGCTCTGCAGGGTGTTAGCAGAGACTTTCCCGGGACAGTGAAACCCTATGTCAGAGACACTGAGAAGAAGCCCCAATGTTCCCTCCAGGCACTTTCAGTGTGGGTGCCTTCTCCACGTGGTTCCTGGTTTCCCTGCAGCGCTGAAGAGAATGTTAGCAAAGAGGTAACCGGCACAGCGAAAACAGTACTCAAAGACAGGGAGAGCAAGCTCTCTCTTGGCACTTTGGATGTGGGACATACAGCGAGATGTTTGCTGCTTTTGCGTTTGGCTGTTGGGAGATTTACAGCACAAAGATATCTAGTTGATTTGAAGCAGTTCCGAGAAAGTCTAAACATAATCGCCACTTCTCCCTCCTGGCACTTTCCATGTGGGAGATATAGCAGGATGTATATTGGTTTTGAGGACAACTCAATGGACAGTGTAGGGAGAAAAGTTCCTGGCTCCTTGAATGCCGTTCCTGGAGACACTGCGATCAATGTGGGAGATATGTCAAGATGTGTGTTTGTTTTGAGGACGGCTCTCTGGAGAGTCTTAGCAAAGAGGTCACAGGGATAATCAGAGCAATTCTCAGAGACACTGAGAACAAGATGGACAGTTCCCTCCTGGCACTTTCCCTGTAGGAGATACCGCAAGACGTTTCTGTAGATTGGGCACAGCGCTCTGCAGGGTGTTAGCAGAGACTTTCCCGGGACAGTGAAACCCTATGTCAGAGACACTGAGAAGAAGCCCCAATGTTCCCTCCAGGCACTTTCAGTGTGGGTGCCTTCTCCACGTGGTTCCTGGTTTCCCTGCAGCGCTGAAGAGAATGTTAGCAAAGAGGTAACCGGCACAGCGAAAACAGTACTCAAAGACAGGGAGAGCAAGCTCTCTCTTGGCACTTTGGATGTGGGACATACAGCGAGATGTTTGCTGCTTTTGCGTTTGGCTGTTGGGAGATTTACAGCACAAAGATATCTAGTTGATTTGAAGCAGTTCCGAGAAAGTCTAAACATAATCGCCACTTCTCCCTCCTGGCACTTTCCATGTGGGAGATATAGCAGGATGTATATTGGTTTTGAGGACAACTCAATGGACAGTGTAGGGAGAAAAGTTCCTGGCTCCTTGAATGCCGTTCCTGGAGACACTGCGATCAATGTGGGAGATATGTCAAGATGTGTGTTTGTTTTGAGGACGGCTCTCTGGAGAGTCTTAGCAAAGAGGTCACAGGGATAATCAGAGCAATTCTCAGAGACACTGAGAACAAGCTCGACAATTCCCTCCTGGCACTTTCCCTGTAGGAGATACCGCAAGACGTTTCTGTAGATTGGGCACAGCGCTCTGCAGGGTGTTAGCAGAGACTTTCCCGGGACAGTGAAACCCTATGTCAGAGACACTGAGAAGAAGCCCCAATGTTCCCTCCAGGCACTTTCAGTGTGGGTGCCTTCTCCACGTGGTTCCTGGTTTCCCTGCAGCGCTGAAGAGAATGTTAGCAAAGAGGTAACCGGCACAGCGAAAACAGTACTCAAAGACAGGGAGAGCAAGCTCTCTCTTGGCACTTTGGATGTGGGACATACAGCGAGATGTTTGCTGCTTTTGCGTTTGGCTGTTGGGAGATTTACAGCACAAAGATATCTAGTTGATTTGAAGCAGTTCCGAGAAAGTCTAAACATAATCGCCACTTCTCCCTCCTGGCACTTTCCATGTGGGAGATATAGCAGGATGTATATTGGTTTTGAGGACAACTCAATGGACAGTGTAGGGAGAAAAGTTCCTGGCTCCTTGAATGCCGTTCCTGGAGACACTGCGATCAATGAGGGAGATATGTCAAGATGTGTGTTGGTTTTGAGGACGGCTCTCTGGAGAGTCTTAGCAAAGAGGTCACAGGGATAATCAGAGCAATTCTCAGAGACACTGAGAACAAGATGGACAGTTCCCTCCTGGCACTTTCCCTGTAGGAGATACCGCAAGACGTTTCTGTAGATTGGGCACAGCGCTCTGCAGGGTGTTAGCAGAGACTTTCCCGGGACAGTGAAACCCTATGTCAGAGACACTGAGAAGAAGCCCCAATGTTCCCTCCAGGCACTTTCAGTGTGGGTGCCTTCTCCACGTGGTTCCTGGTTTCCCTGCAGCGCTGAAGAGAATGTTAGCAAAGAGGTAACCGGCACAGCGAAAACAGTACTCAAAGACAGGGAGAGCAAGCTCTCTCTTGGCACTTTGGATGTGGGACATACAGCGAGATGTTTGCTGCTTTTGCGTTTGGCTGTTGGGAGATTTACAGCACAAAGATATCTAGTTGATTTGAAGCAGTTCCGAGAAAGTCTAAACATAATCGCCACTTCTCCCTCCTGGCACTTTCCATGTGGGAGATATAGCAGGATGTATATTGGTTTTGAGGACAACTCAATGGACAGTGTAGGGAGAAAAGTTCCTGGCTCCTTGAATGCCGTTCCTGGAGACACTGCGATCAATGTGGGAGATATGTCAAGATGTGTGTTTGTTTTGAGGACGGCTCTCTGGAGAGTCTTAGCAAAGAGGTCACAGGGATAATCAGAGCAATTCTCAGAGACACTGAGAACAAGCTCGACAATTCCCTCCTGGCACTTTCCCTGTAGGAGATACCGCAAGACGTTTCTGTAGATTGGGCACAGCGCTCTGCAGGGTGTTAGCAGAGACTTTCCCGGGACAGTGAAACCCTATGTCAGAGACACTGAGAAGAAGCCCCAATGTTCCCTCCAGGCACTTTCAGTGTGGGTGCCTTCTCCACGTGGTTCCTGGTTTCCCTGCAGCGCTGAAGAGAATGTTAGCAAAGAGGTAACCGGCACAGCGAAAACAGTACTCAAAGACAGGGAGAGCAAGCTCTCTCTTGGCACTTTGGATGTGGGACATACAGCGAGATGTTTGCTGCTTTTGCGTTTGGCTGTTGGGAGATTTACAGCACAAAGATATCTAGTTGATTTGAAGCAGTTCCGAGAAAGTCTAAACATAATCGCCACTTCTCCCTCCTGGCACTTTCCATGTGGGAGATATAGCAGGATGTATATTGGTTTTGAGGACAACTCAATGGACAGTGTAGGGAGAAAAGTTCCTGGCTCCTTGAATGCCGTTCCTGGAGACACTGCGATCAATGTGGGAGATATGTCAAGATGTGTGTTTGTTTTGAGGACGGCTCTCTGGAGAGTCTTAGCAAAGAGGTCACAGGGATAATCAGAGCAATTCTCAGAGACACTGAGAACAAGATGGACAGTTCCCTCCTGGCACTTTCCCTGTAGGAGATACCGCAAGACGTTTCTGTAGATTGGGCACAGCGCTCTGCAGGGTGTTAGCAGAGACTTTCCCGGGACAGTGAAACCCTATGTCAGAGACACTGAGAAGAAGCCCCAATGTTCCCTCCAGGCACTTTCAGTGTGGGTGCCTTCTCCACGTGGTTCCTGGTTTCCCTGCAGCGCTGAAGAGAATGTTAGCAAAGAGGTAACCGGCACAGCGAAAACAGTACTCAAAGACAGGGAGAGCAAGCTCTCTCTTGGCACTTTGGATGTGGGACATACAGCGAGATGTTTGCTGCTTTTGCGTTTGGCTGTTGGGAGATTTACAGCACAAAGATATCTAGTTGATTTGAAGCAGTTCCGAGAAAGTCTAAACATAATCGCCACTTCTCCCTCCTGGCACTTTCCATGTGGGAGATATAGCAGGATGTATATTGGTTTTGAGGACAACTCAATGGACAGTGTAGGGAGAAAAGTTCCTGGCTCCTTGAATGCCGTTCCTGGAGACACTGCGATCAATGTGGGAGATATGTCAAGATGTGTGTTGGTTTTGAGGACGGCTCTCTGGAGAGTCTTAGCAAAGAGGTCACAGGGATAATCAGAGCAATTCTCAGAGACACTGAGAACAAGATGGACAGTTCCCTCCTGGCACTTTCCCTGTAGGAGATACCGCAAGACGTTTCTGTAGATTGGGCACAGCGCTCTGCAGGGTGTTAGCAGAGACTTTCCCGGGACAGTGAAACCCTATGTCAGAGACACTGAGAAGAAGCCCCAATGTTCCCTCCAGGCACTTTCAGTGTGGGTGCCTTCTCCACGTGGTTCCTGGTTTCCCTGCAGCGCTGAAGAGAATGTTAGCAAAGAGGTAACCGGCACAGCGAAAACAGTACTCAAAGACAGGGAGAGCAAGCTCTCTCTTGGCACTTTGGATGTGGGACATACAGCGAGATGTTTGCTGCTTTTGCGTTTGGCTGTTGGGAGATTTACAGCACAAAGATATCTAGTTGATTTGAAGCAGTTCCGAGAAAGTCTAAACATAATCGCCACTTCTCCCTCCTGGCACTTTCCATGTGGGAGATATAGCAGGATGTATATTGGTTTTGAGGACAACTCAATGGACAGTGTAGGGAGAAAAGTTCCTGGCTCCTTGAATGCCGTTCCTGGAGACACTGCGATCAATGTGGGAGATATGTCAAGATGTGTGTTTGTTTTGAGGACGGCTCTCTGGAGAGTCTTAGCAAAGAGGTCACAGGGATAATCAGAGCAATTCTCAGAGACACTGAGAACAAGATGGACAGTTCCCTCCTGGCACTTTCCCTGTAGGAGATACCGCAAGACGTTTCTGTAGATTGGGCACAGCGCTCTGCAGGGTGTTAGCAGAGACTTTCCCGGGACAGTGAAACCCTATGTCAGAGACACTGAGAAGAAGCCCCAATGTTCCCTCCAGGCACTTTCAGTGTGGGTGCCTTCTCCACGTGGTTCCTGGTTTCCCTGCAGCGCTGAAGAGAATGTTAGCAAAGAGGTAACCGGGACAGTGAAAACAGTACTCAAAGACAGGGAGAGCAAGCTCTCTCTTGGCACTTTGGATGTGGGACATACAGCGAGATGTTTGCTGCTTTTGCGTTTGGCTGTTGGGAGATTTACAGCACAAAGATATCTAGTTGATTTGAAGCAGTTCCGAGAAAGTCTAAACATAATCGCCACTTCTCCCTCCTGGCACTTTCCATGTGGGAGATATAGCAGGATGTATATTGGTTTTGAGGACAACTCAATGGACAGTGTAGGGAGAAAAGTTCCTGGCTCCTTGAATGCCGTTCCTGGAGACACTGCGATCAATGTGGGAGATATGTCAAGATGTGTGTTGGTTTTGAGGACGGCTCTCTGGAGAGTCTTAGCAAAGAGGTCACAGGGATAATCAGAGCAATTCTCAGAGACACTGAGAACAAGCTCGACAATTCCCTCCTGGCACTTTCCCTGTAGGAGATACCGCAAGACGTTTCTGTAGATTGGGCACAGCGCTCTGCAGGGTGTTAGCAGAGACTTTCCCGGGACAGTGAAACCCTATGTCAGAGACACTGAGAAGAAGCCCCAATGTTCCCTCCAGGCACTTTCAGTGTGGGTGCCTTCTCCACGTGGTTCCTGGTTTCCCTGCAGCGCTGAAGAGAATGTTAGCAAAGAGGTAACCGGCACAGCGAAAACAGTACTCAAAGACAGGGAGAGCAAGCTCTCTCTTGGCACTTTGGATGTGGGACATACAGCGAGATGTTTGCTGCTTTTGCGTTTGGCTGTTGGGAGATTTACAGCACAAAGATATCTAGTTGATTTGAAGCAGTTCCGAGAAAGTCTAAACATAATCGCCACTTCTCCCTCCTGGCACTTTCCATGTGGGAGATATAGCAGGATGTATATTGGTTTTGAGGACAACTCAATGGACAGTGTAGGGAGAAAAGTTCCTGGCTCCTTGAATGCCGTTCCTGGAGACACTGCGATCAATGTGGGAGATATGTCAAGATGTGTGTTGGTTTTGAGGACGGCTCTCTGGAGAGTCTTAGCAAAGAGGTCACAGGGATAATCAGAGCAATTCTCAGAGACACTGAGAACAAGATGGACAGTTCCCTCCTGGCACTTTCCCTGTAGGAGATACCGCAAGACGTTTCTGTAGATTGGGCACAGCGCTCTGCAGGGTGTTAGCAGAGACTTTCCCGGGACAGTGAAACCCTATGTCAGAGACACTGAGAAGAAGCCCCAATGTTCCCTCCAGGCACTTTCAGTGTGGGTGCCTTCTCCACGTGGTTCCTGGTTTCCCTGCAGCGCTGAAGAGAATGTTAGCAGAGGTAACCGGCACAGCGAAAACAGTACTCAAAGACAGGGAGAGCAAGCTCTCTCTTGGCACTTTGGATGTGGGACATACAGCGAGATGTTTGCTGCTTTTGCGTTTGGCTGTTGGGAGATTTACAGCACAAAGATATCTAGTTGATTTGAAGCAGTTCCGAGAAAGTCTAAACATAATCGCCACTTCTCCCTCCTGGCACTTTCCATGTGGGAGATATAGCAGGATGTATATTGGTTTTGAGGACAACTCAATGGACAGTGTAGGGAGAAAAGTTCCTGGCTCCTTGAATGCCGTTCCTGGAGACACTGCGATCAATGTGGGAGATATGTCAAGATGTGTGTTGGTTTTGAGGACGGCTCTCTGGAGAGTCTTAGCAAAGAGGTCACAGGGATAATCAGAGCAATTCTCAGAGACACTGAGAACAAGATGGACAGTTCCCTCCTGGCACTTTCCCTGTAGGAGATACCGCAAGACGTTTCTGTAGATTGGGCACAGCGCTCTGCAGGGTGTTAGCAGAGACTTTCCCGGGACAGTGAAACCCTATGTCAGAGACACTGAGAAGAAGCCCCAATGTTCCCTCCAGGCACTTTCAGTGTGGGTGCCTTCTCCACGTGGTTCCTGGTTTCCCTGCAGCGCTGAAGAGAATGTTAGCAAAGAGGTAACCGGCACAGCGAAAACAGTACTCAAAGACAGGGAGAGCAAGCTCTCTCTTGGCACTTTGGATGTGGGACATACAGCGAGATGTTTGCTGCTTTTGCGTTTGGCTGTTGGGAGATTTACAGCACAAAGATATCTAGTTGATTTGAAGCAGTTCCGAGAAAGTCTAAACATAATCGCCACTTCTCCCTCCTGGCACTTTCCATGTGGGAGATATAGCAGGATGTATATTGGTTTTGAGGACAACTCAATGGACAGTGTAGGGAGAAAAGTTCCTGGCTCCTTGAATGCCGTTCCTGGAGACACTGCGATCAATGTGGGAGATATGTCAAGATGTGTGTTTGTTTTGAGGACGGCTCTCTGGAGAGTCTTAGCAAAGAGGTCACAGGGATAATCAGAGCAATTCTCAGAGACACTGAGAACAAGCTCGACAATTCCCTCCTGGCACTTTCCCTGTAGGAGATACCGCAAGACGTTTCTGTAGATTGGGCACAGCGCTCTGCAGGGTGTTAGCAGAGACTTTCCCGGGACAGTGAAACCCTATGTCAGAGACACTGAGAAGAAGCCCCAATGTTCCCTCCAGGCACTTTCAGTGTGGGTGCCTTCTCCACGTGGTTCCTGGTTTCCCTGCAGCGCTGAAGAGAATGTTAGCAAAGAGGTAACCGGCACAGCGAAAACAGTACTCAAAGACAGGGAGAGCAAGCTCTCTCTTGGCACTTTGGATGTGGGACATACAGCGAGATGTTTGCTGCTTTTGCGTTTGGCTGTTGGGAGATTTACAGCACAAAGATATCTAGTTGATTTGAAGCAGTTCCGAGAAAGTCTAAACATAATCGCCACTTCTCCCTCCTGGCACTTTCCATGTGGGAGATATAGCAGGATGTATATTGGTTTTGAGGACAACTCAATGGACAGTGTAGGGAGAAAAGTTCCTGGCTCCTTGAATGCCGTTCCTGGAGACACTGCGATCAATGTGGGAGATATGTCAAGATGTGTGTTTGTTTTGAGGACGGCTCTCTGGAGAGTCTTAGCAAAGAGGTCACAGGGATAATCAGAGCAATTCTCAGAGACACTGAGAACAAGATGGACAGTTCCCTCCTGGCACTTTCCCTGTAGGAGATACCGCAAGACGTTTCTGTAGATTGGGCACAGCGCTCTGCAGGGTGTTAGCAGAGACTTTCCCGGGACAGTGAAACCCTATGTCAGAGACACTGAGAAGAAGCCCCAATGTTCCCTCCAGGCACTTTCAGTGTGGGTGCCTTCTCCACGTGGTTCCTGGTTTCCCTGCAGCGCTGAAGAGAATGTTAGCAAAGAGGTAACCGGCACAGCGAAAACAGTACTCAAAGACAGGGAGAGCAAGCTCTCTCTTGGCACTTTGGATGTGGGACATACAGCGAGATGTTTGCTGCTTTTGCGTTTGGCTGTTGGGAGATTTACAGCACAAAGATATCTAGTTGATTTGAAGCAGTTCCGAGAAAGTCTAAACATAATCGCCACTTCTCCCTCCTGGCACTTTCCATGTGGGAGATATAGCAGGATGTATATTGGTTTTGAGGACAACTCAATGGACAGTGTAGGGAGAAAAGTTCCTGGCTCCTTGAATGCCGTTCCTGGAGACACTGCGATCAATGAGGGAGATATGTCAAGATGTGTGTTGGTTTTGAGGACGGCTCTCTGGAGAGTCTTAGCAAAGAGGTCACAGGGATAATCAGAGCAATTCTCAGAGACACTGAGAACAAGATGGACAGTTCCCTCCTGGCACTTTCCCTGTAGGAGATACCGCAAGACGTTTCTGTAGATTGGGCACAGCGCTCTGCACGGTGTTAGCAGAGACTTTCCCGGGACAGTGAAACCCTATGTCAGAGACACTGAGAAGAAGCCCCAATGTTCCCTCCAGGCACTTTCAGTGTGGGTGCCTTCTCCACGTGGTTCCTGGTTTCCCTGCAGCGCTGAAGAGAATGTTAGCAAAGAGGTAACCGGCACAGCGAAAACAGTACTCAAAGACAGGGAGAGCAAGCTCTCTCTTGGCACTTTGGATGTGGGACATACAGCGAGATGTTTGCTGCTTTTGCGTTTGGCTGTTGGGAGATTTACAGCACAAAGATATCTAGTTGATTTGAAGCAGTTCCGAGAAAGTCTAAACATAATCGCCACTTCTCCCTCCTGGCACTTTCCATGTGGGAGATATAGCAGGATGTATATTGGTTTTGAGGACAACTCAATGGACAGTGTAGGGAGAAAAGTTCCTGGCTCCTTGAATGCCGTTCCTGGAGACACTGCGATCAATGTGGGAGATATGTCAAGATGTGTGTTGGTTTTGAGGACGGCTCTCTGGAGAGTCTTAGCAAAGAGGTCACAGGGATAATCAGAGCAATTCTCAGAGACACTGAGAACAAGATGGACAGTTCCCTCCTGGCATTTTCCCTGTAGGAGATACCGCAAGACGTTTCTGTATATTGGGCACAGCGCTCTGCAGGGTGTTAGCAGAGACTTTCCCGGGACAGTGAAACCCTATGTCAGAGACACTGAGAAGAAGCCCCAATGTTCCCTCCAGGCACTTTCAGTGTGGGTGCCTTCTCCACGTGGTTCCTGGTTTCCCTGCAGCGCTGAAGAGAATGTTAGCAAAGAGGTAACCGGGACAGTGAAAACAGTACTCAAAGACAGGGAGAGCAAGCTCTCTCTTGGCACTTTGGATGTGGGACATACAGCGAGATGTTTGCTGCTTTTGCGTTTGGCTGTTGGGAGATTTACAGCACAAAGATATCTAGTTGATTTGAAGCAGTTCCGAGAAAGTCTAAACATAATCGCCACTTCTCCCTCCTGGCACTTTCCATGTGGGAGATATAGCAGGATGTATATTGGTTTTGAGGACAACTCAATGGACAGTGTAGGGAGAAAAGTTCCTGGCTCCTTGAATGCCGTTCCTGGAGACACTGCGATCAATGTGGGAGATATGTCAAGATGTGTGTTTGTTTTGAGGACGGCTCTCTGGAGAGTCTTAGCAAAGAGGTCACAGGGATAATCAGAGCAATTCTCAGAGACACTGAGAACAAGCTCGACAATTCCCTCCTGGCACTTTCCCTGTAGGAGATACCGCAAGACGTTTCTGTAGATTGGGCACAGCGCTCTGCAGGGTGTTAGCAGAGACTTTCCCGGGACAGTGAAACCCTATGTCAGAGACACTGAGAAGAAGCCCCAATGTTCCCTCCAGGCACTTTCAGTGTGGGTGCCTTCTCCACGCGGTTCCTGGTTTCCCTGCAGCGCTGAAGAGAATGTTAGCAAAGAGGTAACCGGCACAGCGAAAACAGTACTCAAAGACAGGGAGAGCAAGCTCTCTCTTGGCACTTTGGATGTGGGACATACAGCGAGATGTTTGCTGCTTTTGCGTTTGGCTGTTGGGAGATTTACAGCACAAAGATATCTAGTTGATTTGAAGCAGTTCCGAGAAAGTCTAAACATAATCGCCACTTCTCCCTCCTGGCACTTTCCATGTGGGAGATATAGCAGGATGTATATTGGTTTTGAGGACAACTCAATGGACAGTGTAGGGAGAAAAGTTCCTGGCTCCTTGAATGCCGTTCCTGGAGACACTGCGATCAATGTGGGAGATATGTCAAGATGTGTGTTGGTTTTGAGGACGGCTCTCTGGAGAGTCTTAGCAAAGAGGTCACAGGGATAATCAGAGCAATTCTCAGAGACACTGAGAACAAGCTCGACAATTCCCTCCTGGCACTTTCCCTGTAGGAGATACCGCAAGACGTTTCTGTAGATTGGGCACAGCGCTCTGCAGGGTGTTAGCAGAGACTTTCCCGGGACAGTGAAACCCTATGTCAGAGACACTGAGAAGAAGCCCCAATGTTCCCTCCAGGCACTTTCAGTGTGGGTGCCTTCTCCACGTGGTTCCTGGTTTCCCTGCAGCGCTGAAGAGAATGTTAGCAGAGGTAACCGGCACAGCGAAAACAGTACTCAAAGACAGGGAGAGCAAGCTCTCTCTTGGCACTTTGGATGTGGGACATACAGCGAGATGTTTGCTGCTTTTGCGTTTGGCTGTTGGGAGATTTACAGCACAAAGATATCTAGTTGATTTGAAGCAGTTCCGAGAAAGTCTAAACATAATCGCCACTTCTCCCTCCTGGCACTTTCCATGTGGGAGATATAGCAGGATGTATATTGGTTTTGAGGACAACTCAATGGACAGTGTAGGGAGAAAAGTTCCTGGCTCCTTGAATGCCGTTCCTGGAGACACTGCGATCAATGAGGGAGATATGTCAAGATGTGTGTTGGTTTTGAGGACGGCTCTCTGGAGAGTCTTAGCAAAAAGGTCACAGGGATAATCAGAGCAATTCTCAGAGACACTGAGAACAAGATGGACAGTTCCCTCCTGGCACTTTCCCTGTAGGAGATACCGCAAGACGTTTCTGTAGATTGGGCACAGCGCTCTGCAGGGTGTTAGCAGAGACTTTCCCGGGACAGTGAAACCCTATGTCAGAGACACTGAGAAGAAGCCCCAATGTTCCCTCCAGGCACTTTCAGTGTGGGTGCCTTCTCCACGTGGTTCCTGGTTTCCCTGCAGCGCTGAAGAGAATGTTAGCAAAGAGGTAACCGGCACAGCGAAAACAGTACTCAAAGACAGGGAGAGCAAGCTCTCTCTTGGCACTTTGGATGTGGGACATACAGCGAGATGTTTGCTGCTTTTGCGTTTGGCTGTTGGGAGATTTACAGCACAAAGATATCTAGTTGATTTGAAGCAGTTCCGAGAAAGTCTAAACATAATCGCCACTTCTCCCTCCTGGCACTTTCCATGTGGGAGATATAGCAGGATGTATATTGGTTTTGAGGACAACTCAATGGACAGTGTAGGGAGAAAAGTTCCTGGCTCCTTGAATGCCGTTCCTGGAGACACTGCGATCAATGTGGGAGATATGTCAAGATGTGTGTTGGTTTTGAGGACGGCTCTCTGGAGAGTCTTAGCAAAGAGGTCACAGGGATAATCAGAGCAATTCTCAGAGACACTGAGAACAAGCTCGACAATTCCCTCCTGGCACTTTCCCTGTAGGAGATACCGCAAGACGTTTCTGTAGATTGGGCACAGCGCTCTGCAGGGTGTTAGCAGAGACTTTCCCGGGACAGTGAAACCCTATGTCAGAGACACTGAGAAGAAGCCCCAATGTTCCCTCCAGGCACTTTCAGTGTGGGTGCCTTCTCCACGTGGTTCCTGGTTTCCCTGCAGCGCTGAAGAGAATGTTAGCAAAGAGGTAACCGGCACAGCGAAAACAGTACTCAAAGACAGGGAGAGCAAGCTCTCTCTTGGCACTTTGGATGTGGGACATACAGCGAGATGTTTGCTGCTTTTGCGTTTGGCTGTTGGGAGATTTACAGCACAAAGATATCTAGTTGATTTGAAGCAGTTCCGAGAAAGTCTAAACATAATCGCCACTTCTCCCTCCTGGCACTTTCCATGTGGGAGATATAGCAGGATGTATATTGGTTTTGAGGACAACTCAATGGACAGTGTAGGGAGAAAAGTTCCTGGCTCCTTGAATGCCGTTCCTGGAGACACTGCGATCAATGAGGGAGATATGTCAAGATGTGTGTTGGTTTTGAGGACGGCTCTCTGGAGAGTCTTAGCAAAGAGGTCACAGGGATAATCAGAGCAATTCTCAGAGACACTGAGAACAAGCTCGACAATTCCCTCCTGGCACTTTCCCTGTAGGAGATACCGCAAGACGTTTCTGTAGATTGGGCACAGCGCTCTGCAGGGTGTTAGCAGAGACTTTCCCGGGACAGTGAAACCCTATGTCAGAGACACTGAGAAGAAGCCCCAATGTTCCCTCCAGGCACTTTCAGTGTGGGTGCCTTCTCCACGTGGTTCCTGGTTTCCCTGCAGCGCTGAAGAGAATGTTAGCAAAGAGGTAACCGGCACAGCGAAAACAGTACTCAAAGACAGGGAGAGCAAGCTCTCTCTTGGCACTTTGGATGTGGGACATACAGCGAGATGTTTGCTGCTTTTGCGTTTGGCTGTTGGGAGATTTACAGCACAAAGATATCTAGTTGATTTGAAGCAGTTCCGAGAAAGTCTAAACATAATCGCCACTTCTCCCTCCTGGCACTTTCCATGTGGGAGATATAGCAGGATGTATATTGGTTTTGAGGACAACTCAATGGACAGTGTAGGGAGAAAAGTTCCTGGCTCCTTGAATGCCGTTCCTGGAGACACTGCGATCAATGTGGGAGATATGTCAAGATGTGTGTTGGTTTTGAGGACGGCTCTCTGGAGAGTCTTAGCAAAGAGGTCACAGGGATAATCAGAGCAATTCTCAGAGACACTGAGAACAAGCTCGACAATTCCCTCCTGGCACTTTCCCTGTAGGAGATACCGCAAGACGTTTCTGTAGATTGGGCACAGCGCTCTGCAGGGTGTTAGCAGAGACTTTCCCGGGACAGTGAAACCCTATGTCAGAGACACTGAGAAGAAGCCCCAATGTTCCCTCCAGGCACTTTCAGTGTGGGTGCCTTCTCCACGTGGTTCCTGGTTTCCCTGCAGCGCTGAAGAGAATGTTAGCAAAGAGGTAACCGGCACAGCGAAAACAGTACTCAAAGACAGGGAGAGCAAGCTCTCTCTTGGCACTTTGGATGTGGGACATACAGCGAGATGTTTGCTGCTTTTGCGTTTGGCTGTTGGGAGATTTACAGCACAAAGATATCTAGTTGATTTGAAGCAGTTCCGAGAAAGTCTAAACATAATCGCCACTTCTCCCTCCTGGCACTTTCCATGTGGGAGATATAGCAGGATGTATATTGGTTTTGAGGACAACTCAATGGACAGTGTAGGGAGAAAAGTTCCTGGCTCCTTGAATGCCGTTCCTGGAGACACTGCGATCAATGTGGGAGATATGTCAAGATGTGTGTTGGTTTTGAGGACGGCTCTCTGGAGAGTCTTAGCAAAGAGGTCACAGGGATAATCAGAGCAATTCTCAGAGACACTGAGAACAAGATGGACAGTTCCCTCCTGGCACTTTCCCTGTAGGAGATACCGCAAGACGTTTCTGTAGATTGGGCACAGCGCTCTGCAGGGTGTTAGCAGAGACTTTCCCGGGACAGTGAAACCCTATGTCAGAGACACTGAGAAGAAGCCCCAATGTTCCCTCCAGGCACTTTCAGTGTGGGTGCCTTCTCCACGTGGTTCCTGGTTTCCCTGCAGCGCTGAAGAGAATGTTAGCAAAGAGGTAACCGGCACAGCGAAAACAGTACTCAAAGACAGGGAGAGCAAGCTCTCTCTTGGCACTTTGGATGTGGGACATACAGCGAGATGTTTGCTGCTTTTGCGTTTGGCTGTTGGGAGATTTACAGCACAAAGATATCTAGTTGATTTGAAGCAGTTCCGAGAAAGTCTAAACATAATCGCCACTTCTCCCTCCTGGCACTTTCCATGTGGGAGATATAGCAGGATGTATATTGGTTTTGAGGACAACTCAATGGACAGTGTAGGGAGAAAAGTTCCTGGCTCCTTGAATGCCGTTCCTGGAGACACTGCGATCAATGTGGGAGATATGTCAAGATGTGTGTTTGTTTTGAGGACGGCTCTCTGGAGAGTCTTAGCAAAGAGGTCACAGGGATAATCAGAGCAATTCTCAGAGACACTGAGAACAAGATGGACAGTTCCCTCCTGGCACTTTCCCTGTAGGAGATACCGCAAGACGTTTCTGTAGATTGGGCACAGCGCTCTGCAGGGTGTTAGCAGAGACTTTCCCGGGACAGTGAAACCCTATGTCAGAGACACTGAGAAGAAGCCCCAATGTTCCCTCCAGGCACTTTCAGTGTGGGTGCCTTCTCCACGTGGTTCCTGGTTTCCCTGCAGCGCTGAAGAGAATGTTAGCAAAGAGGTAACCGGGACAGCGAAAACAGTACTCAAAGACAGGGAGAGCAAGCTCTCTCTTGGCACTTTGGATGTGGGACATACAGCGAGATGTTTGCTGCTTTTGCGTTTGGCTGTTGGGAGATTTACAGCACAAAGATATCTAGTTGATTTGAAGCAGTTCCGAGAAAGTCTAAACATAATCGCCACTTCTCCCTCCTGGCACTTTCCATGTGGGAGATATAGCAGGATGTATATTGGTTTTGAGGACAACTCAATGGACAGTGTAGGGAGAAAAGTTCCTGGCTCCTTGAATGCCGTTCCTGGAGACACTGCGATCAATGAGGGAGATATGTCAAGATGTGTGTTGGTTTTGAGGACGGCTCTCTGGAGAGTCTTAGCAAAGAGGTCACAGGGATAATCAGAGCAATTCTCAGAGACACTGAGAACAAGCTCGACAATTCCCTCCTGGCACTTTCCCTGTAGGAGATACCGCAAGACGTTTCTGTAGATTGGGCACAGCGCTCTGCAGGGTGTTAGCAGAGACTTTCCCGGGACAGTGAAACCCTATGTCAGAGACACTGAGAAGAAGCCCCAATGTTC
The DNA here is from genome assembly GCF_963924245.1 of Chroicocephalus ridibundus. Lineage (NCBI taxonomy): Eukaryota > Metazoa > Chordata > Aves > Charadriiformes > Laridae > Chroicocephalus > Chroicocephalus ridibundus. The sequence continues at coordinate 287,739 of NW_026961178.1, read as the reverse complement.
CCTCCAGGCACTTTCAGTGTGGGTGCCTTCTCCACGTGGTTCCTGGTTTCCCTGCAGCGCTGAAGAGAATGTTAGCAAAGAGGTAACCGGCACAGCGAAAACAGTACTCAAAGACAGGGAGAGCAAGCTCTCTCTTGGCACTTTGGATGTGGGACATACAGCGAGATGTTTGCTGCTTTTGCGTTTGGCTGTTGGGAGATTTACAGCACAAAGATATCTAGTTGATTTGAAGCAGTTCCGAGAAAGTCTAAACATAATCGCCACTTCTCCCTCCTGGCACTTTCCATGTGGGAGATATAGCAGGATGTATATTGGTTTTGAGGACAACTCAATGGACAGTGTAGGGAGAAAAGTTCCTGGCTCCTTGAATGCCGTTCCTGGAGACACTGCGATCAATGAGGGAGATATGTCAAGATGTGTGTTGGTTTTGAGGACGGCTCTCTGGAGAGTCTTAGCAAAGAGGTCACAGGGATAATCAGAGCAATTCTCAGAGACACTGAGAACAAGATGGACAGTTCCCTCCTGGCACTTTCCCTGTAGGAGATACCGCAAGACGTTTCTGTAGATTGGGCACAGCGCTCTGCAGGGTGTTAGCAGAGACTTTCCCGGGACAGTGAAACCCTATGTCAGAGACACTGAGAAGAAGCCCCAATGTTCCCTCCAGGCACTTTCAGTGTGGGTGCCTTCTCCACGTGGTTCCTGGTTTCCCTGCAGCGCTGAAGAGAATGTTAGCAAAGAGGTAACCGGCACAGCGAAAACAGTACTCAAAGACAGGGAGAGCAAGCTCTCTCTTGGCACTTTGGATGTGGGACATACAGCGAGATGTTTGCTGCTTTTGCGTTTGGCTGTTGGGAGATTTACAGCACAAAGATATCTAGTTGATTTGAAGCAGTTCCGAGAAAGTCTAAACATAATCGCCACTTCTCCCTCCTGGCACTTTCCATGTGGGAGATATAGCAGGATGTATATTGGTTTTGAGGACAACTCAATGGACAGTGTAGGGAGAAAAGTTCCTGGCTCCTTGAATGCCGTTCCTGGAGACACTGCGATCAATGTGGGAGATATGTCAAGATGTGTGTTGGTTTTGAGGACGGCTCTCTGGAGAGTCTTAGCAAAGAGGTCACAGGGATAATCAGAGCAATTCTCAGAGACACTGAGAACAAGATGGACAGTTCCCTCCTGGCACTTTCCCTGTAGGAGATACCGCAAGACGTTTCTGTAGATTGGGCACAGCGCTCTGCAGGGTGTTAGCAGAGACTTTCCCGGGACAGTGAAACCCTATGTCAGAGACACTGAGAAGAAGCCCCAATGTTCCCTCCAGGCACTTTCAGTGTGGGTGCCTTCTCCACGTGGTTCCTGGTTTCCCTGCAGCGCTGAAGAGAATGTTAGCAAAGAGGTAACCGGGACAGTGAAAACAGTACTCAAAGACAGGGAGAGCAAGCTCTCTCTTGGCACTTTGGATGTGGGACATACAGCGAGATGTTTGCTGCTTTTGCGTTTGGCTGTTGGGAGATTTACAGCACAAAGATATCTAGTTGATTTGAAGCAGTTCCGAGAAAGTCTAAACATAATCGCCACTTCTCCCTCCTGGCACTTTCCATGTGGGAGATATAGCAGGATGTATATTGGTTTTGAGGACAACTCAATGGACAGTGTAGGGAGAAAAGTTCCTGGCTCCTTGAATGCCGTTCCTGGAGACACTGCGATCAATGAGGGAGATATGTCAAGATGTGTGTTGGTTTTGAGGACGGCTCTCTGGAGAGTCTTAGCAAAGAGGTCACAGGGATAATCAGAGCAATTCTCAGAGACACTGAGAACAAGATGGACAGTTCCCTCCTGGCACTTTCCCTGTAGGAGATACCGCAAGACGTTTCTGTAGATTGGGCACAGCGCTCTGCAGGGTGTTAGCAGAGACTTTCCCGGGACAGTGAAACCCTATGTCAGAGACACTGAGAAGAAGCCCCAATGTTCCCTCCAGGCACTTTCAGTGTGGGTGCCTTCTCCACGTGGTTCCTGGTTTCCCTGCAGCGCTGAAGAGAATGTTAGCAAAGAGGTAACCGGCACAGCGAAAACAGTACTCAAAGACAGGGAGAGCAAGCTCTCTCTTGGCACTTTGGATGTGGGACATACAGCGAGATGTTTGCTGCTTTTGCGTTTGGCTGTTGGGAGATTTACAGCACAAAGATATCTAGTTGATTTGAAGCAGTTCCGAGAAAGTCTAAACATAATCGCCACTTCTCCCTCCTGGCACTTTCCATGTGGGAGATATAGCAGGATGTATATTGGTTTTGAGGACAACTCAATGGACAGTGTAGGGAGAAAAGTTCCTGGCTCCTTGAATGCCGTTCCTGGAGACACTGCGATCAATGTGGGAGATATGTCAAGATGTGTGTTGGTTTTGAGGACGGCTCTCTGGAGAGTCTTAGCAAAGAGGTCACAGGGATAATCAGAGCAATTCTCAGAGACACTGAGAACAAGATGGACAGTTCCCTCCTGGCACTTTCCCTGTAGGAGATACCGCAAGACGTTTCTGTAGATTGGGCACAGCGCTCTGCAGGGTGTTAGCAGAGACTTTCCCGGGACAGTGAAACCCTATGTCAGAGACACTGAGAAGAAGCCCCAATGTTCCCTCCAGGCACTTTCAGTGTGGGTGCCTTCTCCACGTGGTTCCTGGTTTCCCTGCAGCGCTGAAGAGAATGTTAGCAAAGAGGTAACCGGGACAGCGAAAACAGTACTCAAAGACAGGGAGAGCAAGCTCTCTCTTGGCACTTTGGATGTGGGACATACAGCGAGATGTTTGCTGCTTTTGCGTTTGGCTGTTGGGAGATTTACAGCACAAAGATATCTAGTTGATTTGAAGCAGTTCCGAGAAAGTCTAAACATAATCGCCACTTCTCCCTCCTGGCACTTTCCATGTGGGAGATATAGCAGGATGTATATTGGTTTTGAGGACAACTCAATGGACAGTGTAGGGAGAAAAGTTCCTGGCTCCTTGAATGCCGTTCCTGGAGACACTGCGATCAATGTGGGAGATATGTCAAGATGTGTGTTTGTTTTGAGGACGGCTCTCTGGAGAGTCTTAGCAAAGAGGTCACAGGGATAATCAGAGCAATTCTCAGAGACACTGAGAACAAGATGGACAGTTCCCTCCTGGCACTTTCCCTGTAGGGGATACCGCAAGACGTTTCTGTAGATTGGGCACAGCGCTCTGCAGGGTGTTAGCAGAGACTTTCCCGGGACAGTGAAACCCTATGTCAGAGACACTGAGAAGAAGCCCCAATGTTCCCTCCAGGCACTTTCAGTGTGGGTGCCTTCTCCACGTGGTTCCTGGTTTCCCTGCAGCGCTGAAGAGAATGTTAGCAAAGAGGTAACCGGCACAGCGAAAACAGTACTCAAAGACAGGGAGAGCAAGCTCTCTCTTGGCACTTTGGATGTGGGACATACAGCGAGATGTTTGCTGCTTTTGCGTTTGGCTGTTGGGAGATTTACAGCACAAAGATATCTAGTTGATTTGAAGCAGTTCCGAGAAAGTCTAAACATAATCGCCACTTCTCCCTCCTGGCACTTTCCATGTGGGAGATATAGCAGGATGTATATTGGTTTTGAGGACAACTCAATGGACAGTGTAGGGAGAAAAGTTCCTGGCTCCTTGAATGCCGTTCCTGGAGACACTGCGATCAATGTGGGAGATATGTCAAGATGTGTGTTTGTTTTGAGGACGGCTCTCTGGAGAGTCTTAGCAAAGAGGTCACAGGGATAATCAGAGCAATTCTCAGAGACACTGAGAACAAGATGGACAGTTCCCTCCTGGCACTTTCCCTGTAGGAGATACCGCAAGACGTTTCTGTAGATTGGGCACAGCGCTCTGCAGGGTGTTAGCAGAGACTTTCCCGGGACAGTGAAACCCTATGTCAGAGACACTGAGAAGAAGCCCCAATGTTCCCTCCAGGCACTTTCAGTGTGGGTGCCTTCTCCACGTGGTTCCTGGTTTCCCTGCAGCGCTGAAGAGAATGTTAGCAAAGAGGTAACCGGGACAGTGAAAACAGTACTCAAAGACAGGGAGAGCAAGCTCTCTCTTGGCACTTTGGATGTGGGACATACAGCGAGATGTTTGCTGCTTTTGCGTTTGGCTGTTGGGAGATTTACAGCACAAAGATATCTAGTTGATTTGAAGCAGTTCCGAGAAAGTCTAAACATAATCGCCACTTCTCCCTCCTGGCACTTTCCATGTGGGAGATATAGCAGGATGTATATTGGTTTTGAGGACAACTCAATGGACAGTGTAGGGAGAAAAGTTCCTGGCTCCTTGAATGCCGTTCCTGGAGACACTGCGATCAATGAGGGAGATATGTCAAGATGTGTGTTGGTTTTGAGGACGGCTCTCTGGAGAGTCTTAGCAAAGAGGTCACAGGGATAATCAGAGCAATTCTCAGAGACACTGAGAACAAGCTCGACAATTCCCTCCTGGCACTTTCCCTGTAGGAGATACCGCAAGACGTTTCTGTAGATTGGGCACAGCGCTCTGCAGGGTGTTAGCAGAGACTTTCCCGGGACAGTGAAACCCTATGTCAGAGACACTGAGAAGAAGCCCCAATGTTCCCTCCAGGCACTTTCAGTGTGGGTGCCTTCTCCACGTGGTTCCTGGTTTCCCTGCAGCGCTGAAGAGAATGTTAGCAAAGAGGTAACCGGCACAGCGAAAACAGTACTCAAAGACAGGGAGAGCAAGCTCTCTCTTGGCACTTTGGATGTGGGACATACAGCGAGATGTTTGCTGCTTTTGCGTTTGGCTGTTGGGAGATTTACAGCACAAAGATATCTAGTTGATTTGAAGCAGTTCCGAGAAAGTCTAAACATAATCGCCACTTCTCCCTCCTGGCACTTTCCATGTGGGAGATATAGCAGGATGTATATTGGTTTTGAGGACAACTCAATGGACAGTGTAGGGAGAAAAGTTCCTGGCTCCTTGAATGCCGTTCCTGGAGACACTGCGATCAATGTGGGAGATATGTCAAGATGTGTGTTGGTTTTGAGGACGGCTCTCTGGAGAGTCTTAGCAAAGAGGTCACAGGGATAATCAGAGCAATTCTCAGAGACACTGAGAACAAGCTCGACAATTCCCTCCTGGCACTTTCCCTGTAGGAGATACCGCAAGACGTTTCTGTAGATTGGGCACAGCGCTCTGCAGGGTGTTAGCAGAGACTTTCCCGGGACAGTGAAACCCTATGTCAGAGACACTGAGAAGAAGCCCCAATGTTCCCTCCAGGCACTTTCAGTGTGGGTGCCTTCTCCACGTGGTTCCTGGTTTCCCTGCAGCGCTGAAGAGAATGTTAGCAAAGAGGTAACCGGCACAGCGAAAACAGTACTCAAAGACAGGGAGAGCAAGCTCTCTCTTGGCACTTTGGATGTGGGACATACAGCGAGATGTTTGCTGCTTTTGCGTTTGGCTGTTGGGAGATTTACAGCACAAAGATATCTAGTTGATTTGAAGCAGTTCCGAGAAAGTCTAAACATAATCGCCACTTCTCCCTCCTGGCACTTTCCATGTGGGAGATATAGCAGGATGTATATTGGTTTTGAGGACAACTCAATGGACAGTGTAGGGAGAAAAGTTCCTGGCTCCTTGAATGCCGTTCCTGGAGACACTGCGATCAATGAGGGAGATATGTCAAGATGTGTGTTGGTTTTGAGGACGGCTCTCTGGAGAGTCTTAGCAAAGAGGTCACAGGGATAATCAGAGCAATTCTCAGAGACACTGAGAACAAGATGGACAGTTCCCTCCTGGCACTTTCCCTGTAGGAGATACCGCAAGACGTTTCTGTAGATTGGGCACAGCGCTCTGCAGGGTGTTAGCAGAGACTTTCCCGGGACAGTGAAACCCTATGTCAGAGACACTGAGAAGAAGCCCCAATGTTCCCTCCAGGCACTTTCAGTGTGGGTGCCTTCTCCACGTGGTTCCTGGTTTCCCTGCAGCGCTGAAGAGAATGTTAGCAAAGAGGTAACCGGCACAGCGAAAACAGTACTCAAAGACAGGGAGAGCAAGCTCTCTCTTGGCACTTTGGATGTGGGACATACAGCGAGATGTTTGCTGCTTTTGCGTTTGGCTGTTGGGAGATTTACAGCACAAAGATATCTAGTTGATTTGAAGCAGTTCCGAGAAAGTCTAAACATAATCGCCACTTCTCCCTCCTGGCACTTTCCATGTGGGAGATATAGCAGGATGTATATTGGTTTTGAGGACAACTCAATGGACAGTGTAGGGAGAAAAGTTCCTGGCTCCTTGAATGCCGTTCCTGGAGACACTGCGATCAATGTGGGAGATATGTCAAGATGTGTGTTGGTTTTGAGGACGGCTCTCTGGAGAGTCTTAGCAAAGAGGTCACAGGGATAATCAGAGCAATTCTCAGAGACACTGAGAACAAGATGGACAGTTCCCTCCTGGCACTTTCCCTGTAGGAGATACCGCAAGACGTTTCTGTAGATTGGGCACAGCGCTCTGCAGGGTGTTAGCAGAGACTTTCCCGGGACAGTGAAACCCTATGTCAGAGACACTGAGAAGAAGCCCCAATGTTCCCTCCAGGCACTTTCAGTGTGGGTGCCTTCTCCACGTGGTTCCTGGTTTCCCTGCAGCGCTGAAGAGAATGTTAGCAAAGAGGTAACCGGGACAGTGAAAACAGTACTCAAAGACAGGGAGAGCAAGCTCTCTCTTGGCACTTTGGATGTGGGACATACAGCGAGATGTTTGCTGCTTTTGCGTTTGGCTGTTGGGAGATTTACAGCACAAAGATATCTAGTTGATTTGAAGCAGTTCCGAGAAAGTCTAAACATAATCGCCACTTCTCCCTCCTGGCACTTTCCATGTGGGAGATATAGCAGGATGTATATTGGTTTTGAGGACAACTCAATGGACAGTGTAGGGAGAAAAGTTCCTGGCTCCTTGAATGCCGTTCCTGGAGACACTGCGATCAATGAGGGAGATATGTCAAGATGTGTGTTGGTTTTGAGGACGGCTCTCTGGAGAGTCTTAGCAAAGAGGTCACAGGGATAATCAGAGCAATTCTCAGAGACACTGAGAACAAGATGGACAGTTCCCTCCTGGCACTTTCCCTGTAGGAGATACCGCAAGACGTTTCTGTAGATTGGGCACAGCGCTCTGCAGGGTGTTAGCAGAGACTTTCCCGGGACAGTGAAACCCTATGTCAGAGACACTGAGAAGAAGCCCCAATGTTCCCTCCAGGCACTTTCAGTGTGGGTGCCTTCTCCACGTGGTTCCTGGTTTCCCTGCAGCGCTGAAGAGAATGTTAGCAAAGAGGTAACCGGCACAGCGAAAACAGTACTCAAAGACAGGGAGAGCAAGCTCTCTCTTGGCACTTTGGATGTGGGACATACAGCGAGATGTTTGCTGCTTTTGCGTTTGGCTGTTGGGAGATTTACAGCACAAAGATATCTAGTTGATTTGAAGCAGTTCCGAGAAAGTCTAAACATAATCGCCACTTCTCCCTCCTGGCACTTTCCATGTGGGAGATATAGCAGGATGTATATTGGTTTTGAGGACAACTCAATGGACAGTGTAGGGAGAAAAGTTCCTGGCTCCTTGAATGCCGTTCCTGGAGACACTGCGATCAATGTGGGAGATATGTCAAGATGTGTGTTTGTTTTGAGGACGGCTCTCTGGAGAGTCTTAGCAAAGAGGTCACAGGGATAATCAGAGCAATTCTCAGAGACACTGAGAACAAGATGGACAGTTCCCTCCTGGCACTTTCCCTGTAGGGGATACCGCAAGACGTTTCTGTAGATTGGGCACAGCGCTCTGCAGGGTGTTAGCAGAGACTTTCCCGGGACAGTGAAACCCTATGTCAGAGACACTGAGAAGAAGCCCCAATGTTCCCTCCAGGCACTTTCAGTGTGGGTGCCTTCTCCACGTGGTTCCTGGTTTCCCTGCAGCGCTGAAGAGAATGTTAGCAAAGAGGTAACCGGCACAGCGAAAACAGTACTCAAAGACAGGGAGAGCAAGCTCTCTCTTGGCACTTTGGATGTGGGACATACAGCGAGATGTTTGCTGCTTTTGCGTTTGGCTGTTGGGAGATTTACAGCACAAAGATATCTAGTTGATTTGAAGCAGTTCCGAGAAAGTCTAAACATAATCGCCACTTCTCCCTCCTGGCACTTTCCATGTGGGAGATATAGCAGGATGTATATTGGTTTTGAGGACAACTCAATGGACAGTGTAGGGAGAAAAGTTCCTGGCTCCTTGAATGCCGTTCCTGGAGACACTGCGATCAATGAGGGAGATATGTCAAGATGTGTGTTGGTTTTGAGGACGGCTCTCTGGAGAGTCTTAGCAAAGAGGTCACAGGGATAATCAGAGCAATTCTCAGAGACACTGAGAACAAGATGGACAGTTCCCTCCTGGCACTTTCCCTGTAGGAGATACCGCAAGACGTTTCTGTAGATTGGGCACAGCGCTCTGCAGGGTGTTAGCAGAGACTTTCCCGGGACAGTGAAACCCTATGTCAGAGACACTGAGAAGAAGCCCCAATGTTCCCTCCAGGCACTTTCAGTGTGGGTGCCTTCTCCACGTGGTTCCTGGTTTCCCTGCAGCGCTGAAGAGAATGTTAGCAAAGAGGTAACCGGCACAGCGAAAACAGTACTCAAAGACAGGGAGAGCAAGCTCTCTCTTGGCACTTTGGATGTGGGACATACAGCGAGATGTTTGCTGCTTTTGCGTTTGGCTGTTGGGAGATTTACAGCACAAAGATATCTAGTTGATTTGAAGCAGTTCCGAGAAAGTCTAAACATAATCGCCACTTCTCCCTCCTGGCACTTTCCATGTGGGAGATATAGCAGGATGTATATTGGTTTTGAGGACAACTCAATGGACAGTGTAGGGAGAAAAGTTCCTGGCTCCTTGAATGCCGTTCCTGGAGACACTGCGATCAATGTGGGAGATATGTCAAGATGTGTGTTGGTTTTGAGGACGGCTCTCTGGAGAGTCTTAGCAAAGAGGTCACAGGGATAATCAGAGCAATTCTCAGAGACACTGAGAACAAGATGGACAGTTCCCTCCTGGCACTTTCCCTGTAGGAGATACCGCAAGACGTTTCTGTAGATTGGGCACAGCGCTCTGCAGGGTGTTAGCAGAGACTTTCCCGGGACAGTGAAACCCTATGTCAGAGACACTGAGAAGAAGCCCCAATGTTCCCTCCAGGCACTTTCAGTGTGGGTGCCTTCTCCACGTGGTTCCTGGTTTCCCTGCAGCGCTGAAGAGAATGTTAGCAAAGAGGTAACCGGCACAGCGAAAACAGTACTCAAAGACAGGGAGAGCAAGCTCTCTCTTGGCACTTTGGATGTGGGACATACAGCGAGATGTTTGCTGCTTTTGCGTTTGGCTGTTGGGAGATTTACAGCACAAAGATATCTAGTTGATTTGAAGCAGTTCCGAGAAAGTCTAAACATAATCGCCACTTCTCCCTCCTGGCACTTTCCATGTGGGAGATATAGCAGGATGTATATTGGTTTTGAGGACAACTCAATGGACAGTGTAGGGAGAAAAGTTCCTGGCTCCTTGAATGCCGTTCCTGGAGACACTGCGATCAATGTGGGAGATATGTCAAGATGTGTGTTGGTTTTGAGGACGGCTCTCTGGAGAGTCTTAGCAAAGAGGTCACAGGGATAATCAGAGCAATTCTCAGAGACACTGAGAACAAGATGGACAGTTCCCTCCTGGCACTTTCCCTGTAGGAGATACCGCAAGACGTTTCTGTAGATTGGGCACAGCGCTCTGCAGGGTGTTAGCAGAGACTTTCCCGGGACAGTGAAACCCTATGTCAGAGACACTGAGAAGAAGCCCCAATGTTCCCTCCAGGCACTTTCAGTGTGGGTGCCTTCTCCACGTGGTTCCTGGTTTCCCTGCAGCGCTGAAGAGAATGTTAGCAAAGAGGTAACCGGCACAGCGAAAACAGTACTCAAAGACAGGGAGAGCAAGCTCTCTCTTGGCACTTTGGATGTGGGACATACAGCGAGATGTTTGCTGCTTTTGCGTTTGGCTGTTGGGAGATTTACAGCACAAAGATATCTAGTTGATTTGAAGCAGTTCCGAGAAAGTCTAAACATAATCGCCACTTCTCCCTCCTGGCACTTTCCATGTGGGAGATATAGCAGGATGTATATTGGTTTTGAGGACAACTCAATGGACAGTGTAGGGAGAAAAGTTCCTGGCTCCTTGAATGCCGTTCCTGGAGACACTGCGATCAATGTGGGAGATATGTCAAGATGTGTGTTGGTTTTGAGGACGGCTCTCTGGAGAGTCTTAGCAAAGAGGTCACAGGGATAATCAGAGCAATTCTCAGAGACACTGAGAACAAGATGGACAGTTCCCTCCTGGCACTTTCCCTGTAGGAGATACCGCAAGACGTTTCTGTAGATTGGGCACAGCGCTCTGCAGGGTGTTAGCAGAGACTTTCCCGGGACAGTGAAACCCTATGTCAGAGACACTGAGAAGAAGCCCCAATGTTCCCTCCAGGCACTTTCAGTGTGGGTGCCTTCTCCACGTGGTTCCTGGTTTCCCTGCAGCGCTGAAGAGAATGTTAGCAAAGAGGTAACCGGCACAGCGAAAACAGTACTCAAAGACAGGGAGAGCAAGCTCTCTCTTGGCACTTTGGATGTGGGACATACAGCGAGATGTTTGCTGCTTTTGCGTTTGGCTGTTGGGAGATTTACAGCACAAAGATATCTAGTTGATTTGAAGCAGTTCCGAGAAAGTCTAAACATAATCGCCACTTCTCCCTCCTGGCACTTTCCATGTGGGAGATATAGCAGGATGTATATTGGTTTTGAGGACAACTCAATGGACAGTGTAGGGAGAAAAGTTCCTGGCTCCTTGAATGCCGTTCCTGGAGACACTGCGATCAATGAGGGAGATATGTCAAGATGTGTGTTGGTTTTGAGGACGGCTCTCTGGAGAGTCTTAGCAAAGAGGTCACAGGGATAATCAGAGCAATTCTCAGAGACACTGAGAACAAGATGGACAGTTCCCTCCTGGCACTTTCCCTGTAGGAGATACCGCAAGACGTTTCTGTAGATTGGGCACAGCGCTCTGCAGGGTGTTAGCAGAGACTTTCCCGGGACAGTGAAACCCTATGTCAGAGACACTGAGAAGAAGCCCCAATGTTCCCTCCAGGCACTTTCAGTGTGGGTGCCTTCTCCACGTGGTTCCTGGTTTCCCTGCAGCGCTGAAGAGAATGTTAGCAAAGAGGTAACCGGCACAGCGAAAACAGTACTCAAAGACAGGGAGAGCAAGCTCTCTCTTGGCACTTTGGATGTGGGACATACAGCGAGATGTTTGCTGCTTTTGCGTTTGGCTGTTGGGAGATTTACAGCACAAAGATATCTAGTTGATTTGAAGCAGTTCCGAGAAAGTCTAAACATAATCGCCACTTCTCCCTCCTGGCACTTTCCATGTGGGAGATATAGCAGGATGTATATTGGTTTTGAGGACAACTCAATGGACAGTGTAGGGAGAAAAGTTCCTGGCTCCTTGAATGCCGTTCCTGGAGACACTGCGATCAATGTGGGAGATATGTCAAGATGTGTGTTGGTTTTGAGGACGGCTCTCTGGAGAGTCTTAGCAAAGAGGTCACAGGGATAATCAGAGCAATTCTCAGAGACACTGAGAACAAGATGGACAGTTCCCTCCTGGCACTTTCCCTGTAGGAGATACCGCAAGACGTTTCTGTAGATTGGGCACAGCGCTCTGCAGGGTGTTAGCAGAGACTTTCCCGGGACAGTGAAACCCTATGTCAGAGACACTGAGAAGAAGCCCCAATGTTCCCTCCAGGCACTTTCAGTGTGGGTGCCTTCTCCACGTGGTTCCTGGTTTCCCTGCAGCGCTGAAGAGAATGTTAGCAAAGAGGTAACCGGGACAGTGAAAACAGTACTCAAAGACAGGGAGAGCAAGCTCTCTCTTGGCACTTTGGATGTGGGACATACAGCGAGATGTTTGCTGCTTTTGCGTTTGGCTGTTGGGAGATTTACAGCACAAAGATATCTAGTTGATTTGAAGCAGTTCCGAGAAAGTCTAAACATAATCGCCACTTCTCCCTCCTGGCACTTTCCATGTGGGAGATATAGCAGGATGTATATTGGTTTTGAGGACAACTCAATGGACAGTGTAGGGAGAAAAGTTCCTGGCTCCTTGAATGCCGTTCCTGGAGACACTGCGATCAATGAGGGAGATATGTCAAGATGTGTGTTGGTTTTGAGGACGGCTCTCTGGAGAGTCTTAGCAAAGAGGTCACAGGGATAATCAGAGCAATTCTCAGAGACACTGAGAACAAGATGGACAGTTCCCTCCTGGCACTTTCCCTGTAGGAGATACCGCAAGACGTTTCTGTAGATTGGGCACAGCGCTCTGCAGGGTGTTAGCAGAGACTTTCCCGGGACAGTGAAACCCTATGTCAGAGACACTGAGAAGAAGCCCCAATGTTCCCTCCAGGCACTTTCAGTGTGGGTGCCTTCTCCACGTGGTTCCTGGTTTCCCTGCAGCGCTGAAGAGAATGTTAGCAAAGAGGTAACCGGCACAGCGAAAACAGTACTCAAAGACAGGGAGAGCAAGCTCTCTCTTGGCACTTTGGATGTGGGACATACAGCGAGATGTTTGCTGCTTTTGCGTTTGGCTGTTGGGAGATTTACAGCACAAAGATATCTAGTTGATTTGAAGCAGTTCCGAGAAAGTCTAAACATAATCGCCACTTCTCCCTCCTGGCACTTTCCATGTGGGAGATATAGCAGGATGTATATTGGTTTTGAGGACAACTCAATGGACAGTGTAGGGAGAAAAGTTCCTGGCTCCTTGAATGCCGTTCCTGGAGACACTGCGATCAATGTGGGAGATATGTCAAGATGTGTGTTTGTTTTGAGGACGGCTCTCTGGAGAGTCTTAGCAAAGAGGTCACAGGGATAATCAGAGCAATTCTCAGAGACACTGAGAACAAGATGGACAGTTCCCTCCTGGCACTTTCCCTGTAGGGGATACCGCAAGACGTTTCTGTAGATTGGGCACAGCGCTCTGCAGGGTGTTAGCAGAGACTTTCCCGGGACAGTGAAACCCTATGTCAGAGACACTGAGAAGAAGCCCCAATGTTCCCTCCAGGCACTTTCAGTGTGGGTGCCTTCTCCACGTGGTTCCTGGTTTCCCTGCAGCGCTGAAGAGAATGTTAGCAAAGAGGTAACCGGCACAGCGAAAACAGTACTCAAAGACAGGGAGAGCAAGCTCTCTCTTGGCACTTTGGATGTGGGACATACAGCGAGATGTTTGCTGCTTTTGCGTTTGGCTGTTGGGAGATTTACAGCACAAAGATATCTAGTTGATTTGAAGCAGTTCCGAGAAAGTCTAAACATAATCGCCACTTCTCCCTCCTGGCACTTTCCATGTGGGAGATATAGCAGGATGTATATTGGTTTTGAGGACAACTCAATGGACAGTGTAGGGAGAAAAGTTCCTGGCTCCTTGAATGCCGTTCCTGGAGACACTGCGATCAATGAGGGAGATATGTCAAGATGTGTGTTGGTTTTGAGGACGGCTCTCTGGAGAGTCTTAGCAAAGAGGTCACAGGGATAATCAGAGCAATTCTCAGAGACACTGAGAACAAGATGGACAGTTCCCTCCTGGCACTTTCCCTGTAGGAGATACCGCAAGACGTTTCTGTAGATTGGGCACAGCGCTCTGCAGGGTGTTAGCAGAGACTTTCCCGGGACAGTGAAACCCTATGTCAGAGACACTGAGAAGAAGCCCCAATGTTCCCTCCAGGCACTTTCAGTGTGGGTGCCTTCTCCACGTGGTTCCTGGTTTCCCTGCAGCGCTGAAGAGAATGTTAGCAAAGAGGTAACCGGCACAGCGAAAACAGTACTCAAAGACAGGGAGAGCAAGCTCTCTCTTGGCACTTTGGATGTGGGACATACAGCGAGATGTTTGCTGCTTTTGCGTTTGGCTGTTGGGAGATTTACAGCACAAAGATATCTAGTTGATTTGAAGCAGTTCCGAGAAAGTCTAAACATAATCGCCACTTCTCCCTCCTGGCACTTTCCATGTGGGAGATATAGCAGGATGTATATTGGTTTTGAGGACAACTCAATGGACAGTGTAGGGAGAAAAGTTCCTGGCTCCTTGAATGCCGTTCCTGGAGACACTGCGATCAATGTGGGAGATATGTCAAGATGTGTGTTGGTTTTGAGGACGGCTCTCTGGAGAGTCTTAGCAAAGAGGTCACAGGGATAATCAGAGCAATTCTCAGAGACACTGAGAACAAGATGGACAGTTCCCTCCTGGCACTTTCCCTGTAGGAGATACCGCAAGACGTTTCTGTAGATTGGGCACAGCGCTCTGCAGGGTGTTAGCAGAGACTTTCCCGGGACAGTGAAACCCTATGTCAGAGACACTGAGAAGAAGCCCCAATGTTCCCTCCAGGCACTTTCAGTGTGGGTGCCTTCTCCACGTGGTTCCTGGTTTCCCTGCAGCGCTGAAGAGAATGTTAGCAAAGAGGTAACCGGCACAGCGAAAACAGTACTCAAAGACAGGGAGAGCAAGCTCTCTCTTGGCACTTTGGATGTGGGACATACAGCGAGATGTTTGCTGCTTTTGCGTTTGGCTGTTGGGAGATTTACAGCACAAAGATATCTAGTTGATTTGAAGCAGTTCCGAGAAAGTCTAAACATAATCGCCACTTCTCCCTCCTGGCACTTTCCATGTGGGAGATATAGCAGGATGTATATTGGTTTTGAGGACAACTCAATGGACAGTGTAGGGAGAAAAGTTCCTGGCTCCTTGAATGCCGTTCCTGGAGACACTGCGATCAATGTGGGAGATATGTCAAGATGTGTGTTGGTTTTGAGGACGGCTCTCTGGAGAGTCTTAGCAAAGAGGTCACAGGGATAATCAGAGCAATTCTCAGAGACACTGAGAACAAGATGGACAGTTCCCTCCTGGCACTTTCCCTGTAGGAGATACCGCAAGACGTTTCTGTAGATTGGGCACAGCGCTCTGCAGGGTGTTAGCAGAGACTTTCCCGGGACAGTGAAACCCTATGTCAGAGACACTGAGAAGAAGCCCCAATGTTCCCTCCAGGCACTTTCAGTGTGGGTGCCTTCTCCACGTGGTTCCTGGTTTCCCTGCAGCGCTGAAGAGAATGTTAGCAAAGAGGTAACCGGCACAGCGAAAACAGTACTCAAAGACAGGGAGAGCAAGCTCTCTCTTGGCACTTTGGATGTGGGACATACAGCGAGATGTTTGCTGCTTTTGCGTTTGGCTGTTGGGAGATTTACAGCACAAAGATATCTAGTTGATTTGAAGCAGTTCCGAGAAAGTCTAAACATAATCGCCACTTCTCCCTCCTGGCACTTTCCATGTGGGAGATATAGCAGGATGTATATTGGTTTTGAGGACAACTCAATGGACAGTGTAGGGAGAAAAGTTCCTGGCTCCTTGAATGCCGTTCCTGGAGACACTGCGATCAATGTGGGAGATATGTCAAGATGTGTGTTGGTTTTGAGGACGGCTCTCTGGAGAGTCTTAGCAAAGAGGTCACAGGGATAATCAGAGCAATTCTCAGAGACACTGAGAACAAGATGGACAGTTCCCTCCTGGCACTTTCCCTGTAGGAGATACCGCAAGACGTTTCTGTAGATTGGGCACAGCGCTCTGCAGGGTGTTAGCAGAGACTTTCCCGGGACAGTGAAACCCTATGTCAGAGACACTGAGAAGAAGCCCCAATGTTCCCTCCAGGCACTTTCAGTGTGGGTGCCTTCTCCACGTGGTTCCTGGTTTCCCTGCAGCGCTGAAGAGAATGTTAGCAAAGAGGTAACCGGCACAGCGAAAACAGTACTCAAAGACAGGGAGAGCAAGCTCTCTCTTGGCACTTTGGATGTGGGACATACAGCGAGATGTTTGCTGCTTTTGCGTTTGGCTGTTGGGAGATTTACAGCACAAAGATATCTAGTTGATTTGAAGCAGTTCCGAGAAAGTCTAAACATAATCGCCACTTCTCCCTCCTGGCACTTTCCATGTGGGAGATATAGCAGGATGTATATTGGTTTTGAGGACAACTCAATGGACAGTGTAGGGAGAAAAGTTCCTGGCTCCTTGAATGCCGTTCCTGGAGACACTGCGATCAATGTGGGAGATATGTCAAGATGTGTGTTTGTTTTGAGGACGGCTCTCTGGAGAGTCTTAGCAAAGAGGTCACAGGGATAATCAGAGCAATTCTCAGAGACACTGAGAACAAGATGGACAGTTCCCTCCTGGCACTTTCCCTGTAGGGGATACCGCAAGACGTTTCTGTAGATTGGGCACAGCGCTCTGCAGGGTGTTAGCAGAGACTTTCCCGGGACAGTGAAACCCTATGTCAGAGACACTGAGAAGAAGCCCCAATGTTCCCTCCAGGCACTTTCAGTGTGGGTGCCTTCTCCACGTGGTTCCTGGTTTCCCTGCAGCGCTGAAGAGAATGTTAGCAAAGAGGTAACCGGCACAGCGAAAACAGTACTCAAAGACAGGGAGAGCAAGCTCTCTCTTGGCACTTTGGATGTGGGACATACAGCGAGATGTTTGCTGCTTTTGCGTTTGGCTGTTGGGAGATTTACAGCACAAAGATATCTAGTTGATTTGAAGCAGTTCCGAGAAAGTCTAAACATAATCGCCACTTCTCCCTCCTGGCACTTTCCATGTGGGAGATATAGCAGGATGTATATTGGTTTTGAGGACAACTCAATGGACAGTGTAGGGAGAAAAGTTCCTGGCTCCTTGAATGCCGTTCCTGGAGACACTGCGATCAATGAGGGAGATATGTCAAGATGTGTGTTGGTTTTGAGGACGGCTCTCTGGAGAGTCTTAGCAAAGAGGTCACAGGGATAATCAGAGCAATTCTCAGAGACACTGAGAACAAGATGGACAGTTCCCTCCTGGCACTTTCCCTGTAGGAGATACCGCAAGACGTTTCTGTAGATTGGGCACAGCGCTCTGCAGGGTGTTAGCAGAGACTTTCCCGGGACAGTGAAACCCTATGTCAGAGACACTGAGAAGAAGCCCCAATGTTCCCTCCAGGCACTTTCAGTGTGGGTGCCTTCTCCACGTGGTTCCTGGTTTCCCTGCAGCGCTGAAGAGAATGTTAGCAAAGAGGTAACCGGCACAGCGAAAACAGTACTCAAAGACAGGGAGAGCAAGCTCTCTCTTGGCACTTTGGATGTGGGACATACAGCGAGATGTTTGCTGCTTTTGCGTTTGGCTGTTGGGAGATTTACAGCACAAAGATATCTAGTTGATTTGAAGCAGTTCCGAGAAAGTCTAAACATAATCGCCACTTCTCCCTCCTGGCACTTTCCATGTGGGAGATATAGCAGGATGTATATTGGTTTTGAGGACAACTCAATGGACAGTGTAGGGAGAAAAGTTCCTGGCTCCTTGAATGCCGTTCCTGGAGACACTGCGATCAATGTGGGAGATATGTCAAGATGTGTGTTTGTTTTGAGGACGGCTCTCTGGAGAGTCTTAGCAAAGAGGTCACAGGGATAATCAGAGCAATTCTCAGAGACACTGAGAACAAGATGGACAGTTCCCTCCTGGCACTTTCCCTGTAGGAGATACCGCAAGACGTTTCTGTAGATTGGGCACAGCGCTCTGCAGGGTGTTAGCAGAGACTTTCCCGGGACAGTGAAACCCTATGTCAGAGACACTGAGAAGAAGCCCCAATGTTCCCTCCAGGCACTTTCAGTGTGGGTGCCTTCTCCACGTGGTTCCTGGTTTCCCTGCAGCGCTGAAGAGAATGTTAGCAAAGAGGTAACCGGCACAGCGAAAACAGTACTCAAAGACAGGGAGAGCAAGCTCTCTCTTGGCACTTTGGATGTGGGACATACAGCGAGATGTTTGCTGCTTTTGCGTTTGGCTGTTGGGAGATTTACAGCACAAAGATATCTAGTTGATTTGAAGCAGTTCCGAGAAAGTCTAAACATAATCGCCACTTCTCCCTCCTGGCACTTTCCATGTGGGAGATATAGCAGGATGTATATTGGTTTTGAGGACAACTCAATGGACAGTGTAGGGAGAAAAGTTCCTGGCTCCTTGAATGCCGTTCCTGGAGACACTGCGATCAATGAGGGAGATATGTCAAGATGTGTGTTGGTTTTGAGGACGGCTCTCTGGAGAGTCTTAGCAAAGAGGTCACAGGGATAATCAGAGCAATTCTCAGAGACACTGAGAACAAGATGGACAGTTCCCTCCTGGCACTTTCCCTGTAGGAGATACCGCAAGACGTTTCTGTAGATTGGGCACAGCGCTCTGCAGGGTGTTAGCAGAGACTTTCCCGGGACAGTGAAACCCTATGTCAGAGACACTGAGAAGAAGCCCCAATGTTCCCTCCAGGCACTTTCAGTGTGGGTGCCTTCTCCACGTGGTTCCTGGTTTCCCTGCAGCGCTGAAGAGAATGTTAGCAAAGAGGTAACCGGCACAGCGAAAACAGTACTCAAAGACAGGGAGAGCAAGCTCTCTCTTGGCACTTTGGATGTGGGACATACAGCGAGATGTTTGCTGCTTTTGCGTTTGGCTGTTGGGAGATTTACAGCACAAAGATATCTAGTTGATTTGAAGCAGTTCCGAGAAAGTCTAAACATAATCGCCACTTCTCCCTCCTGGCACTTTCCATGTGGGAGATATAGCAGGATGTATATTGGTTTTGAGGACAACTCAATGGACAGTGTAGGGAGAAAAGTTCCTGGCTCCTTGAATGCCGTTCCTGGAGACACTGCGATCAATGTGGGAGATATGTCAAGATGTGTGTTGGTTTTGAGGACGGCTCTCTGGAGAGTCTTAGCAAAGAGGTCACAGGGATAATCAGAGCAATTCTCAGAGACACTGAGAACAAGCTCGACAATTCCCTCCTGGCACTTTCCCTGTAGGAGATACCGCAAGACGTTTCTGTAGATTGGGCACAGCGCTCTGCAGGGTGTTAGCAGAGACTTTCCCGGGACAGTGAAACCCTATGTCAGAGACACTGAGAAGAAGCCCCAATGTTCCCTCCAGGCACTTTCAGTGTGGGTGCCTTCTCCACGTGGTTCCTGGTTTCCCTGCAGCGCTGAAGAGAATGTTAGCAAAGAGGTAACCGGCACAGCGAAAACAGTACTCAAAGACAGGGAGAGCAAGCTCTCTCTTGGCACTTTGGATGTGGGACATACAGCGAGATGTTTGCTGCTTTTGCGTTTGGCTGTTGGGAGATTTACAGCACAAAGATATCTAGTTGATTTGAAGCAGTTCCGAGAAAGTCTAAACATAATCGCCACTTCTCCCTCCTGGCACTTTCCATGTGGGAGATATAGCAGGATGTATATTGGTTTTGAGGACAACTCAATGGACAGTGTAGGGAGAAAAGTTCCTGGCTCCTTGAATGCCGTTCCTGGAGACACTGCGATCAATGTGGGAGATATGTCAAGATGTGTGTTTGTTTTGAGGACGGCTCTCTGGAGAGTCTTAGCAAAGAGGTCACAGGGATAATCAGAGCAATTCTCAGAGACACTGAGAACAAGATGGACAGTTCCCTCCTGGCACTTTCCCTGTAGGAGATACCGCAAGACGTTTCTGTAGATTGGGCACAGCGCTCTGCAGGGTGTTAGCAGAGACTTTCCCGGGACAGTGAAACCCTATGTCAGAGACACTGAGAAGAAGCCCCAATGTTCCCTCCAGGCACTTTCAGTGTGGGTGCCTTCTCCACGTGGTTCCTGGTTTCCCTGCAGCGCTGAAGAGAATGTTAGCAAAGAGGTAACCGGCACAGCGAAAACAGTACTCAAAGACAGGGAGAGCAAGCTCTCTCTTGGCACTTTGGATGTGGGACATACAGCGAGATGTTTGCTGCTTTTGCGTTTGGCTGTTGGGAGATTTACAGCACAAAGATATCTAGTTGATTTGAAGCAGTTCCGAGAAAGTCTAAACATAATCGCCACTTCTCCCTCCTGGCACTTTCCATGTGGGAGATATAGCAGGATGTATATTGGTTTTGAGGACAACTCAATGGACAGTGTAGGGAGAAAAGTTCCTGGCTCCTTGAATGCCGTTCCTGGAGACACTGCGATCAATGTGGGAGATATGTCAAGATGTGTGTTGGTTTTGAGGACGGCTCTCTGGAGAGTCTTAGCAAAGAGGTCACAGGGATAATCAGAGCAATTCTCAGAGACACTGAGAACAAGATGGACAGTTCCCTCCTGGCACTTTCCCTGTAGGAGATACCGCAAGACGTTTCTGTAGATTGGGCACAGCGCTCTGCAGGGTGTTAGCAGAGACTTTCCCGGGACAGTGAAACCCTATGTCAGAGACACTGAGAAGAAGCCCCAATGTTCCCTCCAGGCACTTTCAGTGTGGGTGCCTTCTCCACGTGGTTCCTGGTTTCCCTGCAGCGCTGAAGAGAATGTTAGCAAAGAGGTAACCGGCACAGCGAAAACAGTACTCAAAGACAGGGAGAGCAAGCTCTCTCTTGGCACTTTGGATGTGGGACATACAGCGAGATGTTTGCTGCTTTTGCGTTTGGCTGTTGGGAGATTTACAGCACAAAGATATCTAGTTGATTTGAAGCAGTTCCGAGAAAGTCTAAACATAATCGCCACTTCTCCCTCCTGGCACTTTCCATGTGGGAGATATAGCAGGATGTATATTGGTTTTGAGGACAACTCAATGGACAGTGTAGGGAGAAAAGTTCCTGGCTCCTTGAATGCCGTTCCTGGAGACACTGCGATCAATGTGGGAGATATGTCAAGATGTGTGTTGGTTTTGAGGACGGCTCTCTGGAGAGTCTTAGCAAAGAGGTCACAGGGATAATCAGAGCAATTCTCAGAGACACTGAGAACAAGATGGACAGTTCCCTCCTGGCACTTTCCCTGTAGGAGATACCGCAAGACGTTTCTGTAGATTGGGCACAGCGCTCTGCAGGGTGTTAGCAGAGACTTTCCCGGGACAGTGAAACCCTATGTCAGAGACACTGAGAAGAAGCCCCAATGTTCCCTCCAGGCACTTTCAGTGTGGGTGCCTTCTCCACGTGGTTCCTGGTTTCCCTGCAGCGCTGAAGAGAATGTTAGCAAAGAGGTAACCGGGACAGCGAAAACAGTACTCAAAGACAGGGAGAGCAAGCTCTCTCTTGGCACTTTGGATGTGGGACATACAGCGAGATGTTTGCTGCTTTTGCGTTTGGCTGTTGGGAGATTTACAGCACAAAGATATCTAGTTGATTTGAAGCAGTTCCGAGAAAGTCTAAACATAATCGCCACTTCTCCCTCCTGGCACTTTCCATGTGGGAGATATAGCAGGATGTATATTGGTTTTGAGGACAACTCAATGGACAGTGTAGGGAGAAAAGTTCCTGGCTCCTTGAATGCCGTTCCTGGAGACACTGCGATCAATGTGGGAGATATGTCAAGATGTGTGTTGGTTTTGAGGACGGCTCTCTGGAGAGTCTTAGCAAAGAGGTCACAGGGATAATCAGAGCAATTCTCAGAGACACTGAGAACAAGCTCGACAATTCCCTCCTGGCACTTTCCCTGTAGGAGATACCGCAAGACGTTTCTGTAGATTGGGCACAGCGCTCTGCAGGGTGTTAGCAGAGACTTTCCCGGGACAGTGAAACCCTATGTCAGAGACACTGAGAAGAAGCCCCAATGTTCCCTCCAGGCACTTTCAGTGTGGGTGCCTTCTCCACGTGGTTCCTGGTTTCCCTGCAGCGCTGAAGAGAATGTTAGCAAAGAGGTAACCGGCACAGCGAAAACAGTACTCAAAGACAGGGAGAGCAAGCTCTCTCTTGGCACTTTGGATGTGGGACATACAGCGAGATGTTTGCTGCTTTTGCGTTTGGCTGTTGGGAGATTTACAGCACAAAGATATCTAGTTGATTTGAAGCAGTTCCGAGAAAGTCTAAACATAATCGCCACTTCTCCCTCCTGGCACTTTCCATGTGGGAGATATAGCAGGATGTATATTGGTTTTGAGGACAACTCAATGGACAGTGTAGGGAGAAAAGTTCCTGGCTCCTTGAATGCCGTTCCTGGAGACACTGCGATCAATGTGGGAGATATGTCAAGATGTGTGTTGGTTTTGAGGACGGCTCTCTGGAGAGTCTTAGCAAAGAGGTCACAGGGATAATCAGAGCAATTCTCAGAGACACTGAGAACAAGCTCGACAATTCCCTCCTGGCACTTTCCCTGTAGGAGATACCGCAAGACGTTTCTGTAGATTGGGCACAGCGCTCTGCAGGGTGTTAGCAGAGACTTTCCCGGGACAGTGAAACCCTATGTCAGAGACACTGAGAAGAAGCCCCAATGTTCCCTCCAGGCACTTTCAGTGTGGGTGCCTTCTCCACGTGGTTCCTGGTTTCCCTGCAGCGCTGAAGAGAATGTTAGCAAAGAGGTAACCGGCACAGCGAAAACAGTACTCAAAGACAGGGAGAGCAAGCTCTCTCTTGGCACTTTGGATGTGGGACATACAGCGAGATGTTTGCTGCTTTTGCGTTTGGCTGTTGGGAGATTTACAGCACAAAGATATCTAGTTGATTTGAAGCAGTTCCGAGAAAGTCTAAACATAATCGCCACTTCTCCCTCCTGGCACTTTCCATGTGGGAGATATAGCAGGATGTATATTGGTTTTGAGGACAACTCAATGGACAGTGTAGGGAGAAAAGTTCCTGGCTCCTTGAATGCCGTTCCTGGAGACACTGCGATCAATGTGGGAGATATGTCAAGATGTGTGTTTGTTTTGAGGACGGCTCTCTGGAGAGTCTTAGCAAAGAGGTCACAGGGATAATCAGAGCAATTCTCAGAGACACTGAGAACAAGATGGACAGTTCCCTCCTGGCACTTTCCCTGTAGGAGATACCGCAAGACGTTTCTGTAGATTGGGCACAGCGCTCTGCAGGGTGTTAGCAGAGACTTTCCCGGGACAGTGAAACCCTATGTCAGAGACACTGAGAAGAAGCCCCAATGTTCCCTCCAGGCACTTTCAGTGTGGGTGCCTTCTCCACGTGGTTCCTGGTTTCCCTGCAGCGCTGAAGAGAATGTTAGCAAAGAGGTAACCGGGACAGTGAAAACAGTACTCAAAGACAGGGAGAGCAAGCTCTCTCTTGGCACTTTGGATGTGGGACATACAGCGAGATGTTTGCTGCTTTTGCGTTTGGCTGTTGGGAGATTTACAGCACAAAGATATCTAGTTGATTTGAAGCAGTTCCGAGAAAGTCTAAACATAATCGCCACTTCTCCCTCCTGGCACTTTCCATGTGGGAGATATAGCAGGATGTATATTGGTTTTGAGGACAACTCAATGGACAGTGTAGGGAGAAAAGTTCCTGGCTCCTTGAATGCCGTTCCTGGAGACACTGCGATCAATGAGGGAGATATGTCAAGATGTGTGTTGGTTTTGAGGACGGCTCTCTGGAGAGTCTTAGCAAAGAGGTCACAGGGATAATCAGAGCAATTCTCAGAGACACTGAGAACAAGCTCGACAATTCCCTCCTGGCACTTTCCCTGTAGGAGATACCGCAAGACGTTTCTGTAGATTGGGCACAGCGCTCTGCAGGGTGTTAGCAGAGACTTTCCCGGGACAGTGAAACCCTATGTCAGAGACACTGAGAAGAAGCCCCAATGTTCCCTCCAGGCACTTTCAGTGTGGGTGCCTTCTCCACGTGGTTCCTGGTTTCCCTGCAGCGCTGAAGAGAATGTTAGCAAAGAGGTAACCGGCACAGCGAAAACAGTACTCAAAGACAGGGAGAGCAAGCTCTCTCTTGGCACTTTGGATGTGGGACATACAGCGAGATGTTTGCTGCTTTTGCGTTTGGCTGTTGGGAGATTTACAGCACAAAGATATCTAGTTGATTTGAAGCAGTTCCGAGAAAGTCTAAACATAATCGCCACTTCTCCCTCCTGGCACTTTCCATGTGGGAGATATAGCAGGATGTATATTGGTTTTGAGGACAACTCAATGGACAGTGTAGGGAGAAAAGTTCCTGGCTCCTTGAATGCCGTTCCTGGAGACACTGCGATCAATGAGGGAGATATGTCAAGATGTGTGTTGGTTTTGAGGACGGCTCTCTGGAGAGTCTTAGCAAAGAGGTCACAGGGATAATCAGAGCAATTCTCAGAGACACTGAGAACAAGATGGACAGTTCCCTCCTGGCACTTTCCCTGTAGGAGATACCGCAAGACGTTTCTGTAGATTGGGCACAGCGCTCTGCAGGGTGTTAGCAGAGACTTTCCCGGGACAGTGAAACCCTATGTCAGAGACACTGAGAAGAAGCCCCAATGTTCCCTCCAGGCACTTTCAGTGTGGGTGCCTTCTCCACGTGGTTCCTGGTTTCCCTGCAGCGCTGAAGAGAATGTTAGCAAAGAGGTAACCGGCACAGCGAAAACAGTACTCAAAGACAGGGAGAGCAAGCTCTCTCTTGGCACTTTGGATGTGGGACATACAGCGAGATGTTTGCTGCTTTTGCGTTTGGCTGTTGGGAGATTTACAGCACAAAGATATCTAGTTGATTTGAAGCAGTTCCGAGAAAGTCTAAACATAATCGCCACTTCTCCCTCCTGGCACTTTCCATGTGGGAGATATAGCAGGATGTATATTGGTTTTGAGGACAACTCAATGGACAGTGTAGGGAGAAAAGTTCCTGGCTCCTTGAATGCCGTTCCTGGAGACACTGCGATCAATGTGGGAGATATGTCAAGATGTGTGTTGGTTTTGAGGACGGCTCTCTGGAGAGTCTTAGCAAAGAGGTCACAGGGATAATCAGAGCAATTCTCAGAGACACTGAGAACAAGATGGACAGTTCCCTCCTGGCACTTTCCCTGTAGGAGATACCGCAAGACGTTTCTGTAGATTGGGCACAGCGCTCTGCAGGGTGTTAGCAGAGACTTTCCCGGGACAGTGAAACCCTATGTCAGAGACACTGAGAAGAAGCCCCAGTGTTCCCTCCAGGCACTTTCAGTGTGGGTGCCTTCTCCACGTGGTTCCTGGTTTCCCTGCAGCGCTGAAGAGAATGTTAGCAAAGAGGTAACCGGCACAGCGAAAACAGTACTCAAAGACAGGGAGAGCAAGCTCTCTCTTGGCACTTTGGATGTGGGACATACAGCGAGATGTTTGCTGCTTTTGCGTTTGGCTGTTGGGAGATTTACAGCACAAAGATATCTAGTTGATTTGAAGCAGTTCCGAGAAAGTCTAAACATAATCGCCACTTCTCCCTCCTGGCACTTTCCATGTGGGAGATATAGCAGGATGTATATTGGTTTTGAGGACAACTCAATGGACAGTGTAGGGAGAAAAGTTCCTGGCTCCTTGAATGCCGTTCCTGGAGACACTGCGATCAATGTGGGAGATATGTCAAGATGTGTGTTTGTTTTGAGGACGGCTCTCTGGAGAGTCTTAGCAAAGAGGTCACAGGGATAATCAGAGCAATTCTCAGAGACACTGAGAACAAGATGGACAGTTCCCTCCTGGCACTTTCCCTGTAGGAGATACCGCAAGACGTTTCTGTAGATTGGGCACAGCGCTCTGCAGGGTGTTAGCAGAGACTTTCCCGGGACAGTGAAACCCTATGTCAGAGACACTGAGAAGAAGCCCCAATGTTCCCTCCAGGCACTTTCAGTGTGGGTGCCTTCTCCACGTGGTTCCTGGTTTCCCTGCAGCGCTGAAGAGAATGTTAGCAAAGAGGTAACCGGGACAGTGAAAACAGTACTCAAAGACAGGGAGAGCAAGCTCTCTCTTGGCACTTTGGATGTGGGACATACAGCGAGATGTTTGCTGCTTTTGCGTTTGGCTGTTGGGAGATTTACAGCACAAAGATATCTAGTTGATTTGAAGCAGTTCCGAGAAAGTCTAAACATAATCGCCACTTCTCCCTCCTGGCACTTTCCATGTGGGAGATATAGCAGGATGTATATTGGTTTTGAGGACAACTCAATGGACAGTGTAGGGAGAAAAGTTCCTGGCTCCTTGAATGCCGTTCCTGGAGACACTGCGATCAATGAGGGAGATATGTCAAGATGTGTGTTGGTTTTGAGGACGGCTCTCTGGAGAGTCTTAGCAAAGAGGTCACAGGGATAATCAGAGCAATTCTCAGAGACACTGAGAACAAGATGGACAGTTCCCTCCTGGCACTTTCCCTGTAGGAGATACCGCAAGACGTTTCTGTAGATTGGGCACAGCGCTCTGCAGGGTGTTAGCAGAGACTTTCCCGGGACAGTGAAACCCTATGTCAGAGACACTGAGAAGAAGCCCCAATGTTCCCTCCAGGCACTTTCAGTGTGGGTGCCTTCTCCACGTGGTTCCTGGTTTCCCTGCAGCGCTGAAGAGAATGTTAGCAAAGAGGTAACCGGCACAGCGAAAACAGTACTCAAAGACAGGGAGAGCAAGCTCTCTCTTGGCACTTTGGATGTGGGACATACAGCGAGATGTTTGCTGCTTTTGCGTTTGGCTGTTGGGAGATTTACAGCACAAAGATATCTAGTTGATTTGAAGCAGTTCCGAGAAAGTCTAAACATAATCGCCACTTCTCCCTCCTGGCACTTTCCATGTGGGAGATATAGCAGGATGTATATTGGTTTTGAGGACAACTCAATGGACAGTGTAGGGAGAAAAGTTCCTGGCTCCTTGAATGCCGTTCCTGGAGACACTGCGATCAATGTGGGAGATATGTCAAGATGTGTGTTGGTTTTGAGGACGGCTCTCTGGAGAGTCTTAGCAAAGAGGTCACAGGGATAATCAGAGCAATTCTCAGAGACACTGAGAACAAGATGGACAGTTCCCTCCTGGCACTTTCCCTGTAGGAGATACCGCAAGACGTTTCTGTAGATTGGGCACAGCGCTCTGCAGGGTGTTAGCAGAGACTTTCCCGGGACAGTGAAACCCTATGTCAGAGACACTGAGAAGAAGCCCCAGTGTTCCCTCCAGGCACTTTCAGTGTGGGTGCCTTCTCCACGTGGTTCCTGGTTTCCCTGCAGCGCTGAAGAGAATGTTAGCAAAGAGGTAACCGGCACAGCGAAAACAGTACTCAAAGACAGGGAGAGCAAGCTCTCTCTTGGCACTTTGGATGTGGGACATACAGCGAGATGTTTGCTGCTTTTGCGTTTGGCTGTTGGGAGATTTACAGCACAAAGATATCTAGTTGATTTGAAGCAGTTCCGAGAAAGTCTAAACATAATCGCCACTTCTCCCTCCTGGCACTTTCCATGTGGGAGATATAGCAGGATGTATATTGGTTTTGAGGACAACTCAATGGACAGTGTAGGGAGAAAAGTTCCTGGCTCCTTGAATGCCGTTCCTGGAGACACTGCGATCAATGTGGGAGATATGTCAAGATGTGTGTTTGTTTTGAGGACGGCTCTCTGGAGAGTCTTAGCAAAGAGGTCACAGGGATAATCAGAGCAATTCTCAGAGACACTGAGAACAAGATGGACAGTTCCCTCCTGGCACTTTCCCTGTAGGAGATACCGCAAGACGTTTCTGTAGATTGGGCACAGCGCTCTGCAGGGTGTTAGCAGAGACTTTCCCGGGACAGTGAAACCCTATGTCAGAGACACTGAGAAGAAGCCCCAATGTTCCCTCCAGGCACTTTCAGTGTGGGTGCCTTCTCCACGTGGTTCCTGGTTTCCCTGCAGCGCTGAAGAGAATGTTAGCAAAGAGGTAACCGGGACAGTGAAAACAGTACTCAAAGACAGGGAGAGCAAGCTCTCTCTTGGCACTTTGGATGTGGGACATACAGCGAGATGTTTGCTGCTTTTGCGTTTGGCTGTTGGGAGATTTACAGCACAAAGATATCTAGTTGATTTGAAGCAGTTCCGAGAAAGTCTAAACATAATCGCCACTTCTCCCTCCTGGCACTTTCCATGTGGGAGATATAGCAGGATGTATATTGGTTTTGAGGACAACTCAATGGACAGTGTAGGGAGAAAAGTTCCTGGCTCCTTGAATGCCGTTCCTGGAGACACTGCGATCAATGAGGGAGATATGTCAAGATGTGTGTTGGTTTTGAGGACGGCTCTCTGGAGAGTCTTAGCAAAGAGGTCACAGGGATAATCAGAGCAATTCTCAGAGACACTGAGAACAAGCTCGACAATTCCCTCCTGGCACTTTCCCTGTAGGAGATACCGCAAGACGTTTCTGTAGATTGGGCACAGCGCTCTGCAGGGTGTTAGCAGAGACTTTCCCGGGACAGTGAAACCCTATGTCAGAGACACTGAGAAGAAGCCCCAATGTTCCCTCCAGGCACTTTCAGTGTGGGTGCCTTCTCCACGTGGTTCCTGGTTTCCCTGCAGCGCTGAAGAGAATGTTAGCAAAGAGGTAACCGGCACAGCGAAAACAGTACTCAAAGACAGGGAGAGCAAGCTCTCTCTTGGCACTTTGGATGTGGGACATACAGCGAGATGTTTGCTGCTTTTGCGTTTGGCTGTTGGGAGATTTACAGCACAAAGATATCTAGTTGATTTGAAGCAGTTCCGAGAAAGTCTAAACATAATCGCCACTTCTCCCTCCTGGCACTTTCCATGTGGGAGATATAGCAGGATGTATATTGGTTTTGAGGACAACTCAATGGACAGTGTAGGGAGAAAAGTTCCTGGCTCCTTGAATGCCGTTCCTGGAGACACTGCGATCAATGTGGGAGATATGTCAAGATGTGTGTTTGTTTTGAGGACGGCTCTCTGGAGAGTCTTAGCAAAGAGGTCACAGGGATAATCAGAGCAATTCTCAGAGACACTGAGAACAAGATGGACAGTTCCCTCCTGGCACTTTCCCTGTAGGAGATACCGCAAGACGTTTCTGTAGATTGGGCACAGCGCTCTGCAGGGTGTTAGCAGAGACTTTCCCGGGACAGTGAAACCCTATGTCAGAGACACTGAGAAGAAGCCCCAATGTTCCCTCCAGGCACTTTCAGTGTGGGTGCCTTCTCCACGTGGTTCCTGGTTTCCCTGCAGCGCTGAAGAGAATGTTAGCAAAGAGGTAACCGGCACAGCGAAAACAGTACTCAAAGACAGGGAGAGCAAGCTCTCTCTTGGCACTTTGGATGTGGGACATACAGCGAGATGTTTGCTGCTTTTGCGTTTGGCTGTTGGGAGATTTACAGCACAAAGATATCTAGTTGATTTGAAGCAGTTCCGAGAAAGTCTAAACATAATCGCCACTTCTCCCTCCTGGCACTTTCCATGTGGGAGATATAGCAGGATGTATATTGGTTTTGAGGACAACTCAATGGACAGTGTAGGGAGAAAAGTTCCTGGCTCCTTGAATGCCGTTCCTGGAGACACTGCGATCAATGTGGGAGATATGTCAAGATGTGTGTTTGTTTTGAGGACGGCTCTCTGGAGAGTCTTAGCAAAGAGGTCACAGGGATAATCAGAGCAATTCTCAGAGACACTGAGAACAAGATGGACAGTTCCCTCCTGGCACTTTCCCTGTAGGAGATACCGCAAGACGTTTCTGTAGATTGGGCACAGCGCTCTGCAGGGTGTTAGCAGAGACTTTCCCGGGACAGTGAAACCCTATGTCAGAGACACTGAGAAGAAGCCCCAATGTTCCCTCCAGGCACTTTCAGTGTGGGTGCCTTCTCCACGTGGTTCCTGGTTTCCCTGCAGCGCTGAAGAGAATGTTAGCAAAGAGGTAACCGGCACAGCGAAAACAGTACTCAAAGACAGGGAGAGCAAGCTCTCTCTTGGCACTTTGGATGTGGGACATACAGCGAGATGTTTGCTGCTTTTGCGTTTGGCTGTTGGGAGATTTACAGCACAAAGATATCTAGTTGATTTGAAGCAGTTCCGAGAAAGTCTAAACATAATCGCCACTTCTCCCTCCTGGCACTTTCCATGTGGGAGATATAGCAGGATGTATATTGGTTTTGAGGACAACTCAATGGACAGTGTAGGGAGAAAAGTTCCTGGCTCCTTGAATGCCGTTCCTGGAGACACTGCGATCAATGAGGGAGATATGTCAAGATGTGTGTTGGTTTTGAGGACGGCTCTCTGGAGAGTCTTAGCAAAGAGGTCACAGGGATAATCAGAGCAATTCTCAGAGACACTGAGAACAAGATGGACAGTTCCCTCCTGGCACTTTCCCTGTAGGAGATACCGCAAGACGTTTCTGTAGATTGGGCACAGCGCTCTGCAGGGTGTTAGCAGAGACTTTCCCGGGACAGTGAAACCCTATGTCAGAGACACTGAGAAGAAGCCCCAATGTTCCCTCCAGGCACTTTCAGTGTGGGTGCCTTCTCCACGTGGTTCCTGGTTTCCCTGCAGCGCTGAAGAGAATGTTAGCAAAGAGGTAACCGGCACAGCGAAAACAGTACTCAAAGACAGGGAGAGCAAGCTCTCTCTTGGCACTTTGGATGTGGGACATACAGCGAGATGTTTGCTGCTTTTGCGTTTGGCTGTTGGGAGATTTACAGCACAAAGATATCTAGTTGATTTGAAGCAGTTCCGAGAAAGTCTAAACATAATCGCCACTTCTCCCTCCTGGCACTTTCCATGTGGGAGATATAGCAGGATGTATATTGGTTTTGAGGACAACTCAATGGACAGTGTAGGGAGAAAAGTTCCTGGCTCCTTGAATGCCGTTCCTGGAGACACTGCGATCAATGAGGGAGATATGTCAAGATGTGTGTTGGTTTTGAGGACGGCTCTCTGGAGAGTCTTAGCAAAGAGGTCACAGGGATAATCAGAGCAATTCTCAGAGACACTGAGAACAAGCTCGACAATTCCCTCCTGGCACTTTCCCTGTAGGAGATACCGCAAGACGTTTCTGTAGATTGGGCACAGCGCTCTGCAGGGTGTTAGCAGAGACTTTCCCGGGACAGTGAAACCCTATGTCAGAGACACTGAGAAGAAGCCCCAATGTTCCCTCCAGGCACTTTCAGTGTGGGTGCCTTCTCCACGTGGTTCCTGGTTTCCCTGAAGCGCTGAAGAGAATGTTAGCAAAGAGGTAACCGGCACAGCGAAAACAGTACTCAAAGACAGGGAGAGCAAGCTCTCTCTTGGCACTTTGGATGTGGGACATACAGCGAGATGTTTGCTGCTTTTGCGTTTGGCTGTTGGGAGATTTACAGCACAAAGATATCTAGTTGATTTGAAGCAGTTCCGAGAAAGTCTAAACATAATCGCCACTTCTCCCTCCTGGCACTTTCCATGTGGGAGATATAGCAGGATGTATATTGGTTTTGAGGACAACTCAATGGACAGTGTAGGGAGAAAAGTTCCTGGCTCCTTGAATGCCGTTCCTGGAGACACTGCGATCAATGAGGGAGATATGTCAAGATGTGTGTTGGTTTTGAGGACGGCTCTCTGGAGAGTCTTAGCAAAGAGGTCACAGGGATAATCAGAGCAATTCTCAGAGACACTGAGAACAAGATGGACAGTTCCCTCCTGGCACTTTCCCTGTAGGAGATACCGCAAGACGTTTCTGTAGATTGGGCACAGCGCTCTGCAGGGTGTTAGCAGAGACTTTCCCGGGACAGTGAAACCCTATGTCAGAGACACTGAGAAGAAGCCCCAATGTTCCCTCCAGGCACTTTCAGTGTGGGTGCCTTCTCCACGTGGTTCCTGGTTTCCCTGCAGCGCTGAAGAGAATGTTAGCAAAGAGGTAACCGGGACAGCGAAAACAGTACTCAAAGAGAGGGAGAGCAAGCTCTCTCTTGGCACTTTGGATGTGGGACATACAGCGAGATGTTTGCTGCTTTTGCGTTTGGCTGTTGGGAGATTTACAGCACAAAGATATCTAGTTGATTTGAAGCAGTTCCGAGAAAGTCTAAACATAATCGCCACTTCTCCCTCCTGGCACTTTCCATGTGGGAGATATAGCAGGATGTATATTGGTTTTGAGGACAACTCAATGGACAGTGTAGGGAGAAAAGTTCCTGGCTCCTTGAATGCCGTTCCTGGAGACACTGCGATCAATGAGGGAGATATGTCAAGATGTGTGTTGGTTTTGAGGACGGCTCTCTGGAGAGTCTTAGCAAAGAGGTCACAGGGATAATCAGAGCAATTCTCAGAGACACTGAGAACAAGATGGACAGTTCCCTCCTGGCACTTTCCCTGTAGGAGATACCGCAAGACGTTTCTGTAGATTGGGCACAGCGCTCTGCAGGGTGTTAGCAGAGACTTTCCCGGGACAGTGAAACCCTATGTCAGAGACACTGAGAAGAAGCCCCAATGTTCCCTCCAGGCACTTTCAGTGTGGGTGCCTTCTCCACGTGGTTCCTGGTTTCCCTGCAGCGCTGAAGAGAATGTTAGCAAAGAGGTAACCGGCACAGCGAAAACAGTACTCAAAGACAGGGAGAGCAAGCTCTCTCTTGGCACTTTGGATGTGGGACATACAGCGAGATGTTTGCTGCTTTTGCGTTTGGCTGTTGGGAGATTTACAGCACAAAGATATCTAGTTGATTTGAAGCAGTTCCGAGAAAGTCTAAACATAATCGCCACTTCTCCCTCCTGGCACTTTCCATGTGGGAGATATAGCAGGATGTATATTGGTTTTGAGGACAACTCAATGGACAGTGTAGGGAGAAAAGTTCCTGGCTCCTTGAATGCCGTTCCTGGAGACACTGCGATCAATGTGGGAGATATGTCAAGATGTGTGTTGGTTTTGAGGACGGCTCTCTGGAGAGTCTTAGCAAAGAGGTCACAGGGATAATCAGAGCAATTCTCAGAGACACTGAGAACAAGATGGACAGTTCCCTCCTGGCACTTTCCCTGTAGGAGATACCGCAAGACGTTTCTGTAGATTGGGCACAGCGCTCTGCAGGGTGTTAGCAGAGACTTTCCCGGGACAGTGAAACCCTATGTCAGAGACACTGAGAAGAAGCCCCAGTGTTCCCTCCAGGCACTTTCAGTGTGGGTGCCTTCTCCACGTGGTTCCTGGTTTCCCTGCAGCGCTGAAGAGAATGTTAGCAAAGAGGTAACCGGCACAGCGAAAACAGTACTCAAAGACAGGGAGAGCAAGCTCTCTCTTGGCACTTTGGATGTGGGACATACAGCGAGATGTTTGCTGCTTTTGCGTTTGGCTGTTGGGAGATTTACAGCACAAAGATATCTAGTTGATTTGAAGCAGTTCCGAGAAAGTCTAAACATAATCGCCACTTCTCCCTCCTGGCACTTTCCATGTGGGAGATATAGCAGGATGTATATTGGTTTTGAGGACAACTCAATGGACAGTGTAGGGAGAAAAGTTCCTGGCTCCTTGAATGCCGTTCCTGGAGACACTGCGATCAATGTGGGAGATATGTCAAGATGTGTGTTTGTTTTGAGGACGGCTCTCTGGAGAGTCTTAGCAAAGAGGTCACAGGGATAATCAGAGCAATTCTCAGAGACACTGAGAACAAGATGGACAGTTCCCTCCTGGCACTTTCCCTGTAGGAGATACCGCAAGACGTTTCTGTAGATTGGGCACAGCGCTCTGCAGGGTGTTAGCAGAGACTTTCCCGGGACAGTGAAACCCTATGTCAGAGACACTGAGAAGAAGCCCCAATGTTCCCTCCAGGCACTTTCAGTGTGGGTGCCTTCTCCACGTGGTTCCTGGTTTCCCTGCAGCGCTGAAGAGAATGTTAGCAAAGAGGTAACCGGGACAGTGAAAACAGTACTCAAAGACAGGGAGAGCAAGCTCTCTCTTGGCACTTTGGATGTGGGACATACAGCGAGATGTTTGCTGCTTTTGCGTTTGGCTGTTGGGAGATTTACAGCACAAAGATATCTAGTTGATTTGAAGCAGTTCCGAGAAAGTCTAAACATAATCGCCACTTCTCCCTCCTGGCACTTTCCATGTGGGAGATATAGCAGGATGTATATTGGTTTTGAGGACAACTCAATGGACAGTGTAGGGAGAAAAGTTCCTGGCTCCTTGAATGCCGTTCCTGGAGACACTGCGATCAATGAGGGAGATATGTCAAGATGTGTGTTGGTTTTGAGGACGGCTCTCTGGAGAGTCTTAGCAAAGAGGTCACAGGGATAATCAGAGCAATTCTCAGAGACACTGAGAACAAGCTCGACAATTCCCTCCTGGCACTTTCCCTGTAGGAGATACCGCAAGACGTTTCTGTAGATTGGGCACAGCGCTCTGCAGGGTGTTAGCAGAGACTTTCCCGGGACAGTGAAACCCTATGTCAGAGACACTGAGAAGAAGCCCCAATGTTCCCTCCAGGCACTTTCAGTGTGGGTGCCTTCTCCACGTGGTTCCTGGTTTCCCTGCAGCGCTGAAGAGAATGTTAGCAAAGAGGTAACCGGCACAGCGAAAACAGTACTCAAAGACAGGGAGAGCAAGCTCTCTCTTGGCACTTTGGATGTGGGACATACAGCGAGATGTTTGCTGCTTTTGCGTTTGGCTGTTGGGAGATTTACAGCACAAAGATATCTAGTTGATTTGAAGCAGTTCCGAGAAAGTCTAAACATAATCGCCACTTCTCCCTCCTGGCACTTTCCATGTGGGAGATATAGCAGGATGTATATTGGTTTTGAGGACAACTCAATGGACAGTGTAGGGAGAAAAGTTCCTGGCTCCTTGAATGCCGTTCCTGGAGACACTGCGATCAATGTGGGAGATATGTCAAGATGTGTGTTGGTTTTGAGGACGGCTCTCTGGAGAGTCTTAGCAAAGAGGTCACAGGGATAATCAGAGCAATTCTCAGAGACACTGAGAACAAGCTCGACAATTCCCTCCTGGCACTTTCCCTGTAGGAGATACCGCAAGACGTTTCTGTAGATTGGGCACAGCGCTCTGCAGGGTGTTAGCAGAGACTTTCCCGGGACAGTGAAACCCTATGTCAGAGACACTGAGAAGAAGCCCCAATGTTCCCTCCAGGCACTTTCAGTGTGGGTGCCTTCTCCACGTGGTTCCTGGTTTCCCTGCAGCGCTGAAGAGAATGTTAGCAAAGAGGTAACCGGCACAGCGAAAACAGTACTCAAAGACAGGGAGAGCAAGCTCTCTCTTGGCACTTTGGATGTGGGACATACAGCGAGATGTTTGCTGCTTTTGCGTTTGGCTGTTGGGAGATTTACAGCACAAAGATATCTAGTTGATTTGAAGCAGTTCCGAGAAAGTCTAAACATAATCGCCACTTCTCCCTCCTGGCACTTTCCATGTGGGAGATATAGCAGGATGTATATTGGTTTTGAGGACAACTCAATGGACAGTGTAGGGAGAAAAGTTCCTGGCTCCTTGAATGCCGTTCCTGGAGACACTGCGATCAATGTGGGACATATGTCAAGATGTGTGTTGGTTTTGAGGACGGCTCTCTGGAGAGTCTTAGCAAAGAGGTCACAGGGATAATCAGAGCAATTCTCAGAGACACTGAGAACAAGATGGACAGTTCCCTCCTGGCACTTTCCCTGTAGGAGATACCGCAAGACGTTTCTGTAGATTGGGCACAGCGCTCTGCAGGGTGTTAGCAGAGACTTTCCCGGGACAGTGAAACCCTATGTCAGAGACACTGAGAAGAAGCCCCAATGTTCCCTCCAGGCACTTTCAGTGTGGGTGCCTTCTCCACGTGGTTCCTGGTTTCCCTGCAGCGCTGAAGAGAATGTTAGCAAAGAGGTAACCGGGACAGCGAAAACAGTACTCAAAGAGAGGGAGAGCAAGCTCTCTCTTGGCACTTTGGATGTGGGACATACAGCGAGATGTTTGCTGCTTTTGCGTTTGGCTGTTGGGAGATTTACAGCACAAAGATATCTAGTTGATTTGAAGCAGTTCCGAGAAAGTCTAAACATAATCGCCACTTCTCCCTCCTGGCACTTTCCATGTGGGAGATATAGCAGGATGTATATTGGTTTTGAGGACAACTCAATGGACAGTGTAGGGAGAAAAGTTCCTGGCTCCTTGAATGCCGTTCCTGGAGACACTGCGATCAATGAGGGAGATATGTCAAGATGTGTGTTGGTTTTGAGGACGGCTCTCTGGAGAGTCTTAGCAAAGAGGTCACAGGGATAATCAGAGCAATTCTCAGAGACACTGAGAACAAGATGGACAGTTCCCTCCTGGCACTTTCCCTGTAGGAGATACCGCAAGACGTTTCTGTAGATTGGGCACAGCGCTCTGCAGGGTGTTAGCAGAGACTTTCCCGGGACAGTGAAACCCTATGTCAGAGACACTGAGAAGAAGCCCCAATGTTCCCTCCAGGCACTTTCAGTGTGGGTGCCTTCTCCACGTGGTTCCTGGTTTCCCTGCAGCGCTGAAGAGAATGTTAGCAAAGAGGTAACCGGCACAGCGAAAACAGTACTCAAAGACAGGGAGAGCAAGCTCTCTCTTGGCACTTTGGATGTGGGACATACAGCGAGATGTTTGCTGCTTTTGCGTTTGGCTGTTGGGAGATTTACAGCACAAAGATATCTAGTTGATTTGAAGCAGTTCCGAGAAAGTCTAAACATAATCGCCACTTCTCCCTCCTGGCACTTTCCATGTGGGAGATATAGCAGGATGTATATTGGTTTTGAGGACAACTCAATGGACAGTGTAGGGAGAAAAGTTCCTGGCTCCTTGAATGCCGTTCCTGGAGACACTGCGATCAATGTGGGAGATATGTCAAGATGTGTGTTGGTTTTGAGGACGGCTCTCTGGAGAGTCTTAGCAAAGAGGTCACAGGGATAATCAGAGCAATTCTCAGAGACACTGAGAACAAGCTCGACAATTCCCTCCTGGCACTTTCCCTGTAGGAGATACCGCAAGACGTTTCTGTAGATTGGGCACAGCGCTCTGCAGGGTGTTAGCAGAGACTTTCCCGGGACAGTGAAACCCTATGTCAGAGACACTGAGAAGAAGCCCCAATGTTCCCTCCAGGCACTTTCAGTGTGGGTGCCTTCTCCACGTGGTTCCTGGTTTCCCTGCAGCGCTGAAGAGAATGTTAGCAAAGAGGTAACCGGCACAGCGAAAACAGTACTCAAAGACAGGGAGAGCAAGCTCTCTCTTGGCACTTTGGATGTGGGACATACAGCGAGATGTTTGCTGCTTTTGCGTTTGGCTGTTGGGAGATTTACAGCACAAAGATATCTAGTTGATTTGAAGCAGTTCCGAGAAAGTCTAAACATAATCGCCACTTCTCCCTCCTGGCACTTTCCATGTGGGAGATATAGCAGGATGTATATTGGTTTTGAGGACAACTCAATGGACAGTGTAGGGAGAAAAGTTCCTGGCTCCTTGAATGCCGTTCCTGGAGACACTGCGATCAATGAGGGAGATATGTCAAGATGTGTGTTGGTTTTGAGGACGGCTCTCTGGAGAGTCTTAGCAAAGAGGTCACAGGGATAATCAGAGCAATTCTCAGAGACACTGAGAACAAGATGGACAGTTCCCTCCTGGCACTTTCCCTGTAGGAGATACCGCAAGACGTTTCTGTAGATTGGGCACAGCGCTCTGCAGGGTGTTAGCAGAGACTTTCCCGGGACAGTGAAACCCTATGTCAGAGACACTGAGAAGAAGCCCCAATGTTCCCTCCAGGCACTTTCAGTGTGGGTGCCTTCTCCACGTGGTTCCTGGTTTCCCTGCAGCGCTGAAGAGAATGTTAGCAAAGAGGTAACCGGCACAGCGAAAACAGTACTCAAAGACAGGGAGAGCAAGCTCTCTCTTGGCACTTTGGATGTGGGACATACAGCGAGATGTTTGCTGCTTTTGCGTTTGGCTGTTGGGAGATTTACAGCACAAAGATATCTAGTTGATTTGAAGCAGTTCCGAGAAAGTCTAAACATAATCGCCACTTCTCCCTCCTGGCACTTTCCATGTGGGAGATATAGCAGGATGTATATTGGTTTTGAGGACAACTCAATGGACAGTGTAGGGAGAAAAGTTCCTGGCTCCTTGAATGCCGTTCCTGGAGACACTGCGATCAATGAGGGAGATATGTCAAGATGTGTGTTGGTTTTGAGGACGGCTCTCTGGAGAGTCTTAGCAAAGAGGTCACAGGGATAATCAGAGCAATTCTCAGAGACACTGAGAACAAGCTCGACAATTCCCTCCTGGCACTTTCCCTGTAGGAGATACCGCAAGACGTTTCTGTAGATTGGGCACAGCGCTCTGCAGGGTGTTAGCAGAGACTTTCCCGGGACAGTGAAACCCTATGTCAGAGACACTGAGAAGAAGCCCCAATGTTCCCTCCAGGCACTTTCAGTGTGGGTGCCTTCTCCACGTGGTTCCTGGTTTCCCTGAAGCGCTGAAGAGAATGTTAGCAAAGAGGTAACCGGGACAGCGAAAACAGTACTCAAAGAGAGGGAGAGCAAGCTCTCTCTTGGCACTTTGGATGTGGGACATACAGCGAGATGTTTGCTGCTTTTGCGTTTGGCTGTTGGGAGATTTACAGCACAAAGATATCTAGTTGATTTGAAGCAGTTCCGAGAAAGTCTAAACATAATCGCCACTTCTCCCTCCTGGCACTTTCCATGTGGGAGATATAGCAGGATGTATATTGGTTTTGAGGACAACTCAATGGACAGTGTAGGGAGAAAAGTTCCTGGCTCCTTGAATGCCGTTCCTGGAGACACTGCGATCAATGTGGGAGATATGTCAAGATGTGTGTTTGTTTTGAGGACGGCTCTCTGGAGAGTCTTAGCAAAGAGGTCACAGGGATAATCAGAGCAATTCTCAGAGACACTGAGAACAAGATGGACAGTTCCCTCCTGGCACTTTCCCTGTAGGAGATACCGCAAGACGTTTCTGTAGATTGGGCACAGCGCTCTGCAGGGTGTTAGCAGAGACTTTCCCGGGACAGTGAAACCCTATGTCAGAGACACTGAGAAGAAGCCCCAATGTTCCCT
Source organism: Chroicocephalus ridibundus (assembly GCF_963924245.1). Lineage (NCBI taxonomy): Eukaryota > Metazoa > Chordata > Aves > Charadriiformes > Laridae > Chroicocephalus > Chroicocephalus ridibundus. The sequence continues at coordinate 248,973 of NW_026961178.1, read as the reverse complement.
CCAGGCACTTTCAGTGTGGGTGCCTTCTCCACGTGGTTCCTGGTTTCCCTGCAGCGCTGAAGAGAATGTTAGCAAAGAGGTAACCGGGACAGCGAAAACAGTACTCAAAGAGAGGGAGAGCAAGCTCTCTCTTGGCACTTTGGATGTGGGACATACAGCGAGATGTTTGCTGCTTTTGCGTTTGGCTGTTGGGAGATTTACAGCACAAAGATATCTAGTTGATTTGAAGCAGTTCCGAGAAAGTCTAAACATAATCGCCACTTCTCCCTCCTGGCACTTTCCATGTGGGAGATATAGCAGGATGTATATTGGTTTTGAGGACAACTCAATGGACAGTGTAGGGAGAAAAGTTCCTGGCTCCTTGAATGCCGTTCCTGGAGACACTGCGATCAATGAGGGAGATATGTCAAGATGTGTGTTGGTTTTGAGGACGGCTCTCTGGAGAGTCTTAGCAAAGAGGTCACAGGGATAATCAGAGCAATTCTCAGAGACACTGAGAACAAGATGGACAGTTCCCTCCTGGCACTTTCCCTGTAGGAGATACCGCAAGACGTTTCTGTAGATTGGGCACAGCGCTCTGCAGGGTGTTAGCAGAGACTTTCCCGGGACAGTGAAACCCTATGTCAGAGACACTGAGAAGAAGCCCCAATGTTCCCTCCAGGCACTTTCAGTGTGGGTGCCTTCTCCACGTGGTTCCTGGTTTCCCTGCAGCGCTGAAGAGAATGTTAGCAAAGAGGTAACCGGCACAGCGAAAACAGTACTCAAAGACAGGGAGAGCAAGCTCTCTCTTGGCACTTTGGATGTGGGACATACAGCGAGATGTTTGCTGCTTTTGCGTTTGGCTGTTGGGAGATTTACAGCACAAAGATATCTAGTTGATTTGAAGCAGTTCCGAGAAAGTCTAAACATAATCGCCACTTCTCCCTCCTGGCACTTTCCATGTGGGAGATATAGCAGGATGTATATTGGTTTTGAGGACAACTCAATGGACAGTGTAGGGAGAAAAGTTCCTGGCTCCTTGAATGCCGTTCCTGGAGACACTGCGATCAATGTGGGAGATATGTCAAGATGTGTGTTTGTTTTGAGGACGGCTCTCTGGAGAGTCTTAGCAAAGAGGTCACAGGGATAATCAGAGCAATTCTCAGAGACACTGAGAACAAGATGGACAGTTCCCTCCTGGCACTTTCCCTGTAGGAGATACCGCAAGACGTTTCTGTAGATTGGGCACAGCGCTCTGCAGGGTGTTAGCAGAGACTTTCCCGGGACAGTGAAACCCTATGTCAGAGACACTGAGAAGAAGCCCCAATGTTCCCTCCAGGCACTTTCAGTGTGGGTGCCTTCTCCACGTGGTTCCTGGTTTCCCTGCAGCGCTGAAGAGAATGTTAGCAAAGAGGTAACCGGCACAGCGAAAACAGTACTCAAAGACAGGGAGAGCAAGCTCTCTCTTGGCACTTTGGATGTGGGACATACAGCGAGATGTTTGCTGCTTTTGCGTTTGGCTGTTGGGAGATTTACAGCACAAAGATATCTAGTTGATTTGAAGCAGTTCCGAGAAAGTCTAAACATAATCGCCACTTCTCCCTCCTGGCACTTTCCATGTGGGAGATATAGCAGGATGTATATTGGTTTTGAGGACAACTCAATGGACAGTGTAGGGAGAAAAGTTCCTGGCTCCTTGAATGCCGTTCCTGGAGACACTGCGATCAATGAGGGAGATATGTCAAGATGTGTGTTGGTTTTGAGGACGGCTCTCTGGAGAGTCTTAGCAAAGAGGTCACAGGGATAATCAGAGCAATTCTCAGAGACACTGAGAACAAGCTCGACAATTCCCTCCTGGCACTTTCCCTGTAGGAGATACCGCAAGACGTTTCTGTAGATTGGGCACAGCGCTCTGCAGGGTGTTAGCAGAGACTTTCCCGGGACAGTGAAACCCTATGTCAGAGACACTGAGAAGAAGCCCCAATGTTCCCTCCAGGCACTTTCAGTGTGGGTGCCTTCTCCACGTGGTTCCTGGTTTCCCTGCAGCGCTGAAGAGAATGTTAGCAAAGAGGTAACCGGCACAGCGAAAACAGTACTCAAAGACAGGGAGAGCAAGCTCTCTCTTGGCACTTTGGATGTGGGACATACAGCGAGATGTTTGCTGCTTTTGCGTTTGGCTGTTGGGAGATTTACAGCACAAAGATATCTAGTTGATTTGAAGCAGTTCCGAGAAAGTCTAAACATAATCGCCACTTCTCCCTCCTGGCACTTTCCATGTGGGAGATATAGCAGGATGTATCTTGGTTTTGAGGACAACTCAATGGACAGTGTAGGGAGAAAAGTTCCTGGCTCCTTGAATGCCGTTCCTGGAGACACTGCGATCAATGTGGGAGATATGTCAAGATGTGTGTTGGTTTTGAGGACGGCTCTCTGGAGAGTCTTAGCAAAGAGGTCACAGGGATAATCAGAGCAATTCTCAGAGACACTGAGAACAAGATGGACAGTTCCCTCCTGGCACTTTCCCTGTAGGAGATACCGCAAGACGTTTCTGTAGATTGGGCACAGCGCTCTGCAGGGTGTTAGCAGAGACTTTCCCGGGACAGTGAAACCCTATGTCAGAGACACTGAGAAGAAGCCCCAGTGTTCCCTCCAGGCACTTTCAGTGTGGGTGCCTTCTCCACGTGGTTCCTGGTTTCCCTGCAGCGCTGAAGAGAATGTTAGCAAAGAGGTAACCGGCACAGCGAAAACAGTACTCAAAGACAGGGAGAGCAAGCTCTCTCTTGGCACTTTGGATGTGGGACATACAGCGAGATGTTTGCTGCTTTTGCGTTTGGCTGTTGGGAGATTTACAGCACAAAGATATCTAGTTGATTTGAAGCAGTTCCGAGAAAGTCTAAACATAATCGCCACTTCTCCCTCCTGGCACTTTCCATGTGGGAGATATAGCAGGATGTATATTGGTTTTGAGGACAACTCAATGGACAGTGTAGGGAGAAAAGTTCCTGGCTCCTTGAATGCCGTTCCTGGAGACACTGCGATCAATGTGGGAGATATGTCAAGATGTGTGTTTGTTTTGAGGACGGCTCTCTGGAGAGTCTTAGCAAAGAGGTCACAGGGATAATCAGAGCAATTCTCAGAGACACTGAGAACAAGATGGACAGTTCCCTCCTGGCACTTTCCCTGTAGGAGATACCGCAAGACGTTTCTGTAGATTGGGCACAGCGCTCTGCAGGGTGTTAGCAGAGACTTTCCCGGGACAGTGAAACCCTATGTCAGAGACACTGAGAAGAAGCCCCAATGTTCCCTCCAGGCACTTTCAGTGTGGGTGCCTTCTCCACGTGGTTCCTGGTTTCCCTGCAGCGCTGAAGAGAATGTTAGCAAAGAGGTAACCGGGACAGCGAAAACAGTACTCAAAGACAGGGAGAGCAAGCTCTCTCTTGGCACTTTGGATGTGGGACATACAGCGAGATGTTTGCTGCTTTTGCGTTTGGCTGTTGGGAGATTTACAGCACAAAGATATCTAGTTGATTTGAAGCAGTTCCGAGAAAGTCTAAACATAATCGCCACTTCTCCCTCCTGGCACTTTCCATGTGGGAGATATAGCAGGATGTATATTGGTTTTGAGGACAACTCAATGGACAGTGTAGGGAGAAAAGTTCCTGGCTCCTTGAATGCCGTTCCTGGAGACACTGCGATCAATGAGGGAGATATGTCAAGATGTGTGTTGGTTTTGAGGACGGCTCTCTGGAGAGTCTTAGCAAAGAGGTCACAGGGATAATCAGAGCAATTCTCAGAGACACTGAGAACAAGCTCGACAATTCCCTCCTGGCACTTTCCCTGTAGGAGATACCGCAAGACGTTTCTGTAGATTGGGCACAGCGCTCTGCAGGGTGTTAGCAGAGACTTTCCCGGGACAGTGAAACCCTATGTCAGAGACACTGAGAAGAAGCCCCAATGTTCCCTCCAGGCACTTTCAGTGTGGGTGCCTTCTCCACGTGGTTCCTGGTTTCCCTGCAGCGCTGAAGAGAATGTTAGCAAAGAGGTAACCGGCACAGCGAAAACAGTACTCAAAGACAGGGAGAGCAAGCTCTCTCTTGGCACTTTGGATGTGGGACATACAGCGAGATGTTTGCTGCTTTTGCGTTTGGCTGTTGGGAGATTTACAGCACAAAGATATCTAGTTGATTTGAAGCAGTTCCGAGAAAGTCTAAACATAATCGCCACTTCTCCCTCCTGGCACTTTCCATGTGGGAGATATAGCAGGATGTATATTGGTTTTGAGGACAACTCAATGGACAGTGTAGGGAGAAAAGTTCCTGGCTCCTTGAATGCCGTTCCTGGAGACACTGCGATCAATGTGGGAGATATGTCAAGATGTGTGTTGGTTTTGAGGACGGCTCTCTGGAGAGTCTTAGCAAAGAGGTCACAGGGATAATCAGAGCAATTCTCAGAGACACTGAGAACAAGATGGACAGTTCCCTCCTGGCACTTTCCCTGTAGGAGATACCGCAAGACGTTTCTGTACATTGGGCACAGCGCTCTGCAGGGTGTTAGCAGAGACTTTCCCGGGACAGTGAAACCCTATGTCAGAGACACTGAGAAGAAGCCCCAATGTTCCCTCCAGGCACTTTCAGTGTGGGTGCCTTCTCCACGTGGTTCCTGGTTTCCCTGCAGCGCTGAAGAGAATGTTAGCAAAGAGGTAACCGGGACAGTGAAAACAGTACTCAAAGACAGGGAGAGCAAGCTCTCTCTTGGCACTTTGGATGTGGGACATACAGCGAGATGTTTGCTGCTTTTGCGTTTGGCTGTTGGGAGATTTACAGCACAAAGATATCTAGTTGATTTGAAGCAGTTCCGAGAAAGTCTAAACATAATCGCCACTTCTCCCTCCTGGCACTTTCCATGTGGGAGATATAGCAGGATGTATATTGGTTTTGAGGACAACTCAATGGACAGTGTAGGGAGAAAAGTTCCTGGCTCCTTGAATGCCGTTCCTGGAGACACTGCGATCAATGAGGGAGATATGTCAAGATGTGTGTTGGTTTTGAGGACGGCTCTCTGGAGAGTCTTAGCAAAGAGGTCACAGGGATAATCAGAGCAATTCTCAGAGACACTGAGAACAAGCTCGACAATTCCCTCCTGGCACTTTCCCTGTAGGAGATACCGCAAGACGTTTCTGTAGATTGGGCACAGCGCTCTGCAGGGTGTTAGCAGAGACTTTCCCGGGACAGTGAAACCCTATGTCAGAGACACTGAGAAGAAGCCCCAATGTTCCCTCCAGGCACTTTCAGTGTGGGTGCCTTCTCCACGTGGTTCCTGGTTTCCCTGCAGCGCTGAAGAGAATGTTAGCAAAGAGGTAACCGGCACAGCGAAAACAGTACTCAAAGACAGGGAGAGCAAGCTCTCTCTTGGCACTTTGGATGTGGGACATACAGCGAGATGTTTGCTGCTTTTGCGTTTGGCTGTTGGGAGATTTACAGCACAAAGATATCTAGTTGATTTGAAGCAGTTCCGAGAAAGTCTAAACATAATCGCCACTTCTCCCTCCTGGCACTTTCCATGTGGGAGATATAGCAGGATGTATATTGGTTTTGAGGACAACTCAATGGACAGTGTAGGGAGAAAAGTTCCTGGCTCCTTGAATGCCGTTCCTGGAGACACTGCGATCAATGAGGGAGATATGTCAAGATGTGTGTTGGTTTTGAGGACGGCTCTCTGGAGAGTCTTAGCAAAGAGGTCACAGGGATAATCAGAGCAATTCTCAGAGACACTGAGAACAAGCTCGACAATTCCCTCCTGGCACTTTCCCTGTAGGAGATACCGCAAGACGTTTCTGTAGATTGGGCACAGCGCTCTGCAGGGTGTTAGCAGAGACTTTCCCGGGACAGTGAAACCCTATGTCAGAGACACTGAGAAGAAGCCCCAATGTTCCCTCCAGGCACTTTCAGTGTGGGTGCCTTCTCCACGTGGTTCCTGGTTTCCCTGCAGCGCTGAAGAGAATGTTAGCAAAGAGGTAACCGGCACAGCGAAAACAGTACTCAAAGACAGGGAGAGCAAGCTCTCTCTTGGCACTTTGGATGTGGGACATACAGCGAGATGTTTGCTGCTTTTGCGTTTGGCTGTTGGGAGATTTACAGCACAAAGATATCTAGTTGATTTGAAGCAGTTCCGAGAAAGTCTAAACATAATCGCCACTTCTCCCTCCTGGCACTTTCCATGTGGGAGATATAGCAGGATGTATATTGGTTTTGAGGACAACTCAATGGACAGTGTAGGGAGAAAAGTTCCTGGCTCCTTGAATGCCGTTCCTGGAGACACTGCGATCAATGTGGGAGATATGTCAAGATGTGTGTTGGTTTTGAGGACGGCTCTCTGGAGAGTCTTAGCAAAGAGGTCACAGGGATAATCAGAGCAATTCTCAGAGACACTGAGAACAAGATGGACAGTTCCCTCCTGGCACTTTCCCTGTAGGAGATACCGCAAGACGTTTCTGTAGATTGGGCACAGCGCTCTGCAGGGTGTTAGCAGAGACTTTCCCGGGACAGTGAAACCCTATGTCAGAGACACTGAGAAGAAGCCCCAATGTTCCCTCCAGGCACTTTCAGTGTGGGTGCCTTCTCCACGTGGTTCCTGGTTTCCCTGCAGCGCTGAAGAGAATGTTAGCAAAGAGGTAACCGGCACAGCGAAAACAGTACTCAAAGACAGGGAGAGCAAGCTCTCTCTTGGCACTTTGGATGTGGGACATACAGCGAGATGTTTGCTGCTTTTGCGTTTGGCTGTTGGGAGATTTACAGCACAAAGATATCTAGTTGATTTGAAGCAGTTCCGAGAAAGTCTAAACATAATCGCCACTTCTCCCTCCTGGCACTTTCCATGTGGGAGATATAGCAGGATGTATATTGGTTTTGAGGACAACTCAATGGACAGTGTAGGGAGAAAAGTTCCTGGCTCCTTGAATGCCGTTCCTGGAGACACTGCGATCAATGTGGAGATATGTCAAGATGTGTGTTGGTTTTGAGGACGGCTCTCTGGAGAGTCTTAGCAAAGAGGTCACAGGGATAATCAGAGCAATTCTCAGAGACACTGAGAACAAGCTCGACAATTCCCTCCTGGCACTTTCCCTGTAGGAGATACCGCAAGACGTTTCTGTAGATTGGGCACAGCGCTCTGCAGGGTGTTAGCAGAGACTTTCCCGGGACAGTGAAACCCTATGTCAGAGACACTGAGAAGAAGCCCCAATGTTCCCTCCAGGCACTTTCAGTGTGGGTGCCTTCTCCACGTGGTTCCTGGTTTCCCTGCAGCGCTGAAGAGAATGTTAGCAAAGAGGTAACCGGCACAGCGAAAACAGTACTCAAAGACAGGGAGAGCAAGCTCTCTCTTGGCACTTTGGATGTGGGACATACAGCGAGATGTTTGCTGCTTTTGCGTTTGGCTGTTGGGAGATTTACAGCACAAAGATATCTAGTTGATTTGAAGCAGTTCCGAGAAAGTCTAAACATAATCGCCACTTCTCCCTCCTGGCACTTTCCATGTGGGAGATATAGCAGGATGTATATTGGTTTTGAGGACAACTCAATGGACAGTGTAGGGAGAAAAGTTCCTGGCTCCTTGAATGCCGTTCCTGGAGACACTGCGATCAATGTGGGAGATATGTCAAGATGTGTGTTTGTTTTGAGGACGGCTCTCTGGAGAGTCTTAGCAAAGAGGTCACAGGGATAATCAGAGCAATTCTCAGAGACACTGAGAACAAGATGGACAGTTCCCTCCTGGCACTTTCCCTGTAGGAGATACCGCAAGACGTTTCTGTAGATTGGGCACAGCGCTCTGCAGGGTGTTAGCAGAGACTTTCCCGGGACAGTGAAACCCTATGTCAGAGACACTGAGAAGAAGCCCCAATGTTCCCTCCAGGCACTTTCAGTGTGGGTGCCTTCTCCACGTGGTTCCTGGTTTCCCTGCAGCGCTGAAGAGAATGTTAGCAAAGAGGTAACCGGCACAGCGAAAACAGTACTCAAAGACAGGGAGAGCAAGCTCTCTCTTGGCACTTTGGATGTGGGACATACAGCGAGATGTTTGCTGCTTTTGCGTTTGGCTGTTGGGAGATTTACAGCACAAAGATATCTAGTTGATTTGAAGCAGTTCCGAGAAAGTCTAAACATAATCGCCACTTCTCCCTCCTGGCACTTTCCATGTGGGAGATATAGCAGGATGTATATTGGTTTTGAGGACAACTCAATGGACAGTGTAGGGAGAAAAGTTCCTGGCTCCTTGAATGCCGTTCCTGGAGACACTGCGATCAATGTGGGAGATATGTCAAGATGTGTGTTGGTTTTGAGGACGGCTCTCTGGAGAGTCTTAGCAAAGAGGTCACAGGGATAATCAGAGCAATTCTCAGAGACACTGAGAACAAGCTCGACAATTCCCTCCTGGCACTTTCCCTGTAGGAGATACCGCAAGACGTTTCTGTAGATTGGGCACAGCGCTCTGCAGGGTGTTAGCAGAGACTTTCCCGGGACAGTGAAACCCTATGTCAGAGACACTGAGAAGAAGCCCCAATGTTCCCTCCAGGCACTTTCAGTGTGGGTGCCTTCTCCACGTGGTTCCTGGTTTCCCTGCAGCGCTGAAGAGAATGTTAGCAAAGAGGTAACCGGCACAGCGAAAACAGTACTCAAAGACAGGGAGAGCAAGCTCTCTCTTGGCACTTTGGATGTGGGACATACAGCGAGATGTTTGCTGCTTTTGCGTTTGGCTGTTGGGAGATTTACAGCACAAAGATATCTAGTTGATTTGAAGCAGTTCCGAGAAAGTCTAAACATAATCGCCACTTCTCCCTCCTGGCACTTTCCATGTGGGAGATATAGCAGGATGTATATTGGTTTTGAGGACAACTCAATGGACAGTGTAGGGAGAAAAGTTCCTGGCTCCTTGAATGCCGTTCCTGGAGACACTGCGATCAATGTGGGAGATATGTCAAGATGTGTGTTGGTTTTGAGGACGGCTCTCTGGAGAGTCTTAGCAAAGAGGTCACAGGGATAATCAGAGCAATTCTCAGAGACACTGAGAACAAGCTCGACAATTCCCTCCTGGCACTTTCCCTGTAGGAGATACCGCAAGACGTTTCTGTAGATTGGGCACAGCGCTCTGCAGGGTGTTAGCAGAGACTTTCCCGGGACAGTGAAACCCTATGTCAGAGACACTGAGAAGAAGCCCCAATGTTCCCTCCAGGCACTTTCAGTGTGGGTGCCTTCTCCACGTGGTTCCTGGTTTCCCTGCAGCGCTGAAGAGAATGTTAGCAAAGAGGTAACCGGCACAGCGAAAACAGTACTCAAAGACAGGGAGAGCAAGCTCTCTCTTGGCACTTTGGATGTGGGACATACAGCGAGATGTTTGCTGCTTTTGCGTTTGGCTGTTGGGAGATTTACAGCACAAAGATATCTAGTTGATTTGAAGCAGTTCCGAGAAAGTCTAAACATAATCGCCACTTCTCCCTCCTGGCACTTTCCATGTGGGAGATATAGCAGGATGTATATTGGTTTTGAGGACAACTCAATGGACAGTGTAGGGAGAAAAGTTCCTGGCTCCTTGAATGCCGTTCCTGGAGACACTGCGATCAATGTGGGAGATATGTCAAGATGTGTGTTGGTTTTGAGGACGGCTCTCTGGAGAGTCTTAGCAAAGAGGTCACAGGGATAATCAGAGCAATTCTCAGAGACACTGAGAACAAGCTCGACAATTCCCTCCTGGCACTTTCCCTGTAGGAGATACCGCAAGACGTTTCTGTAGATTGGGCACAGCGCTCTGCAGGGTGTTAGCAGAGACTTTCCCGGGACAGTGAAACCCTATGTCAGAGACACTGAGAAGAAGCCCCAATGTTCCCTCCAGGCACTTTCAGTGTGGGTGCCTTCTCCACGTGGTTCCTGGTTTCCCTGCAGCGCTGAAGAGAATGTTAGCAAAGAGGTAACCGGCACAGCGAAAACAGTACTCAAAGACAGGGAGAGCAAGCTCTCTCTTGGCACTTTGGATGTGGGACATACAGCGAGATGTTTGCTGCTTTTGCGTTTGGCTGTTGGGAGATTTACAGCACAAAGATATCTAGTTGATTTGAAGCAGTTCCGAGAAAGTCTAAACATAATCGCCACTTCTCCCTCCTGGCACTTTCCATGTGGGAGATATAGCAGGATGTATATTGGTTTTGAGGACAACTCAATGGACAGTGTAGGGAGAAAAGTTCCTGGCTCCTTGAATGCCGTTCCTGGAGACACTGCGATCAATGAGGGAGATATGTCAAGATGTGTGTTGGTTTTGAGGACGGCTCTCTGGAGAGTCTTAGCAAAGAGGTCACAGGGATAATCAGAGCAATTCTCAGAGACACTGAGAACAAGATGGACAGTTCCCTCCTGGCACTTTCCCTGTAGGAGATACCACAAGACGTTTCTGTAGATTGGGCACAGCGCTCTGCAGGGTGTTAGCAGAGACTTTCCCGGGACAGTGAAACCCTATGTCAGAGACACTGAGAAGAAGCCCCAATGTTCCCTCCAGGCACTTTCAGTGTGGGTGCCTTCTCCACGTGGTTCCTGGTTTCCCTGCAGCGCTGAAGAGAATGTTAGCAAAGAGGTAACCGGCACAGCGAAAACAGTACTCAAAGACAGGGAGAGCAAGCTCTCTCTTGGCACTTTGGATGTGGGACATACAGCGAGATGTTTGCTGCTTTTGCGTTTGGCTGTTGGGAGATTTACAGCACAAAGATATCTAGTTGATTTGAAGCAGTTCCGAGAAAGTCTAAACATAATCGCCACTTCTCCCTCCTGGCACTTTCCATGTGGGAGATATAGCAGGATGTATATTGGTTTTGAGGACAACTCAATGGACAGTGTAGGGAGAAAAGTTCCTGGCTCCTTGAATGCCGTTCCTGGAGACACTGCGATCAATGTGGGAGATATGTCAAGATGTGTGTTTGTTTTGAGGACGGCTCTCTGGAGAGTCTTAGCAAAGAGGTCACAGGGATAATCAGAGCAATTCTCAGAGACACTGAGAACAAGCTCGACAATTCCCTCCTGGCACTTTCCCTGTAGGAGATACCGCAAGACGTTTCTGTAGATTGGGCACAGCGCTCTGCAGGGTGTTAGCAGAGACTTTCCCGGGACAGTGAAACCCTATGTCAGAGACACTGAGAAGAAGCCCCAATGTTCCCTCCAGGCACTTTCAGTGTGGGTGCCTTCTCCACGTGGTTCCTGGTTTCCCTGCAGCGCTGAAGAGAATGTTAGCAAAGAGGTAACCGGCACAGTGAAAACAGTACTCAAAGAGAGGGAGAGCAAGCTCTCTCTTGGCACTTTGGATGTGGGACATACAGCGAGATGTTTGCTGCTTTTGCGTTTGGCTGTTGGGAGATTTACAGCACAAAGATATCTAGTTGATTTGAAGCAGTTCCGAGAAAGTCTAAACATAATCGCCACTTCTCCCTCCTGGCACTTTCCATGTGGGAGATATAGCAGGATGTATATTGGTTTTGAGGACAACTCAATGGACAGTGTAGGGAGAAAAGTTCCTGGCTCCTTGAATGCCGTTCCTGGAGACACTGCGATCAATGTGGGAGATATGTCAAGATGTGTGTTTGTTTTGAGGACGGCTCTCTGGAGAGTCTTAGCAAAGAGGTCACAGGGATAATCAGAGCAATTCTCAGAGACACTGAGAACAAGATGGACAGTTCCCTCCTGGCACTTTCCCTGTAGGAGATACCGCAAGACGTTTCTGTAGATTGGGCACAGCGCTCTGCAGGGTGTTAGCAGAGACTTTCCCGGGACAGTGAAACCCTATGTCAGAGACACTGAGAAGAAGCCCCAATGTTCCCTCCAGGCACTTTCAGTGTGGGTGCCTTCTCCACGTGGTTCCTGGTTTCCCTGCAGCGCTGAAGAGAATGTTAGCAAAGAGGTAACCGGCACAGCGAAAACAGTACTCAAAGACAGGGAGAGCAAGCTCTCTCTTGGCACTTTGGATGTGGGACATACAGCGAGATGTTTGCTGCTTTTGCGTTTGGCTGTTGGGAGATTTACAGCACAAAGATATCTAGTTGATTTGAAGCAGTTCCGAGAAAGTCTAAACATAATCGCCACTTCTCCCTCCTGGCACTTTCCATGTGGGAGATATAGCAGGATGTATATTGGTTTTGAGGACAACTCAATGGACAGTGTAGGGAGAAAAGTTCCTGGCTCCTTGAATGCCGTTCCTGGAGACACTGCGATCAATGTGGGAGATATGTCAAGATGTGTGTTGGTTTTGAGGACGGCTCTCTGGAGAGTCTTAGCAAAGAGGTCACAGGGATAATCAGAGCAATTCTCAGAGACACTGAGAACAAGCTCGACAATTCCCTCCTGGCACTTTCCCTGTAGGAGATACCGCAAGACGTTTCTGTAGATTGGGCACAGCGCTCTGCAGGGTGTTAGCAGAGACTTTCCCGGGACAGTGAAACCCTATGTCAGAGACACTGAGAAGAAGCCCCAATGTTCCCTCCAGGCACTTTCAGTGTGGGTGCCTTCTCCACGTGGTTCCTGGTTTCCCTGCAGCGCTGAAGAGAATGTTAGCAAAGAGGTAACCGGCACAGCGAAAACAGTACTCAAAGACAGGGAGAGCAAGCTCTCTCTTGGCACTTTGGATGTGGGACATACAGCGAGATGTTTGCTGCTTTTGCGTTTGGCTGTTGGGAGATTTACAGCACAAAGATATCTAGTTGATTTGAAGCAGTTCCGAGAAAGTCTAAACATAATCGCCACTTCTCCCTCCTGGCACTTTCCATGTGGGAGATATAGCAGGATGTATATTGGTTTTGAGGACAACTCAATGGACAGTGTAGGGAGAAAAGTTCCTGGCTCCTTGAATGCCGTTCCTGGAGACACTGCGATCAATGTGGGAGATATGTCAAGATGTGTGTTGGTTTTGAGGACGGCTCTCTGGAGAGTCTTAGCAAAGAGGTCACAGGGATAATCAGAGCAATTCTCAGAGACACTGAGAACAAGCTCGACAATTCCCTCCTGGCACTTTCCCTGTAGGAGATACCGCAAGACGTTTCTGTAGATTGGGCACAGCGCTCTGCAGGGTGTTAGCAGAGACTTTCCCGGGACAGTGAAACCCTATGTCAGAGACACTGAGAAGAAGCCCCAATGTTCCCTCCAGGCACTTTCAGTGTGGGTGCCTTCTCCACGTGGTTCCTGGTTTCCCTGCAGCGCTGAAGAGAATGTTAGCAAAGAGGTAACCGGCACAGCGAAAACAGTACTCAAAGACAGGGAGAGCAAGCTCTCTCTTGGCACTTTGGATGTGGGACATACAGCGAGATGTTTGCTGCTTTTGCGTTTGGCTGTTGGGAGATTTACAGCACAAAGATATCTAGTTGATTTGAAGCAGTTCCGAGAAAGTCTAAACATAATCGCCACTTCTCCCTCCTGGCACTTTCCATGTGGGAGATATAGCAGGATGTATATTGGTTTTGAGGACAACTCAATGGACAGTGTAGGGAGAAAAGTTCCTGGCTCCTTGAATGCCGTTCCTGGAGACACTGCGATCAATGTGGGAGATATGTCAAGATGTGTGTTGGTTTTGAGGACGGCTCTCTGGAGAGTCTTAGCAAAGAGGTCACAGGGATAATCAGAGCAATTCTCAGAGACACTGAGAACAAGCTCGACAATTCCCTCCTGGCACTTTCCCTGTAGGAGATACCGCAAGACGTTTCTGTAGATTGGGCACAGCGCTCTGCAGGGTGTTAGCAGAGACTTTCCCGGGACAGTGAAACCCTATGTCAGAGACACTGAGAAGAAGCCCCAATGTTCCCTCCAGGCACTTTCAGTGTGGGTGCCTTCTCCACGTGGTTCCTGGTTTCCCTGCAGCGCTGAAGAGAATGTTAGCAAAGAGGTAACCGGCACAGCGAAAACAGTACTCAAAGACAGGGAGAGCAAGCTCTCTCTTGGCACTTTGGATGTGGGACATACAGCGAGATGTTTGCTGCTTTTGCGTTTGGCTGTTGGGAGATTTACAGCACAAAGATATCTAGTTGATTTGAAGCAGTTCCGAGAAAGTCTAAACATAATCGCCACTTCTCCCTCCTGGCACTTTCCATGTGGGAGATATAGCAGGATGTATATTGGTTTTGAGGACAACTCAATGGACAGTGTAGGGAGAAAAGTTCCTGGCTCCTTGAATGCCGTTCCTGGAGACACTGCGATCAATGAGGGAGATATGTCAAGATGTGTGTTGGTTTTGAGGACGGCTCTCTGGAGAGTCTTAGCAAAGAGGTCACAGGGATAATCAGAGCAATTCTCAGAGACACTGAGAACAAGATGGACAGTTCCCTCCTGGCACTTTCCCTGTAGGAGATACCACAAGACGTTTCTGTAGATTGGGCACAGCGCTCTGCAGGGTGTTAGCAGAGACTTTCCCGGGACAGTGAAACCCTATGTCAGAGACACTGAGAAGAAGCCCCAATGTTCCCTCCAGGCACTTTCAGTGTGGGTGCCTTCTCCACGTGGTTCCTGGTTTCCCTGCAGCGCTGAAGAGAATGTTAGCAAAGAGGTAACCGGCACAGCGAAAACAGTACTCAAAGACAGGGAGAGCAAGCTCTCTCTTGGCACTTTGGATGTGGGACATACAGCGAGATGTTTGCTGCTTTTGCGTTTGGCTGTTGGGAGATTTACAGCACAAAGATATCTAGTTGATTTGAAGCAGTTCCGAGAAAGTCTAAACATAATCGCCACTTCTCCCTCCTGGCACTTTCCATGTGGGAGATATAGCAGGATGTATATTGGTTTTGAGGACAACTCAATGGACAGTGTAGGGAGAAAAGTTCCTGGCTCCTTGAATGCCGTTCCTGGAGACACTGCGATCAATGTGGGAGATATGTCAAGATGTGTGTTTGTTTTGAGGACGGCTCTCTGGAGAGTCTTAGCAAAGAGGTCACAGGGATAATCAGAGCAATTCTCAGAGACACTGAGAACAAGCTCGACAATTCCCTCCTGGCACTTTCCCTGTAGGAGATACCGCAAGACGTTTCTGTAGATTGGGCACAGCGCTCTGCAGGGTGTTAGCAGAGACTTTCCCGGGACAGTGAAACCCTATGTCAGAGACACTGAGAAGAAGCCCCAATGTTCCCTCCAGGCACTTTCAGTGTGGGTGCCTTCTCCACGTGGTTCCTGGTTTCCCTGCAGCGCTGAAGAGAATGTTAGCAAAGAGGTAACCGGCACAGCGAAAACAGTACTCAAAGACAGGGAGAGCAAGCTCTCTCTTGGCACTTTGGATGTGGGACATACAGCGAGATGTTTGCTGCTTTTGCGTTTGGCTGTTGGGAGATTTACAGCACAAAGATATCTAGTTGATTTGAAGCAGTTCCGAGAAAGTCTAAACATAATCGCCACTTCTCCCTCCTGGCACTTTCCATGTGGGAGATATAGCAGGATGTATATTGGTTTTGAGGACAACTCAATGGACAGTGTAGGGAGAAAAGTTCCTGGCTCCTTGAATGCCGTTCCTGGAGACACTGCGATCAATGAGGGAGATATGTCAAGATGTGTGTTGGTTTTGAGGACGGCTCTCTGGAGAGTCTTAGCAAAGAGGTCACAGGGATAATCAGAGCAATTCTCAGAGACACTGAGAACAAGCTCGACAATTCCCTCCTGGCACTTTCCCTGTAGGAGATACCGCAAGACGTTTCTGTAGATTGGGCACAGCGCTCTGCAGGGTGTTAGCAGAGACTTTCCCGGGACAGTGAAACCCTATGTCAGAGACACTGAGAAGAAGCCCCAATGTTCCCTCCAGGCACTTTCAGTGTGGGTGCCTTCTCCACGTGGTTCCTGGTTTCCCTGCAGCGCTGAAGAGAATGTTAGCAAAGAGGTAACCGGCACAGCGAAAACAGTACTCAAAGACAGGGAGAGCAAGCTCTCTCTTGGCACTTTGGATGTGGGACATACAGCGAGATGTTTGCTGCTTTTGCGTTTGGCTGTTGGGAGATTTACAGCACAAAGATATCTAGTTGATTTGAAGCAGTTCCGAGAAAGTCTAAACATAATCGCCACTTCTCCCTCCTGGCACTTTCCATGTGGGAGATATAGCAGGATGTATATTGGTTTTGAGGACAACTCAATGGACAGTGTAGGGAGAAAAGTTCCTGGCTCCTTGAATGCCGTTCCTGGAGACACTGCGATCAATGTGGGAGATATGTCAAGATGTGTGTTTGTTTTGAGGACGGCTCTCTGGAGAGTCTTAGCAAAGAGGTCACAGGGATAATCAGAGCAATTCTCAGAGACACTGAGAACAAGCTCGACAATTCCCTCCTGGCACTTTCCCTGTAGGAGATACCGCAAGACGTTTCTGTAGATTGGGCACAGCGCTCTGCAGGGTGTTAGCAGAGACTTTCCCGGGACAGTGAAACCCTATGTCAGAGACACTGAGAAGAAGCCCCAATGTTCCCTCCAGGCACTTTCAGTGTGGGTGCCTTCTCCACGTGGTTCCTGGTTTCCCTGCAGCGCTGAAGAGAATGTTAGCAAAGAGGTAACCGGCACAGCGAAAACAGTACTCAAAGACAGGGAGAGCAAGCTCTCTCTTGGCACTTTGGATGTGGGACATACAGCGAGATGTTTGCTGCTTTTGCGTTTGGCTGTTGGGAGATTTACAGCACAAAGATATCTAGTTGATTTGAAGCAGTTCCGAGAAAGTCTAAACATAATCGCCACTTCTCCCTCCTGGCACTTTCCATGTGGGAGATATAGCAGGATGTATATTGGTTTTGAGGACAACTCAATGGACAGTGTAGGGAGAAAAGTTCCTGGCTCCTTGAATGCCGTTCCTGGAGACACTGCGATCAATGTGGGAGATATGTCAAGATGTGTGTTTGTTTTGAGGACGGCTCTCTGGAGAGTCTTAGCAAAGAGGTCACAGGGATAATCAGAGCAATTCTCAGAGACACTGAGAACAAGATGGACAGTTCCCTCCTGGCACTTTCCCTGTAGGAGATACCGCAAGACGTTTCTGTAGATTGGGCACAGCGCTCTGCAGGGTGTTAGCAGAGACTTTCCCGGGACAGTGAAACCCTATGTCAGAGACACTGAGAAGAAGCCCCAATGTTCCCTCCAGGCACTTTCAGTGTGGGTGCCTTCTCCACGTGGTTCCTGGTTTCCCTGCAGCGCTGAAGAGAATGTTAGCAAAGAGGTAACCGGCACAGCGAAAACAGTACTCAAAGACAGGGAGAGCAAGCTCTCTCTTGGCACTTTGGATGTGGGACATACAGCGAGATGTTTGCTGCTTTTGCGTTTGGCTGTTGGGAGATTTACAGCACAAAGATATCTAGTTGATTTGAAGCAGTTCCGAGAAAGTCTAAACATAATCGCCACTTCTCCCTCCTGGCACTTTCCATGTGGGAGATATAGCAGGATGTATATTGGTTTTGAGGACAACTCAATGGACAGTGTAGGGAGAAAAGTTCCTGGCTCCTTGAATGCCGTTCCTGGAGACACTGCGATCAATGAGGGAGATATGTCAAGATGTGTGTTGGTTTTGAGGACGGCTCTCTGGAGAGTCTTAGCAAAGAGGTCACAGGGATAATCAGAGCAATTCTCAGAGACACTGAGAACAAGATGGACAGTTCCCTCCTGGCACTTTCCCTGTAGGAGATACCACAAGACGTTTCTGTAGATTGGGCACAGCGCTCTGCAGGGTGTTAGCAGAGACTTTCCCGGGACAGTGAAACCCTATGTCAGAGACACTGAGAAGAAGCCCCAATGTTCCCTCCAGGCACTTTCAGTGTGGGTGCCTTCTCCACGTGGTTCCTGGTTTCCCTGCAGCGCTGAAGAGAATGTTAGCAAAGAGGTAACCGGCACAGCGAAAACAGTACTCAAAGACAGGGAGAGCAAGCTCTCTCTTGGCACTTTGGATGTGGGACATACAGCGAGATGTTTGCTGCTTTTGCGTTTGGCTGTTGGGAGATTTACAGCACAAAGATATCTAGTTGATTTGAAGCAGTTCCGAGAAAGTCTAAACATAATCGCCACTTCTCCCTCCTGGCACTTTCCATGTGGGAGATATAGCAGGATGTATATTGGTTTTGAGGACAACTCAATGGACAGTGTAGGGAGAAAAGTTCCTGGCTCCTTGAATGCCGTTCCTGGAGACACTGCGATCAATGTGGGAGATATGTCAAGATGTGTGTTTGTTTTGAGGACGGCTCTCTGGAGAGTCTTAGCAAAGAGGTCACAGGGATAATCAGAGCAATTCTCAGAGACACTGAGAACAAGCTCGACAATTCCCTCCTGGCACTTTCCCTGTAGGAGATACCGCAAGACGTTTCTGTAGATTGGGCACAGCGCTCTGCAGGGTGTTAGCAGAGACTTTCCCGGGACAGTGAAACCCTATGTCAGAGACACTGAGAAGAAGCCCCAATGTTCCCTCCAGGCACTTTCAGTGTGGGTGCCTTCTCCACGTGGTTCCTGGTTTCCCTGCAGCGCTGAAGAGAATGTTAGCAAAGAGGTAACCGGCACAGCGAAAACAGTACTCAAAGACAGGGAGAGCAAGCTCTCTCTTGGCACTTTGGATGTGGGACATACAGCGAGATGTTTGCTGCTTTTGCGTTTGGCTGTTGGGAGATTTACAGCACAAAGATATCTAGTTGATTTGAAGCAGTTCCGAGAAAGTCTAAACATAATCGCCACTTCTCCCTCCTGGCACTTTCCATGTGGGAGATATAGCAGGATGTATATTGGTTTTGAGGACAACTCAATGGACAGTGTAGGGAGAAAAGTTCCTGGCTCCTTGAATGCCGTTCCTGGAGACACTGCGATCAATGAGGGAGATATGTCAAGATGTGTGTTGGTTTTGAGGACGGCTCTCTGGAGAGTCTTAGCAAAGAGGTCACAGGGATAATCAGAGCAATTCTCAGAGACACTGAGAACAAGCTCGACAATTCCCTCCTGGCACTTTCCCTGTAGGAGATACCGCAAGACGTTTCTGTAGATTGGGCACAGCGCTCTGCAGGGTGTTAGCAGAGACTTTCCCGGGACAGTGAAACCCTATGTCAGAGACACTGAGAAGAAGCCCCAATGTTCCCTCCAGGCACTTTCAGTGTGGGTGCCTTCTCCACGTGGTTCCTGGTTTCCCTGCAGCGCTGAAGAGAATGTTAGCAAAGAGGTAACCGGCACAGCGAAAACAGTACTCAAAGACAGGGAGAGCAAGCTCTCTCTTGGCACTTTGGATGTGGGACATACAGCGAGATGTTTGCTGCTTTTGCGTTTGGCTGTTGGGAGATTTACAGCACAAAGATATCTAGTTGATTTGAAGCAGTTCCGAGAAAGTCTAAACATAATCGCCACTTCTCCCTCCTGGCACTTTCCATGTGGGAGATATAGCAGGATGTATATTGGTTTTGAGGACAACTCAATGGACAGTGTAGGGAGAAAAGTTCCTGGCTCCTTGAATGCCGTTCCTGGAGACACTGCGATCAATGTGGGAGATATGTCAAGATGTGTGTTTGTTTTGAGGACGGCTCTCTGGAGAGTCTTAGCAAAGAGGTCACAGGGATAATCAGAGCAATTCTCAGAGACACTGAGAACAAGCTCGACAATTCCCTCCTGGCACTTTCCCTGTAGGAGATACCGCAAGACGTTTCTGTAGATTGGGCACAGCGCTCTGCAGGGTGTTAGCAGAGACTTTCCCGGGACAGTGAAACCCTATGTCAGAGACACTGAGAAGAAGCCCCAATGTTCCCTCCAGGCACTTTCAGTGTGGGTGCCTTCTCCACGTGGTTCCTGGTTTCCCTGCAGCGCTGAAGAGAATGTTAGCAAAGAGGTAACCGGCACAGCGAAAACAGTACTCAAAGACAGGGAGAGCAAGCTCTCTCTTGGCACTTTGGATGTGGGACATACAGCGAGATGTTTGCTGCTTTTGCGTTTGGCTGTTGGGAGATTTACAGCACAAAGATATCTAGTTGATTTGAAGCAGTTCCGAGAAAGTCTAAACATAATCGCCACTTCTCCCTCCTGGCACTTTCCATGTGGGAGATATAGCAGGATGTATATTGGTTTTGAGGACAACTCAATGGACAGTGTAGGGAGAAAAGTTCCTGGCTCCTTGAATGCCGTTCCTGGAGACACTGCGATCAATGTGGGAGATATGTCAAGATGTGTGTTTGTTTTGAGGACGGCTCTCTGGAGAGTCTTAGCAAAGAGGTCACAGGGATAATCAGAGCAATTCTCAGAGACACTGAGAACAAGATGGACAGTTCCCTCCTGGCACTTTCCCTGTAGGAGATACCGCAAGACGTTTCTGTAGATTGGGCACAGCGCTCTGCAGGGTGTTAGCAGAGACTTTCCCGGGACAGTGAAACCCTATGTCAGAGACACTGAGAAGAAGCCCCAATGTTCCCTCCAGGCACTTTCAGTGTGGGTGCCTTCTCCACGTGGTTCCTGGTTTCCCTGCAGCGCTGAAGAGAATGTTAGCAAAGAGGTAACCGGCACAGCGAAAACAGTACTCAAAGACAGGGAGAGCAAGCTCTCTCTTGGCACTTTGGATGTGGGACATACAGCGAGATGTTTGCTGCTTTTGCGTTTGGCTGTTGGGAGATTTACAGCACAAAGATATCTAGTTGATTTGAAGCAGTTCCGAGAAAGTCTAAACATAATCGCCACTTCTCCCTCCTGGCACTTTCCATGTGGGAGATATAGCAGGATGTATATTGGTTTTGAGGACAACTCAATGGACAGTGTAGGGAGAAAAGTTCCTGGCTCCTTGAATGCCGTTCCTGGAGACACTGCGATCAATGAGGGAGATATGTCAAGATGTGTGTTGGTTTTGAGGACGGCTCTCTGGAGAGTCTTAGCAAAGAGGTCACAGGGATAATCAGAGCAATTCTCAGAGACACTGAGAACAAGATGGACAGTTCCCTCCTGGCACTTTCCCTGTAGGAGATACCACAAGACGTTTCTGTAGATTGGGCACAGCGCTCTGCAGGGTGTTAGCAGAGACTTTCCCGGGACAGTGAAACCCTATGTCAGAGACACTGAGAAGAAGCCCCAATGTTCCCTCCAGGCACTTTCAGTGTGGGTGCCTTCTCCACGTGGTTCCTGGTTTCCCTGCAGCGCTGAAGAGAATGTTAGCAAAGAGGTAACCGGCACAGCGAAAACAGTACTCAAAGACAGGGAGAGCAAGCTCTCTCTTGGCACTTTGGATGTGGGACATACAGCGAGATGTTTGCTGCTTTTGCGTTTGGCTGTTGGGAGATTTACAGCACAAAGATATCTAGTTGATTTGAAGCAGTTCCGAGAAAGTCTAAACATAATCGCCACTTCTCCCTCCTGGCACTTTCCATGTGGGAGATATAGCAGGATGTATATTGGTTTTGAGGACAACTCAATGGACAGTGTAGGGAGAAAAGTTCCTGGCTCCTTGAATGCCGTTCCTGGAGACACTGCGATCAATGTGGGAGATATGTCAAGATGTGTGTTTGTTTTGAGGACGGCTCTCTGGAGAGTCTTAGCAAAGAGGTCACAGGGATAATCAGAGCAATTCTCAGAGACACTGAGAACAAGCTCGACAATTCCCTCCTGGCACTTTCCCTGTAGGAGATACCGCAAGACGTTTCTGTAGATTGGGCACAGCGCTCTGCAGGGTGTTAGCAGAGACTTTCCCGGGACAGTGAAACCCTATGTCAGAGACACTGAGAAGAAGCCCCAATGTTCCCTCCAGGCACTTTCAGTGTGGGTGCCTTCTCCACGTGGTTCCTGGTTTCCCTGCAGCGCTGAAGAGAATGTTAGCAAAGAGGTAACCGGCACAGCGAAAACAGTACTCAAAGACAGGGAGAGCAAGCTCTCTCTTGGCACTTTGGATGTGGGACATACAGCGAGATGTTTGCTGCTTTTGCGTTTGGCTGTTGGGAGATTTACAGCACAAAGATATCTAGTTGATTTGAAGCAGTTCCGAGAAAGTCTAAACATAATCGCCACTTCTCCCTCCTGGCACTTTCCATGTGGGAGATATAGCAGGATGTATATTGGTTTTGAGGACAACTCAATGGACAGTGTAGGGAGAAAAGTTCCTGGCTCCTTGAATGCCGTTCCTGGAGACACTGCGATCAATGAGGGAGATATGTCAAGATGTGTGTTGGTTTTGAGGACGGCTCTCTGGAGAGTCTTAGCAAAGAGGTCACAGGGATAATCAGAGCAATTCTCAGAGACACTGAGAACAAGCTCGACAATTCCCTCCTGGCACTTTCCCTGTAGGAGATACCGCAAGACGTTTCTGTAGATTGGGCACAGCGCTCTGCAGGGTGTTAGCAGAGACTTTCCCGGGACAGTGAAACCCTATGTCAGAGACACTGAGAAGAAGCCCCAATGTTCCCTCCAGGCACTTTCAGTGTGGGTGCCTTCTCCACGTGGTTCCTGGTTTCCCTGCAGCGCTGAAGAGAATGTTAGCAAAGAGGTAACCGGCACAGCGAAAACAGTACTCAAAGACAGGGAGAGCAAGCTCTCTCTTGGCACTTTGGATGTGGGACATACAGCGAGATGTTTGCTGCTTTTGCGTTTGGCTGTTGGGAGATTTACAGCACAAAGATATCTAGTTGATTTGAAGCAGTTCCGAGAAAGTCTAAACATAATCGCCACTTCTCCCTCCTGGCACTTTCCATGTGGGAGATATAGCAGGATGTATATTGGTTTTGAGGACAACTCAATGGACAGTGTAGGGAGAAAAGTTCCTGGCTCCTTGAATGCCGTTCCTGGAGACACTGCGATCAATGAGGGAGATATGTCAAGATGTGTGTTGGTTTTGAGGACGGCTCTCTGGAGAGTCTTAGCAAAGAGGTCACAGGGATAATCAGAGCAATTCTCAGAGACACTGAGAACAAGCTCGACAATTCCCTCCTGGCACTTTCCCTGTAGGAGATACCGCAAGACGTTTCTGTAGATTGGGCACAGCGCTCTGCAGGGTGTTAGCAGAGACTTTCCCGGGACAGTGAAACCCTATGTCAGAGACACTGAGAAGAAGCCCCAATGTTCCCTCCAGGCACTTTCAGTGTGGGTGCCTTCTCCACGTGGTTCCTGGTTTCCCTGCAGCGCTGAAGAGAATGTTAGCAAAGAGGTAACCGGGACAGTGAAAACAGTACTCAAAGACAGGGAGAGCAAGCTCTCTCTTGGCACTTTGGATGTGGGACATACAGCGAGATGTTTGCTGCTTTTGCGTTTGGCTGTTGGGAGATTTACAGCACAAAGATATCTAGTTGATTTGAAGCAGTTCCGAGAAAGTCTAAACATAATCGCCACTTCTCCCTCCTGGCACTTTCCATGTGGGAGATATAGCAGGATGTATATTGGTTTTGAGGACAACTCAATGGACAGTGTAGGGAGAAAAGTTCCTGGCTCCTTGAATGCCGTTCCTGGAGACACTGCGATCAATGTGGGAGATATGTCAAGATGTGTGTTTGTTTTGAGGACGGCTCTCTGGAGAGTCTTAGCAAAGAGGTCACAGGGATAATCAGAGCAATTCTCAGAGACACTGAGAACAAGATGGACAGTTCCCTCCTGGCACTTTCCCTGTAGGAGATACCGCAAGACGTTTCTGTAGATTGGGCACAGCGCTCTGCAGGGTGTTAGCAGAGACTTTCCCGGGACAGTGAAACCCTATGTCAGAGACACTGAGAAGAAGCCCCAATGTTCCCTCCAGGCACTTTCAGTGTGGGTGCCTTCTCCACGTGGTTCCTGGTTTCCCTGCAGCGCTGAAGAGAATGTTAGCAAAGAGGTAACCGGCACAGCGAAAACAGTACTCAAAGACAGGGAGAGCAAGCTCTCTCTTGGCACTTTGGATGTGGGACATACAGCGAGATGTTTGCTGCTTTTGCGTTTGGCTGTTGGGAGATTTACAGCACAAAGATATCTAGTTGATTTGAAGCAGTTCCGAGAAAGTCTAAACATAATCGCCACTTCTCCCTCCTGGCACTTTCCATGTGGGAGATATAGCAGGATGTATATTGGTTTTGAGGACAACTCAATGGACAGTGTAGGGAGAAAAGTTCCTGGCTCCTTGAATGCCGTTCCTGGAGACACTGCGATCAATGAGGGAGATATGTCAAGATGTGTGTTGGTTTTGAGGACGGCTCTCTGGAGAGTCTTAGCAAAGAGGTCACAGGGATAATCAGAGCAATTCTCAGAGACACTGAGAACAAGCTCGACAATTCCCTCCTGGCACTTTCCCTGTAGGAGATACCGCAAGACGTTTCTGTAGATTGGGCACAGCGCTCTGCAGGGTGTTAGCAGAGACTTTCCCGGGACAGTGAAACCCTATGTCAGAGACACTGAGAAGAAGCCCCAATGTTCCCTCCAGGCACTTTCAGTGTGGGTGCCTTCTCCACGTGGTTCCTGGTTTCCCTGCAGCGCTGAAGAGAATGTTAGCAAAGAGGTAACCGGCACAGCGAAAACAGTACTCAAAGAGAGGGAGAGCAAGCTCTCTCTTGGCACTTTGGATGTGGGACATACAGCGAGATGTTTGCTGCTTTTGCGTTTGGCTGTTGGGAGATTTACAGCACAAAGATATCTAGTTGATTTGAAGCAGTTCCGAGAAAGTCTAAACATAATCGCCACTTCTCCCTCCTGGCACTTTCCATGTGGGAGATATAGCAGGATGTATATTGGTTTTGAGGACAACTCAATGGACAGTGTAGGGAGAAAAGTTCCTGGCTCCTTGAATGCCGTTCCTGGAGACACTGCGATCAATGTGGGAGATATGTCAAGATGTGTGTTTGTTTTGAGGACGGCTCTCTGGAGAGTCTTAGCAAAGAGGTCACAGGGATAATCAGAGCAATTCTCAGAGACACTGAGAACAAGATGGACAGTTCCCTCCTGGCACTTTCCCTGTAGGAGATACCGCAAGACGTTTCTGTAGATTGGGCACAGCGCTCTGCAGGGTGTTAGCAGAGACTTTCCCGGGACAGTGAAACCCTATGTCAGAGACACTGAGAAGAAGCCCCAATGTTCCCTCCAGGCACTTTCAGTGTGGGTGCCTTCTCCACGTGGTTCCTGGTTTCCCTGCAGCGCTGAAGAGAATGTTAGCAAAGAGGTAACCGGCACAGCGAAAACAGTACTCAAAGAGAGGGAGAGCAAGCTCTCTCTTGGCACTTTGGATGTGGGACATACAGCGAGATGTTTGCTGCTTTTGCGTTTGGCTGTTGGGAGATTTACAGCACAAAGATATCTAGTTGATTTGAAGCAGTTCCGAGAAAGTCTAAACATAATCGCCACTTCTCCCTCCTGGCACTTTCCATGTGGGAGATATAGCAGGATGTATATTGGTTTTGAGGACAACTCAATGGACAGTGTAGGGAGAAAAGTTCCTGGCTCCTTGAATGCCGTTCCTGGAGACACTGCGATCAATGTGGGAGATATGTCAAGATGTGTGTTTGTTTTGAGGACGGCTCTCTGGAGAGTCTTAGCAAAGAGGTCACAGGGATAATCAGAGCAATTCTCAGAGACACTGAGAACAAGATGGACAGTTCCCTCCTGGCACTTTCCCTGTAGGAGATACCGCAAGACGTTTCTGTAGATTGGGCACAGCGCTCTGCAGGGTGTTAGCAGAGACTTTCCCGGGACAGTGAAACCCTATGTCAGAGACACTGAGAAGAAGCCCCAATGTTCCCTCCAGGCACTTTCAGTGTGGGTGCCTTCTCCACGTGGTTCCTGGTTTCCCTGCAGCGCTGAAGAGAATGTTAGCAAAGAGGTAACCGGCACAGCGAAAACAGTACTCAAAGACAGGGAGAGCAAGCTCTCTCTTGGCACTTTGGATGTGGGACATACAGCGAGATGTTTGCTGCTTTTGCGTTTGGCTGTTGGGAGATTTACAGCACAAAGATATCTAGTTGATTTGAAGCAGTTCCGAGAAAGTCTAAACATAATCGCCACTTCTCCCTCCTGGCACTTTCCATGTGGGAGATATAGCAGGATGTATATTGGTTTTGAGGACAACTCAATGGACAGTGTAGGGAGAAAAGTTCCTGGCTCCTTGAATGCCGTTCCTGGAGACACTGCGATCAATGTGGGACATATGTCAAGATGTGTGTTGGTTTTGAGGACGGCTCTCTGGAGAGTCTTAGTAAAGAGGTCACAGGGATAATCAGAGCAATTCTCAGAGACACTGAGAACAAGCTCGACAATTCCCTCCTGGCACTTTCCCTGTAGGAGATACCGCAAGACGTTTCTGTAGATTGGGCACAGCGCTCTGCAGGGTGTTAGCAGAGACTTTCCCGGGACAGTGAAACCCTATGTCAGAGACACTGAGAAGAAGCCCCAATGTTCCCTCCAGGCACTTTCAGTGTGGGTGCCTTCTCCACGTGGTTCCTGGTTTCCCTGCAGCGCTGAAGAGAATGTTAGCAAAGAGGTAACCGGGACAGTGAAAACAGTACTCAAAGACAGGGAGAGCAAGCTCTCTCTTGGCACTTTGGATGTGGGACATACAGCGAGATGTTTGCTGCTTTTGCGTTTGGCTGTTGGGAGATTTACAGCACAAAGATATCTAGTTGATTTGAAGCAGTTCCGAGAAAGTCTAAACATAATCGCCACTTCTCCCTCCTGGCACTTTCCATGTGGGAGATATAGCAGGATGTATATTGGTTTTGAGGACAACTCAATGGACAGTGTAGGGAGAAAAGTTCCTGGCTCCTTGAATGCCGTTCCTGGAGACACTGCGATCAATGTGGGAGATATGTCAAGATGTGTGTTGGTTTTGAGGACGGCTCTCTGGAGAGTCTTAGCAAAGAGGTCACAGGGATAATCAGAGCAATTCTCAGAGACACTGAGAACAAGATGGACAGTTCCCTCCTGGCACTTTCCCTGTAGGAGATACCGCAAGACGTTTCTGTAGATTGGGCACAGCGCTCTGCAGGGTGTTAGCAGAGACTTTCCCGGGACAGTGAAACCCTATGTCAGAGACACTGAGAAGAAGCCCCAATGTTCCCTCCAGGCACTTTCAGTGTGGGTGCCTTCTCCACGTGGTTCCTGGTTTCCCTGCAGCGCTGAAGAGAATGTTAGCAAAGAGGTAACCGGCACAGCGAAAACAGTACTCAAAGACAGGGAGAGCAAGCTCTCTCTTGGCACTTTGGATGTGGGACATACAGCGAGATGTTTGCTGCTTTTGCGTTTGGCTGTTGGGAGATTTACAGCACAAAGATATCTAGTTGATTTGAAGCAGTTCCGAGAAAGTCTAAACATAATCGCCACTTCTCCCTCCTGGCACTTTCCATGTGGGAGATATAGCAGGATGTATATTGGTTTTGAGGACAACTCAATGGACAGTGTAGGGAGAAAAGTTCCTGGCTCCTTGAATGCCGTTCCTGGAGACACTGCGATCAATGTGGGAGATATGTCAAGATGTGTGTTGGTTTTGAGGACGGCTCTCTGGAGAGTCTTAGCAAAGAGGTCACAGGGATAATCAGAGCAATTCTCAGAGACACTGAGAACAAGATGGACAGTTCCCTCCTGGCACTTTCCCTGTAGGAGATACCGCAAGACGTTTCTGTAGATTGGGCACAGCGCTCTGCAGGGTGTTAGCAGAGACTTTCCCGGGACAGTGAAACCCTATGTCAGAGACACTGAGAAGAAGCCCCAATGTTCCCTCCAGGCACTTTCAGTGTGGGTGCCTTCTCCACGTGGTTCCTGGTTTCCCTGCAGCGCTGAAGAGAATGTTAGCAAAGAGGTAACCGGCACAGCGAAAACAGTACTCAAAGACAGGGAGAGCAAGCTCTCTCTTGGCACTTTGGATGTGGGACATACAGCGAGATGTTTGCTGCTTTTGCGTTTGGCTGTTGGGAGATTTACAGCACAAAGATATCTAGTTGATTTGAAGCAGTTCCGAGAAAGTCTAAACATAATCGCCACTTCTCCCTCCTGGCACTTTCCATGTGGGAGATATAGCAGGATGTATATTGGTTTTGAGGACAACTCAATGGACAGTGTAGGGAGAAAAGTTCCTGGCTCCTTGAATGCCGTTCCTGGAGACACTGCGATCAATGTGGGACATATGTCAAGATGTGTGTTGGTTTTGAGGACGGCTCTCTGGAGAGTCTTAGTAAAGAGGTCACAGGGATAATCAGAGCAATTCTCAGAGACACTGAGAACAAGCTCGACAATTCCCTCCTGGCACTTTCCCTGTAGGAGATACCGCAAGACGTTTCTGTAGATTGGGCACAGCGCTCTGCAGGGTGTTAGCAGAGACTTTCCCGGGACAGTGAAACCCTATGTCAGAGACACTGAGAAGAAGCCCCAATGTTCCCTCCAGGCACTTTCAGTGTGGGTGCCTTCTCCACGTGGTTCCTGGTTTCCCTGCAGCGCTGAAGAGAATGTTAGCAAAGAGGTAACCGGGACAGTGAAAACAGTACTCAAAGACAGGGAGAGCAAGCTCTCTCTTGGCACTTTGGATGTGGGACATACAGCGAGATGTTTGCTGCTTTTGCGTTTGGCTGTTGGGAGATTTACAGCACAAAGATATCTAGTTGATTTGAAGCAGTTCCGAGAAAGTCTAAACATAATCGCCACTTCTCCCTCCTGGCACTTTCCATGTGGGAGATATAGCAGGATGTATATTGGTTTTGAGGACAACTCAATGGACAGTGTAGGGAGAAAAGTTCCTGGCTCCTTGAATGCCGTTCCTGGAGACACTGCGATCAATGAGGGAGATATGTCAAGATGTGTGTTGGTTTTGAGGACGGCTCTCTGGAGAGTCTTAGCAAAGAGGTCACAGGGATAATCAGAGCAATTCTCAGAGACACTGAGAACAAGATGGACAGTTCCCTCCTGGCACTTTCCCTGTAGGAGATACCGCAAGACGTTTCTGTAGATTGGGCACAGCGCTCTGCAGGGTGTTAGCAGAGACTTTCCCGGGACAGTGAAACCCTATGTCAGAGACACTGAGAAGAAGCCCCAATGTTCCCTCCAGGCACTTTCAGTGTGGGTGCCTTCTCCACGTGGTTCCTGGTTTCCCTGCAGCGCTGAAGAGAATGTTAGCAAAGAGGTAACCGGCACAGCGAAAACAGTACTCAAAGACAGGGAGAGCAAGCTCTCTCTTGGCACTTTGGATGTGGGACATACAGCGAGATGTTTGCTGCTTTTGCGTTTGGCTGTTGGGAGATTTACAGCACAAAGATATCTAGTTGATTTGAAGCAGTTCCGAGAAAGTCTAAACATAATCGCCACTTCTCCCTCCTGGCACTTTCCATGTGGGAGATATAGCAGGATGTATATTGGTTTTGAGGACAACTCAATGGACAGTGTAGGGAGAAAAGTTCCTGGCTCCTTGAATGCCGTTCCTGGAGACACTGCGATCAATGTGGGAGATATGTCAAGATGTGTGTTTGTTTTGAGGACGGCTCTCTGGAGAGTCTTAGCAAAGAGGTCACAGGGATAATCAGAGCAATTCTCAGAGACACTGAGAACAAGATGGACAGTTCCCTCCTGGCACTTTCCCTGTAGGAGATACCGCAAGACGTTTCTGTAGATTGGGCACAGCGCTCTGCAGGGTGTTAGCAGAGACTTTCCCGGGACAGTGAAACCCTATGTCAGAGACACTGAGAAGAAGCCCCAATGTTCCCTCCAGGCACTTTCAGTGTGGGTGCCTTCTCCACGTGGTTCCTGGTTTCCCTGCAGCGCTGAAGAGAATGTTAGCAAAGAGGTAACCGGCACAGCGAAAACAGTACTCAAAGACAGGGAGAGCAAGCTCTCTCTTGGCACTTTGGATGTGGGACATACAGCGAGATGTTTGCTGCTTTTGCGTTTGGCTGTTGGGAGATTTACAGCACAAAGATATCTAGTTGATTTGAAGCAGTTCCGAGAAAGTCTAAACATAATCGCCACTTCTCCCTCCTGGCACTTTCCATGTGGGAGATATAGCAGGATGTATATTGGTTTTGAGGACAACTCAATGGACAGTGTAGGGAGAAAAGTTCCTGGCTCCTTGAATGCCGTTCCTGGAGACACTGCGATCAATGTGGGACATATGTCAAGATGTGTGTTGGTTTTGAGGACGGCTCTCTGGAGAGTCTTAGTAAAGAGGTCACAGGGATAATCAGAGCAATTCTCAGAGACACTGAGAACAAGCTCGACAATTCCCTCCTGGCACTTTCCCTGTAGGAGATACCGCAAGACGTTTCTGTAGATTGGGCACAGCGCTCTGCAGGGTGTTAGCAGAGACTTTCCCGGGACAGTGAAACCCTATGTCAGAGACACTGAGAAGAAGCCCCAATGTTCCCTCCAGGCACTTTCAGTGTGGGTGCCTTCTCCACGTGGTTCCTGGTTTCCCTGCAGCGCTGAAGAGAATGTTAGCAAAGAGGTAACCGGGACAGTGAAAACAGTACTCAAAGACAGGGAGAGCAAGCTCTCTCTTGGCACTTTGGATGTGGGACATACAGCGAGATGTTTGCTGCTTTTGCGTTTGGCTGTTGGGAGATTTACAGCACAAAGATATCTAGTTGATTTGAAGCAGTTCCGAGAAAGTCTAAACATAATCGCCACTTCTCCCTCCTGGCACTTTCCATGTGGGAGATATAGCAGGATGTATATTGGTTTTGAGGACAACTCAATGGACAGTGTAGGGAGAAAAGTTCCTGGCTCCTTGAATGCCGTTCCTGGAGACACTGCGATCAATGTGGGAGATATGTCAAGATGTGTGTTGGTTTTGAGGACGGCTCTCTGGAGAGTCTTAGCAAAGAGGTCACAGGGATAATCAGAGCAATTCTCAGAGACACTGAGAACAAGATGGACAGTTCCCTCCTGGCACTTTCCCTGTAGGAGATACCGCAAGACGTTTCTGTAGATTGGGCACAGCGCTCTGCAGGGTGTTAGCAGAGACTTTCCCGGGACAGTGAAACCCTATGTCAGAGACACTGAGAAGAAGCCCCAATGTTCCCTCCAG
Organism: Chroicocephalus ridibundus; assembly: GCF_963924245.1. NCBI lineage: Eukaryota > Metazoa > Chordata > Aves > Charadriiformes > Laridae > Chroicocephalus > Chroicocephalus ridibundus. Next base: position 218,091 of record NW_026961178.1, on the reverse strand, counting down.
GCACTTTCAGTGTGGGTGCCTTCTCCACGTGGTTCCTGGTTTCCCTGCAGCGCTGAAGAGAATGTTAGCAAAGAGGTAACCGGCACAGCGAAAACAGTACTCAAAGACAGGGAGAGCAAGCTCTCTCTTGGCACTTTGGATGTGGGACATACAGCGAGATGTTTGCTGCTTTTGCGTTTGGCTGGTGGGAGATTTACAGCACAAAGATATCTAGTTGATTTGAAGCAGTTCCGAGAAAGTCTAAACATAATCGCCACTTCTCCCTCCTGGCACTTTCCATGTGGGAGATATAGCAGGATGTATATTGGTTTTGAGGACAACTCAATGGACAGTGTAGGGAGAAAAGTTCCTGGCTCCTTGAATGCCGTTCCTGGAGACACTGCGATCAATGTGGGAGATATGTCAAGATGTGTGTTGGTTTTGAGGACGGCTCTCTGGAGAGTCTTAGCAAAGAGGTCACAGGGATAATCAGAGCAATTCTCAGAGACACTGAGAACAAGATGGACAGTTCCCTCCTGGCACTTTCCCTGTAGGAGATACCGCAAGACGTTTCTGTAGATTGGGCACAGCGCTCTGCAGGGTGTTAGCAGAGACTTTCCCGGGACAGTGAAACCCTATGTCAGAGACACTGAGAAGAAGCCCCAATGTTCCCTCCAGGCACTTTCAGTGTGGGTGCCTTCTCCACGTGGTTCCTGGTTTCCCTGCAGCGCTGAAGAGAATGTTAGCAAAGAGGTAACCGGCACAGCGAAAACAGTACTCAAAGAGAGGGAGAGCAAGCTCTCTCTTGGCACTTTGGATGTGGGACATACAGCGAGATGTTTGCTGCTTTTGCGTTTGGCTGTTGGGAGATTTACAGCACAAAGATATCTAGTTGATTTGAAGCAGTTCCGAGAAAGTCTAAACATAATCGCCACTTCTCCCTCCTGGCACTTTCCATGTGGGAGATATAGCAGGATGTATATTGGTTTTGAGGACAACTCAATGGACAGTGTAGGGAGAAAAGTTCCTGGCTCCTTGAATGCCGTTCCTGGAGACACTGCGATCAATGTGGGAGATATGTCAAGATGTGTGTTGGTTTTGAGGACGGCTCTCTGGAGAGTCTTAGCAAAGAGGTCACAGGGATAATCAGAGCAATTCTCAGAGACACTGAGAACAAGATGGACAGTTCCCTCCTGGCACTTTCCCTGTAGGAGATACCGCAAGACGTTTCTGTAGATTGGGCACAGCGCTCTGCAGGGTGTTAGCAGAGACTTTCCCGGGACAGTGAAACCCTATGTCAGAGACACTGAGAAGAAGCCCCAATGTTCCCTCCAGGCACTTTCAGTGTGGGTGCCTTCTCCACGTGGTTCCTGGTTTCCCTGCAGCGCTGAAGAGAATGTTAGCAAAGAGGTAACCGGCACAGCGAAAACAGTACTCAAAGACAGGGAGAGCAAGCTCTCTCTTGGCACTTTGGATGTGGGACATACAGCGAGATGTTTGCTGCTTTTGCGTTTGGCTGTTGGGAGATTTACAGCACAAAGATATCTAGTTGATTTGAAGCAGTTCCGAGAAAGTCTAAACATAATCGCCACTTCTCCCTCCTGGCACTTTCCATGTGGGAGATATAGCAGGATGTATATTGGTTTTGAGGACAACTCAATGGACAGTGTAGGGAGAAAAGTTCCTGGCTCCTTGAATGCCGTTCCTGGAGACACTGCGATCAATGTGGGAGATATGTCAAGATGTGTGTTTGTTTTGAGGACGGCTCTCTGGAGAGTCTTAGCAAAGAGGTCACAGGGATAATCAGAGCAATTCTCAGAGACACTGAGAACAAGATGGACAGTTCCCTCCTGGCACTTTCCCTGTAGGAGATACCGCAAGACGTTTCTGTAGATTGGGCACAGCGCTCTGCAGGGTGTTAGCAGAGACTTTCCCGGGACAGTGAAACCCTATGTCAGAGACACTGAGAAGAAGCCCCAATGTTCCCTCCAGGCACTTTCAGTGTGGGTGCCTTCTCCACGTGGTTCCTGGTTTCCCTGCAGCGCTGAAGAGAATGTTAGCAAAGAGGTAACCGGCACAGCGAAAACAGTACTCAAAGACAGGGAGAGCAAGCTCTCTCTTGGCACTTTGGATGTGGGACATACAGCGAGATGTTTGCTGCTTTTGCGTTTGGCTGTTGGGAGATTTACAGCACAAAGATATCTAGTTGATTTGAAGCAGTTCCGAGAAAGTCTAAACATAATCGCCACTTCTCCCTCCTGGCACTTTCCATGTGGGAGATATAGCAGGATGTATATTGGTTTTGAGGACAACTCAATGGACAGTGTAGGGAGAAAAGTTCCTGGCTCCTTGAATGCCGTTCCTGGAGACACTGCGATCAATGTGGGACATATGTCAAGATGTGTGTTGGTTTTGAGGACGGCTCTCTGGAGAGTCTTAGTAAAGAGGTCACAGGGATAATCAGAGCAATTCTCAGAGACACTGAGAACAAGCTCGACAATTCCCTCCTGGCACTTTCCCTGTAGGAGATACCGCAAGACGTTTCTGTAGATTGGGCACAGCGCTCTGCAGGGTGTTAGCAGAGACTTTCCCGGGACAGTGAAACCCTATGTCAGAGACACTGAGAAGAAGCCCCAATGTTCCCTCCAGGCACTTTCAGTGTGGGTGCCTTCTCCACGTGGTTCCTGGTTTCCCTGCAGCGCTGAAGAGAATGTTAGCAAAGAGGTAACCGGGACAGTGAAAACAGTACTCAAAGACAGGGAGAGCAAGCTCTCTCTTGGCACTTTGGATGTGGGACATACAGCGAGATGTTTGCTGCTTTTGCGTTTGGCTGTTGGGAGATTTACAGCACAAAGATATCTAGTTGATTTGAAGCAGTTCCGAGAAAGTCTAAACATAATCGCCACTTCTCCCTCCTGGCACTTTCCATGTGGGAGATATAGCAGGATGTATATTGGTTTTGAGGACAACTCAATGGACAGTGTAGGGAGAAAAGTTCCTGGCTCCTTGAATGCCGTTCCTGGAGACACTGCGATCAATGTGGGAGATATGTCAAGATGTGTGTTGGTTTTGAGGACGGCTCTCTGGAGAGTCTTAGCAAAGAGGTCACAGGGATAATCAGAGCAATTCTCAGAGACACTGAGAACAAGATGGACAGTTCCCTCCTGGCACTTTCCCTGTAGGAGATACCGCAAGACGTTTCTGTAGATTGGGCACAGCGCTCTGCAGGGTGTTAGCAGAGACTTTCCCGGGACAGTGAAACCCTATGTCAGAGACACTGAGAAGAAGCCCCAATGTTCCCTCCAGGCACTTTCAGTGTGGGTGCCTTCTCCACGTGGTTCCTGGTTTCCCTGCAGCGCTGAAGAGAATGTTAGCAAAGAGGTAACCGGCACAGCGAAAACAGTACTCAAAGACAGGGAGAGCAAGCTCTCTCTTGGCACTTTGGATGTGGGACATACAGCGAGATGTTTGCTGCTTTTGCGTTTGGCTGGTGGGAGATTTACAGCACAAAGATATCTAGTTGATTTGAAGCAGTTCCGAGAAAGTCTAAACATAATCGCCACTTCTCCCTCCTGGCACTTTCCATGTGGGAGATATAGCAGGATGTATATTGGTTTTGAGGACAACTCAATGGACAGTGTAGGGAGAAAAGTTCCTGGCTCCTTGAATGCCGTTCCTGGAGACACTGCGATCAATGTGGGAGATATGTCAAGATGTGTGTTGGTTTTGAGGACGGCTCTCTGGAGAGTCTTAGCAAAGAGGTCACAGGGATAATCAGAGCAATTCTCAGAGACACTGAGAACAAGATGGACAGTTCCCTCCTGGCACTTTCCCTGTAGGAGATACCGCAAGACGTTTCTGTAGATTGGGCACAGCGCTCTGCAGGGTGTTAGCAGAGACTTTCCCGGGACAGTGAAACCCTATGTCAGAGACACTGAGAAGAAGCCCCAATGTTCCCTCCAGGCACTTTCAGTGTGGGTGCCTTCTCCACGTGGTTCCTGGTTTCCCTGCAGCGCTGAAGAGAATGTTAGCAAAGAGGTAACCGGCACAGCGAAAACAGTACTCAAAGAGAGGGAGAGCAAGCTCTCTCTTGGCACTTTGGATGTGGGACATACAGCGAGATGTTTGCTGCTTTTGCGTTTGGCTGTTGGGAGATTTACAGCACAAAGATATCTAGTTGATTTGAAGCAGTTCCGAGAAAGTCTAAACATAATCGCCACTTCTCCCTCCTGGCACTTTCCATGTGGGAGATATAGCAGGATGTATATTGGTTTTGAGGACAACTCAATGGACAGTGTAGGGAGAAAAGTTCCTGGCTCCTTGAATGCCGTTCCTGGAGACACTGCGATCAATGTGGGAGATATGTCAAGATGTGTGTTTGTTTTGAGGACGGCTCTCTGGAGAGTCTTAGCAAAGAGGTCACAGGGATAATCAGAGCAATTCTCAGAGACACTGAGAACAAGATGGACAGTTCCCTCCTGGCACTTTCCCTGTAGGAGATACCGCAAGACGTTTCTGTAGATTGGGCACAGCGCTCTGCAGGGTGTTAGCAGAGACTTTCCCGGGACAGTGAAACCCTATGTCAGAGACACTGAGAAGAAGCCCCAATGTTCCCTCCAGGCACTTTCAGTGTGGGTGCCTTCTCCACGTGGTTCCTGGTTTCCCTGCAGCGCTGAAGAGAATGTTAGCAAAGAGGTAACCGGCACAGCGAAAACAGTACTCAAAGACAGGGAGAGCAAGCTCTCTCTTGGCACTTTGGATGTGGGACATACAGCGAGATGTTTGCTGCTTTTGCGTTTGGCTGTTGGGAGATTTACAGCACAAAGATATCTAGTTGATTTGAAGCAGTTCCGAGAAAGTCTAAACATAATCGCCACTTCTCCCTCCTGGCACTTTCCATGTGGGAGATATAGCAGGATGTATATTGGTTTTGAGGACAACTCAATGGACAGTGTAGGGAGAAAAGTTCCTGGCTCCTTGAATGCCGTTCCTGGAGACACTGCGATCAATGTGGGACATATGTCAAGATGTGTGTTGGTTTTGAGGACGGCTCTCTGGAGAGTCTTAGTAAAGAGGTCACAGGGATAATCAGAGCAATTCTCAGAGACACTGAGAACAAGCTCGACAATTCCCTCCTGGCACTTTCCCTGTAGGAGATACCGCAAGACGTTTCTGTAGATTGGGCACAGCGCTCTGCAGGGTGTTAGCAGAGACTTTCCCGGGACAGTGAAACCCTATGTCAGAGACACTGAGAAGAAGCCCCAATGTTCCCTCCAGGCACTTTCAGTGTGGGTGCCTTCTCCACGTGGTTCCTGGTTTCCCTGCAGCGCTGAAGAGAATGTTAGCAAAGAGGTAACCGGGACAGTGAAAACAGTACTCAAAGACAGGGAGAGCAAGCTCTCTCTTGGCACTTTGGATGTGGGACATACAGCGAGATGTTTGCTGCTTTTGCGTTTGGCTGTTGGGAGATTTACAGCACAAAGATATCTAGTTGATTTGAAGCAGTTCCGAGAAAGTCTAAACATAATCGCCACTTCTCCCTCCTGGCACTTTCCATGTGGGAGATATAGCAGGATGTATATTGGTTTTGAGGACAACTCAATGGACAGTGTAGGGAGAAAAGTTCCTGGCTCCTTGAATGCCGTTCCTGGAGACACTGCGATCAATGTGGGAGATATGTCAAGATGTGTGTTGGTTTTGAGGACGGCTCTCTGGAGAGTCTTAGCAAAGAGGTCACAGGGATAATCAGAGCAATTCTCAGAGACACTGAGAACAAGATGGACAGTTCCCTCCTGGCACTTTCCCTGTAGGAGATACCGCAAGACGTTTCTGTAGATTGGGCACAGCGCTCTGCAGGGTGTTAGCAGAGACTTTCCCGGGACAGTGAAACCCTATGTCAGAGACACTGAGAAGAAGCCCCAATGTTCCCTCCAGGCACTTTCAGTGTGGGTGCCTTCTCCACGTGGTTCCTGGTTTCCCTGCAGCGCTGAAGAGAATGTTAGCAAAGAGGTAACCGGCACAGCGAAAACAGTACTCAAAGATAGGGAGAGCAAGCTCTCTCTTGGCACTTTGGATGTGGGACATACAGCGAGATGTTTGCTGCTTTTGCGTTTGGCTGTTGGGAGATTTACAGCACAAAGATATCTAGTTGATTTGAAGCAGTTCCGAGAAAGTCTAAACATAATCGCCACTTCTCCCTCCTGGCACTTTCCATGTGGGAGATATAGCAGGATGTATATTGGTTTTGAGGACAACTCAATGGACAGTGTAGGGAGAAAAGTTCCTGGCTCCTTGAATGCCGTTCCTGGAGACACTGCGATCAATGTGGGAGATATGTCAAGATGTGTGTTGGTTTTGAGGACGGCCCTCTGGAGAGTCTTAGCAAAGAGGTCACAGGGATAATCAGAGCAATTCTCAGAGACACTGAGAACAAGATGGACAGTTCCCTCCTGGCACTTTCCCTGTAGGAGATACCGCAAGACGTTTCTGTAGATTGGGCACAGCGCTCTGCAGGGTGTTAGCAGAGACTTTCCCGGGACAGTGAAACCCTATGTCAGAGACACTGAGAAGAAGCCCCAATGTTCCCTCCAGGCACTTTCAGTGTGGGTGCCTTCTCCACGTGGTTCCTGGTTTCCCTGCAGCGCTGAAGAGAATGTTAGCAAAGAGGTAACCGGCACAGCGAAAACAGTACTCAAAGATAGGGAGAGCAAGCTCTCTCTTGGCACTTTGGATGTGGGACATACAGCGAGATGTTTGCTGCTTTTGCGTTTGGCTGTTGGGAGATTTACAGCACAAAGATATCTAGTTGATTTGAAGCAGTTCCGAGAAAGTCTAAACATAATCGCCACTTCTCCCTCCTGGCACTTTCCATGTGGGAGATATAGCAGGATGTATATTGGTTTTGAGGACAACTCAATGGACAGTGTAGGGAGAAAAGTTCCTGGCTCCTTGAATGCCGTTCCTGGAGACACTGCGATCAATGTGGGAGATATGTCAAGATGTGTGTTGGTTTTGAGGACGGCTCTCTGGAGAGTCTTAGCAAAGAGGTCACAGGGATAATCAGAGCAATTCTCAGAGACACTGAGAACAAGCTCGACAATTCCCTCCTGGCACTTTCCCTGTAGGAGATACCGCAAGACGTTTCTGTAGATTGGGCACAGCGCTCTGCAGGGTGTTAGCAGAGACTTTCCCGGGACAGTGAAACCCTATGTCAGAGACACTGAGAAGAAGCCCCAATGTTCCCTCCAGGCACTTTCAGTGTGGGTGCCTTCTCCACGTGGTTCCTGGTTTCCCTGCAGCGCTGAAGAGAATGTTAGCAAAGAGGTAACCGGGACAGCGAAAACAGTACTCAAAGACAGGGAGAGCAAGCTCTCTCTTGGCACTTTGGATGTGGGACATACAGCGAGATGTTTGCTGCTTTTGCGTTTGGCTGTTGGGAGATTTACAGCACAAAGATATCTAGTTGATTTGAAGCAGTTCCGAGAAAGTCTAAACATAATCGCCACTTCTCCCTCCTGGCACTTTCCATGTGGGAGATATAGCAGGATGTATATTGGTTTTGAGGACAACTCAATGGACAGTGTAGGGAGAAAAGTTCCTGGCTCCTTGAATGCCGTTCCTGGAGACACTGCGATCAATGTGGGAGATATGTCAAGATGTGTGTTGGTTTTGAGGACGGCTCTCTGGAGAGTCTTAGCAAAGAGGTCACAGGGATAATCAGAGCAATTCTCAGAGACACTGAGAACAAGATGGACAGTTCCCTCCTGGCACTTTCCCTGTAGGAGATACCGCAAGACGTTTCTGTAGATTGGGCACAGCGCTCTGCAGGGTGTTAGCAGAGACTTTCCCGGGACAGTGAAACCCTATGTCAGAGACACTGAGAAGAAGCCCCAATGTTCCCTCCAGGCACTTTCAGTGTGGGTGCCTTCTCCACGTGGTTCCTGGTTTCCCTGCAGCGCTGAAGAGAATGTTAGCAAAGAGGTAACCGGCACAGCGAAAACAGTACTCAAAGACAGGGAGAGCAAGCTCTCTCTTGGCACTTTGGATGTGGGACATACAGCGAGATGTTTGCTGCTTTTGCGTTTGGCTGTTGGGAGATTTACAGCACAAAGATATCTAGTTGATTTGAAGCAGTTCCGAGAAAGTCTAAACATAATCGCCACTTCTCCCTCCTGGCACTTTCCATGTGGGAGATATAGCAGGATGTATATTGGTTTTGAGGACAACTCAATGGACAGTGTAGGGAGAAAAGTTCCTGGCTCCTTGAATGCCGTTCCTGGAGACACTGCGATCAATGTGGGACATATGTCAAGATGTGTGTTTGTTTTGAGGACGGCTCTCTGGAGAGTCTTAGCAAAGAGGTCACAGGGATAATCAGAGCAATTCTCAGAGACACTGAGAACAAGCTCGACAATTCCCTCCTGGCACTTTCCCTGTAGGAGATACCGCAAGACGTTTCTGTAGATTGGGCACAGCGCTCTGCAGGGTGTTAGCAGAGACTTTCCCGGGACAGTGAAACCCTATGTCAGAGACACTGAGAAGAAGCCCCAATGTTCCCTCCAGGCACTTTCAGTGTGGGTGCCTTCTCCACGTGGTTCCTGCTTTCCCTGCAGCGCTGAAGAGAATGTTAGCAAAGAGGTAACCGGGACAGCGAAAACAGTACTCAAAGACAGGGAGAGCAAGCTCTCTCTTGGCACTTTGGATGTGGGACATACAGCGAGATGTTTGCTGCTTTTGCGTTTGGCTGTTGGGAGATTTACAGCACAAAGATATCTAGTTGATTTGAAGCAGTTCCGAGAAAGTCTAAACATAATCGCCACTTCTCCCTCCTGGCACTTTCCATGTGGGAGATATAGCAGGATGTATATTGGTTTTGAGGACAACTCAATGGACAGTGTAGGGAGAAAAGTTCCTGGCTCCTTGAATGCCGTTCCTGGAGACACTGCGATCAATGTGGGAGATATGTCAAGATGTGTGTTGGTTTTGAGGACGGCTCTCTGGAGAGTCTTAGCAAAGAGGTCACAGGGATAATCAGAGCAATTCTCAGAGACACTGAGAACAAGCTCGACAATTCCCTCCTGGCACTTTCCCTGTAGGAGATACCGCAAGACGTTTCTGTAGATTGGGCACAGCGCTCTGCAGGGTGTTAGCAGAGACTTTCCCGGGACAGTGAAACCCTATGTCAGAGACACTGAGAAGAAGCCCCAATGTTCCCTCCAGGCACTTTCAGTGTGGGTGCCTTCTCCACGTGGTTCCTGGTTTCCCTGCAGCGCTGAAGAGAATGTTAGCAAAGAGGTAACCGGGACAGCGAAAACAGTACTCAAAGAGAGGGAGAGCAAGCTCTCTCTTGGCACTTTGGATGTGGGACATACAGCGAGATGTTTGCTGCTTTTGCGTTTGGCTGGTGGGAGATTTACAGCACAAAGATATCTAGTTGATTTGAAGCAGTTCCGAGAAAGTCTAAACATAATCGCCACTTCTCCCTCCTGGCACTTTCCATGTGGGAGATATAGCAGGATGTATATTGGTTTTGAGGACAACTCAATGGACAGTGTAGGGAGAAAAGTTCCTGGCTCCTTGAATGCCGTTCCTGGAGACACTGCGATCAATGTGGGAGATATGTCAAGATGTGTGTTGGTTTTGAGGACGGCTCTCTGGAGAGTCTTAGCAAAGAGGTCACAGGGATAATCAGAGCAATTCTCAGAGACACTGAGAACAAGATGGACAGTTCCCTCCTGGCACTTTCCCTGTAGGAGATACCGCAAGACGTTTCTGTAGATTGGGCACAGCGCTCTGCAGGGTGTTAGCAGAGACTTTCCCGGGACAGTGAAACCCTATGTCAGAGACACTGAGAAGAAGCCCCAATGTTCCCTCCAGGCACTTTCAGTGTGGGTGCCTTCTCCACGTGGTTCCTGGTTTCCCTGCAGCGCTGAAGAGAATGTTAGCAAAGAGGTAACCGGGACAGCGAAAACAGTACTCAAAGACAGGGAGAGCAAGCTCTCTCTTGGCACTTTGGATGTGGGACATACAGCGAGATGTTTGCTGCTTTTGCGTTTGGCTGTTGGGAGATTTACAGCACAAAGATATCTAGTTGATTTGAAGCAGTTCCGAGAAAGTCTAAACATAATCGCCACTTCTCCCTCCTGGCACTTTCCATGTGGGAGATATAGCAGGATGTATATTGGTTTTGAGGACAACTCAATGGACAGTGTAGGGAGAAAAGTTCCTGGCTCCTTGAATGCCGTTCCTGGAGACACTGCGATCAATGTGGGAGATATGTCAAGATGTGTGTTTGTTTTGAGGACGGCTCTCTGGAGAGTCTTAGCAAAGAGGTCACAGGGATAATCAGAGCAATTCTCAGAGACACTGAGAACAAGATGGACAGTTCCCTCCTGGCACTTTCCCTGTAGGAGATACCGCAAGACGTTTCTGTAGATTGGGCACAGCGCTCTGCAGGGTGTTAGCAGAGACTTTCCCGGGACAGTGAAACCCTATGTCAGAGACACTGAGAAGAAGCCCCAATGTTCCCTCCAGGCACTTTCAGTGTGGGTGCCTTCTCCACGTGGTTCCTGGTTTCCCTGCAGCGCTGAAGAGAATGTTAGCAAAGAGGTAACCGGGACAGTGAAAACAGTACTCAAAGAGAGGGAGAGCAAGCTCTCTCTTGGCACTTTGGATGTGGGACATACAGCGAGATGTTTGCTGCTTTTGCGTTTGGCTGTTGGGAGATTTACAGCACAAAGATATCTAGTTGATTTGAAGCAGTTCCGAGAAAGTCTAAACATAATCGCCACTTCTCCCTCCTGGCACTTTCCATGTGGGAGATATAGCAGGATGTATATTGGTTTTGAGGACAACTCAATGGACAGTGTAGGGAGAAAAGTTCCTGGCTCCTTGAATGCCGTTCCTGGAGACACTGCGATCAATGTGGGAGATATGTCAAGATGTGTGTTGGTTTTGAGGACGGCTCTCTGGAGAGTCTTAGCAAAGAGGTCACAGGGATAATCAGAGCAATTCTCAGAGACACTGAGAACAAGATGGACAGTTCCCTCCTGGCACTTTCCCTGTAGGAGATACCGCAAGACGTTTCTGTAGATTGGGCACAGCGCTCTGCAGGGTGTTAGCAGAGACTTTCCCGGGACAGTGAAACCCTATGTCAGAGACACTGAGAAGAAGCCCCAATGTTCCCTCCAGGCACTTTCAGTGTGGGTGCCTTCTCCACGTGGTTCCTGGTTTCCCTGCAGCGCTGAAGAGAATGTTAGCAAAGAGGTAACCGGCACAGCGAAAACAGTACTCAAAGACAGGGAGAGCAAGCTCTCTCTTGGCACTTTGGATGTGGGACATACAGCGAGATGTTTGCTGCTTTTGCGTTTGGCTGTTGGGAGATTTACAGCACAAAGATATCTAGTTGATTTGAAGCAGTTCCGAGAAAGTCTAAACATAATCGCCACTTCTCCCTCCTGGCACTTTCCATGTGGGAGATATAGCAGGATGTATATTGGTTTTGAGGACAACTCAATGGACAGTGTAGGGAGAAAAGTTCCTGGCTCCTTGAATGCCGTTCCTGGAGACACTGCGATCAATGTGGGACATATGTCAAGATGTGTGTTTGTTTTGAGGACGGCTCTCTGGAGAGTCTTAGCAAAGAGGTCACAGGGATAATCAGAGCAATTCTCAGAGACACTGAGAACAAGATGGACAGTTCCCTCCTGGCACTTTCCCTGTAGGAGATACCGCAAGACGTTTCTGTAGATTGGGCACAGCGCTCTGCAGGGTGTTAGCAGAGACTTTCCCGGGACAGTGAAACCCTATGTCAGAGACACTGAGAAGAAGCCCCAATGTTCCCTCCAGGCACTTTCAGTGTGGGTGCCTTCTCCACGTGGTTCCTGGTTTCCCTGCAGCGCTGAAGAGAATGTTAGCAAAGAGGTAACCGGGACAGTGAAAACAGTACTCAAAGACAGGGAGAGCAAGCTCTCTCTTGGCACTTTGGATGTGGGACATACAGCGAGATGTTTGCTGCTTTTGCGTTTGGCTGTTGGGAGATTTACAGCACAAAGATATCTAGTTGATTTGAAGCAGTTCCGAGAAAGTCTAAACATAATCGCCACTTCTCCCTCCTGGCACTTTCCATGTGGGAGATATAGCAGGATGTATATTGGTTTTGAGGACAACTCAATGGACAGTGTAGGGAGAAAAGTTCCTGGCTCCTTGAATGCCGTTCCTGGAGACACTGCGATCAATGTGGGAGATATGTCAAGATGTGTGTTGGTTTTGAGGACGGCTCTCTGGAGAGTCTTAGCAAAGAGGTCACAGGGATAATCAGAGCAATTCTCAGAGACACTGAGAACAAGCTCGACAATTCCCTCCTGGCACTTTCCCTGTAGGAGATACCGCAAGACGTTTCTGTAGATTGGGCACAGCGCTCTGCAGGGTGTTAGCAGAGACTTTCCCGGGACAGTGAAACCCTATGTCAGAGACACTGAGAAGAAGCCCCAATGTTCCCTCCAGGCACTTTCAGTGTGGGTGCCTTCTCCACGTGGTTCCTGGTTTCCCTGCAGCGCTGAAGAGAATGTTAGCAAAGAGGTAACCGGGACAGTGAAAACAGTACTCAAAGACAGGGAGAGCAAGCTCTCTCTTGGCACTTTGGATGTGGGACATACAGCGAGATGTTTGCTGCTTTTGCGTTTGGCTGTTGGGAGATTTACAGCACAAAGATATCTAGTTGATTTGAAGCAGTTCCGAGAAAGTCTAAACATAATCGCCACTTCTCCCTCCTGGCACTTTCCATGTGGGAGATATAGCAGGATGTATATTGGTTTTGAGGACAACTCAATGGACAGTGTAGGGAGAAAAGTTCCTGGCTCCTTGAATGCCGTTCCTGGAGACACTGCGATCAATGAGGGAGATATGTCAAGATGTGTGTTGGTTTTGAGGACGGCTCTCTGGAGAGTCTTAGCAAAGAGGTCACAGGGATAATCAGAGCAATTCTCAGAGACACTGAGAACAAGATGGACAGTTCCCTCCTGGCACTTTCCCTGTAGGAGATACCGCAAGACGTTTCTGTAGATTGGGCACAGCGCTCTGCAGGGTGTTAGCAGAGACTTTCCCGGGACAGTGAAACCCTATGTCAGAGACACTGAGAAGAAGCCCCAATGTTCCCTCCAGGCACTTTCAGTGTGGGTGCCTTCTCCACGTGGTTCCTGGTTTCCCTGCAGCGCTGAAGAGAATGTTAGCAAAGAGGTAACCGGGACAGTGAAAACAGTACTCAAAGAGAGGGAGAGCAAGCTCTCTCTTGGCACTTTGGATGTGGGACATACAGCGAGATGTTTGCTGCTTTTGCGTTTGGCTGTTGGGAGATTTACAGCACAAAGATATCTAGTTGATTTGAAGCAGTTCCGAGAAAGTCTAAACATAATCGCCACTTCTCCCTCCTGGCACTTTCCATGTGGGAGATATAGCAGGATGTATATTGGTTTTGAGGACAACTCAATGGACAGTGTAGGGAGAAAAGTTCCTGGCTCCTTGAATGCCGTTCCTGGAGACACTGCGATCAATGAGGGAGATATGTCAAGATGTGTGTTGGTTTTGAGGACGGCTCTCTGGAGAGTCTTAGCAAAGAGGTCACAGGGATAATCAGAGCAATTCTCAGAGACACTGAGAACAAGATGGACAGTTCCCTCCTGGCACTTTCCCTGTAGGAGATACCGCAAGACGTTTCTGTAGATTGGGCACAGCGCTCTGCAGGGTGTTAGCAGAGACTTTCCCGGGACAGTGAAACCCTATGTCAGAGACACTGAGAAGAAGCCCCAATGTTCCCTCCAGGCACTTTCAGTGTGGGTGCCTTCTCCACGTGGTTCCTGGTTTCCCTGCAGCGCTGAAGAGAATGTTAGCAAAGAGGTAACCGGGACAGTGAAAACAGTACTCAAAGAGAGGGAGAGCAAGCTCTCTCTTGGCACTTTGGATGTGGGACATACAGCGAGATGTTTGCTGCTTTTGCGTTTGGCTGTTGGGAGATTTACAGCACAAAGATATCTAGTTGATTTGAAGCAGTTCCGAGAAAGTCTAAACATAATCGCCACTTCTCCCTCCTGGCACTTTCCATGTGGGAGATATAGCAGGATGTATATTGGTTTTGAGGACAACTCAATGGACAGTGTAGGGAGAAAAGTTCCTGGCTCCTTGAATGCCGTTCCTGGAGACACTGCGATCAATGAGGGAGATATGTCAAGATGTGTGTTGGTTTTGAGGACGGCTCTCTGGAGAGTCTTAGCAAAGAGGTCACAGGGATAATCAGAGCAATTCTCAGAGACACTGAGAACAAGATGGACAGTTCCCTCCTGGCACTTTCCCTGTAGGAGATACCCCAAGACGTTTCTGTAGATTGGGCACAGCGCTCTGCAGGGTGTTAGCAGAGACTTTCCCGGGACAGTGAAACCCTATGTCAGAGACACTGAGAAGAAGCCCCAATGTTCCCTCCAGGCACTTTCAGTGTGGGTGCCTTCTCCACGTGGTTCCTGGTTTCCCTGCAGCGCTGAAGAGAATGTTAGCAAAGAGGTAACCGGGACAGTGAAAACAGTACTCAAAGAGAGGGAGAGCAAGCTCTCTCTTGGCACTTTGGATGTGGGACATACAGCGAGATGTTTGCTGCTTTTGCGTTTGGCTGTTGGGAGATTTACAGCACAAAGATATCTAGTTGATTTGAAGCAGTTCCGAGAAAGTCTAAACATAATCGCCACTTCTCCCTCCTGGCACTTTCCATGTGGGAGATATAGCAGGATGTATATTGGTTTTGAGGACAACTCAATGGACAGTGTAGGGAGAAAAGTTCCTGGCTCCTTGAATGCCGTTCCTGGAGACACTGCGATCAATGTGGGAGATATGTCAAGATGTGTGTTGGTTTTGAGGACGGCTCTCTGGAGAGTCTTAGCAAAGAGGTCACAGGGATAATCAGAGCAATTCTCAGAGACACTGAGAACAAGCTCGACAATTCCCTCCTGGCACTTTCCCTGTAGGAGATACCGCAAGACGTTTCTGTAGATTGGGCACAGCGCTCTGCAGGGTGTTAGCAGAGACTTTCCCGGGACAGTGAAACCCTATGTCAGAGACACTGAGAAGAAGCCCCAATGTTCCCTCCAGGCACTTTCAGTGTGGGTGCCTTCTCCACGTGGTTCCTGGTTTCCCTGCAGCGCTGAAGAGAATGTTAGCAAAGAGGTAACCGGGACAGTGAAAACAGTACTCAAAGACAGGGAGAGCAAGCTCTCTCTTGGCACTTTGGATGTGGGACATACAGCGAGATGTTTGCTGCTTTTGCGTTTGGCTGTTGGGAGATTTACAGCACAAAGATATCTAGTTGATTTGAAGCAGTTCCGAGAAAGTCTAAACATAATCGCCACTTCTCCCTCCTGGCACTTTCCATGTGGGAGATATAGCAGGATGTATATTGGTTTTGAGGACAACTCAATGGACAGTGTAGGGAGAAAAGTTCCTGGCTCCTTGAATGCCGTTCCTGGAGACACTGCGATCAATGTGGGAGATATGTCAAGATGTGTGTTGGTTTTGAGGACGGCTCTCTGGAGAGTCTTAGCAAAGAGGTCACAGGGATAATCAGAGCAATTCTCAGAGACACTGAGAACAAGCTCGACAATTCCCTCCTGGCACTTTCCCTGTAGGAGATACCGCAAGACGTTTCTGTAGATTGGGCACAGCGCTCTGCAGGGTGTTAGCAGAGACTTTCCCGGGACAGTGAAACCCTATGTCAGAGACACTGAGAAGAAGCCCCAATGTTCCCTCCAGGCACTTTCAGTGTGGGTGCCTTCTCCACGTGGTTCCTGGTTTCCCTGCAGCGCTGAAGAGAATGTTAGCAAAGAGGTAACCGGGACAGTGAAAACAGTACTCAAAGACAGGGAGAGCAAGCTCTCTCTTGGCACTTTGGATGTGGGACATACAGCGAGATGTTTGCTGCTTTTGCGTTTGGCTGTTGGGAGATTTACAGCACAAAGATATCTAGTTGATTTGAAGCAGTTCCGAGAAAGTCTAAACATAATCGCCACTTCTCCCTCCTGGCACTTTCCATGTGGGAGATATAGCAGGATGTATATTGGTTTTGAGGACAACTCAATGGACAGTGTAGGGAGAAAAGTTCCTGGCTCCTTGAATGCCGTTCCTGGAGACACTGCGATCAATGAGGGAGATATGTCAAGATGTGTGTTGGTTTTGAGGACGGCTCTCTGGAGAGTCTTAGCAAAGAGGTCACAGGGATAATCAGAGCAATTCTCAGAGACACTGAGAACAAGATGGACAGTTCCCTCCTGGCACTTTCCCTGTAGGAGATACCGCAAGACGTTTCTGTAGATTGGGCACAGCGCTCTGCAGGGTGTTAGCAGAGACTTTCCCGGGACAGTGAAACCCTATGTCAGAGACACTGAGAAGAAGCCCCAATGTTCCCTCCAGGCACTTTCAGTGTGGGTGCCTTCTCCACGTGGTTCCTGGTTTCCCTGCAGCGCTGAAGAGAATGTTAGCAAAGAGGTAACCGGGACAGTGAAAACAGTACTCAAAGAGAGGGAGAGCAAGCTCTCTCTTGGCACTTTGGATGTGGGACATACAGCGAGATGTTTGCTGCTTTTGCGTTTGGCTGTTGGGAGATTTACAGCACAAAGATATCTAGTTGATTTGAAGCAGTTCCGAGAAAGTCTAAACATAATCGCCACTTCTCCCTCCTGGCACTTTCCATGTGGGAGATATAGCAGGATGTATATTGGTTTTGAGGACAACTCAATGGACAGTGTAGGGAGAAAAGTTCCTGGCTCCTTGAATGCCGTTCCTGGAGACACTGCGATCAATGAGGGAGATATGTCAAGATGTGTGTTGGTTTTGAGGACGGCTCTCTGGAGAGTCTTAGCAAAGAGGTCACAGGGATAATCAGAGCAATTCTCAGAGACACTGAGAACAAGATGGACAGTTCCCTCCTGGCACTTTCCCTGTAGGAGATACCGCAAGACGTTTCTGTAGATTGGGCACAGCGCTCTGCAGGGTGTTAGCAGAGACTTTCCCGGGACAGTGAAACCCTATGTCAGAGACACTGAGAAGAAGCCCCAATGTTCCCTCCAGGCACTTTCAGTGTGGGTGCCTTCTCCACGTGGTTCCTGGTTTCCCTGCAGCGCTGAAGAGAATGTTAGCAAAGAGGTAACCGGGACAGTGAAAACAGTACTCAAAGAGAGGGAGAGCAAGCTCTCTCTTGGCACTTTGGATGTGGGACATACAGCGAGATGTTTGCTGCTTTTGCGTTTGGCTGTTGGGAGATTTACAGCACAAAGATATCTAGTTGATTTGAAGCAGTTCCGAGAAAGTCTAAACATAATCGCCACTTCTCCCTCCTGGCACTTTCCATGTGGGAGATATAGCAGGATGTATATTGGTTTTGAGGACAACTCAATGGACAGTGTAGGGAGAAAAGTTCCTGGCTCCTTGAATGCCGTTCCTGGAGACACTGCGATCAATGAGGGAGATATGTCAAGATGTGTGTTGGTTTTGAGGACGGCTCTCTGGAGAGTCTTAGCAAAGAGGTCACAGGGATAATCAGAGCAATTCTCAGAGACACTGAGAACAAGATGGACAGTTCCCTCCTGGCACTTTCCCTGTAGGAGATACCCCAAGACGTTTCTGTAGATTGGGCACAGCGCTCTGCAGGGTGTTAGCAGAGACTTTCCCGGGACAGTGAAACCCTATGTCAGAGACACTGAGAAGAAGCCCCAATGTTCCCTCCAGGCACTTTCAGTGTGGGTGCCTTCTCCACGTGGTTCCTGGTTTCCCTGCAGCGCTGAAGAGAATGTTAGCAAAGAGGTAACCGGGACAGTGAAAACAGTACTCAAAGAGAGGGAGAGCAAGCTCTCTCTTGGCACTTTGGATGTGGGACATACAGCGAGATGTTTGCTGCTTTTGCGTTTGGCTGTTGGGAGATTTACAGCACAAAGATATCTAGTTGATTTGAAGCAGTTCCGAGAAAGTCTAAACATAATCGCCACTTCTCCCTCCTGGCACTTTCCATGTGGGAGATATAGCAGGATGTATATTGGTTTTGAGGACAACTCAATGGACAGTGTAGGGAGAAAAGTTCCTGGCTCCTTGAATGCCGTTCCTGGAGACACTGCGATCAATGAGGGAGATATGTCAAGATGTGTGTTGGTTTTGAGGACGGCTCTCTGGAGAGTCTTAGCAAAGAGGTCACAGGGATAATCAGAGCAATTCTCAGAGACACTGAGAACAAGATGGACAGTTCCCTCCTGGCACTTTCCCTGTAGGAGATACCGCAAGACGTTTCTGTAGATTGGGCACAGCGCTCTGCAGGGTGTTAGCAGAGACTTTCCCGGGACAGTGAAACCCTATGTCAGAGACACTGAGAAGAAGCCCCAATGTTCCCTCCAGGCACTTTCAGTGTGGGTGCCTTCTCCACGTGGTTCCTGGTTTCCCTGCAGCGCTGAAGAGAATGTTAGCAAAGAGGTAACCGGGACAGCGAAAACAGTACTCAAAGAGAGGGAGAGCAAGCTCTCTCTTGGCACTTTGGATGTGGGACATACAGCGAGATGTTTGCTGCTTTTGCGTTTGGCTGGTGGGAGATTTACAGCACAAAGATATCTAGTTGATTTGAAGCAGTTCCGAGAAAGTCTAAACATAATCGCCACTTCTCCCTCCTGGCACTTTCCATGTGGGAGATATAGCAGGATGTATATTGGTTTTGAGGACAACTCAATGGACAGTGTAGGGAGAAAAGTTCCTGGCTCCTTGAATGCCGTTCCTGGAGACACTGCGATCAATGTGGGAGATATGTCAAGATGTGTGTTGGTTTTGAGGACGGCTCTCTGGAGAGTCTTAGCAAAGAGGTCACAGGGATAATCAGAGCAATTCTCAGAGACACTGAGAACAAGATGGACAGTTCCCTCCTGGCACTTTCCCTGCAGGAGATACCGCAAGACGTTTCTGTAGATTGGGCACAGCGCTCTGCAGGGTGTTAGCAGAGACTTTCCCGGGACAGTGAAACCCTATGTCAGAGACACTGAGAAGAAGCCCCAATGTTCCCTCCAGGCACTTTCAGTGTGGGTGCCTTCTCCACGTGGTTCCTGGTTTCCCTGCAGCGCTGAAGAGAATGTTAGCAAAGAGGTAACCGGCACAGCGAAAACAGTACTCAAAGACAGGGAGAGCAAGCTCTCTCTTGGCACTTTGGATGTGGGACATACAGCGAGATGTTTGCTGCTTTTGCGTTTGGCTGTTGGGAGATTTACAGCACAAAGATATCTAGTTGATTTGAAGCAGTTCCGAGAAAGTCTAAACATAATCGCCACTTCTCCCTCCTGGCACTTTCCATGTGGGAGATATAGCAGGATGTATATTGGTTTTGAGGACAACTCAATGGACAGTGTAGGGAGAAAAGTTCCTGGCTCCTTGAATGCCGTTCCTGGAGACACTGCGATCAATGTGGGACATATGTCAAGATGTGTGTTTGTTTTGAGGACGGCTCTCTGGAGAGTCTTAGCAAAGAGGTCACAGGGATAATCAGAGCAATTCTCAGAGACACTGAGAACAAGATGGACAGTTCCCTCCTGGCACTTTCCCTGTAGGAGATACCGCAAGACGTTTCTGTAGATTGGGCACAGCGCTCTGCAGGGTGTTAGCAGAGACTTTCCCGGGACAGTGAAACCCTATGTCAGAGACACTGAGAAGAAGCCCCAATGTTCCCTCCAGGCACTTTCAGTGTGGGTGCCTTCTCCACGTGGTTCCTGGTTTCCCTGCAGCGCTGAAGAGAATGTTAGCAAAGAGGTAACCGGGACAGTGAAAACAGTACTCAAAGACAGGGAGAGCAAGCTCTCTCTTGGCACTTTGGATGTGGGACATACAGCGAGATGTTTGCTGCTTTTGCGTTTGGCTGTTGGGAGATTTACAGCACAAAGATATCTAGTTGATTTGAAGCAGTTCCGAGAAAGTCTAAACATAATCGCCACTTCTCCCTCCTGGCACTTTCCATGTGGGAGATATAGCAGGATGTATATTGGTTTTGAGGACAACTCAATGGACAGTGTAGGGAGAAAAGTTCCTGGCTCCTTGAATGCCGTTCCTGGAGACACTGCGATCAATGAGGGAGATATGTCAAGATGTGTGTTGGTTTTGAGGACGGCTCTCTGGAGAGTCTTAGCAAAGAGGTCACAGGGATAATCAGAGCAATTCTCAGAGACACTGAGAACAAGATGGACAGTTCCCTCCTGGCACTTTCCCTGTAGGAGATACCGCAAGACGTTTCTGTAGATTGGGCACAGCGCTCTGCAGGGTGTTAGCAGAGACTTTCCCGGGACAGTGAAACCCTATGTCAGAGACACTGAGAAGAAGCCCCAATGTTCCCTCCAGGCACTTTCAGTGTGGGTGCCTTCTCCACGTGGTTCCTGGTTTCCCTGCAGCGCTGAAGAGAATGTTAGCAAAGAGGTAACCGGGACAGTGAAAACAGTACTCAAAGAGAGGGAGAGCAAGCTCTCTCTTGGCACTTTGGATGTGGGACATACAGCGAGATGTTTGCTGCTTTTGCGTTTGGCTGTTGGGAGATTTACAGCACAAAGATATCTAGTTGATTTGAAGCAGTTCCGAGAAAGTCTAAACATAATCGCCACTTCTCCCTCCTGGCACTTTCCATGTGGGAGATATAGCAGGATGTATATTGGTTTTGAGGACAACTCAATGGACAGTGTAGGGAGAAAAGTTCCTGGCTCCTTGAATGCCGTTCCTGGAGACACTGCGATCAATGAGGGAGATATGTCAAGATGTGTGTTGGTTTTGAGGACGGCTCTCTGGAGAGTCTTAGCAAAGAGGTCACAGGGATAATCAGAGCAATTCTCAGAGACACTGAGAACAAGATGGACAGTTCCCTCCTGGCACTTTCCCTGTAGGAGATACCGCAAGACGTTTCTGTAGATTGGGCACAGCGCTCTGCAGGGTGTTAGCAGAGACTTTCCCGGGACAGTGAAACCCTATGTCAGAGACACTGAGAAGAAGCCCCAATGTTCCCTCCAGGCACTTTCAGTGTGGGTGCCTTCTCCACGTGGTTCCTGGTTTCCCTGCAGCGCTGAAGAGAATGTTAGCAAAGAGGTAACCGGGACAGTGAAAACAGTACTCAAAGACAGGGAGAGCAAGCTCTCTCTTGGCACTTTGGATGTGGGACATACAGCGAGATGTTTGCTGCTTTTGCGTTTGGCTGTTGGGAGATTTACAGCACAAAGATATCTAGTTGATTTGAAGCAGTTCCGAGAAAGTCTAAACATAATCGCCACTTCTCCCTCCTGGCACTTTCCATGTGGGAGATATAGCAGGATGTATATTGGTTTTGAGGACAACTCAATGGACAGTGTAGGGAGAAAAGTTCCTGGCTCCTTGAATGCCGTTCCTGGAGACACTGCGATCAATGAGGGAGATATGTCAAGATGTGTGTTGGTTTTGAGGACGGCTCTCTGGAGAGTCTTAGCAAAGAGGTCACAGGGATAATCAGAGCAATTCTCAGAGACACTGAGAACAAGATGGACAGTTCCCTCCTGGCACTTTCCCTGTAGGAGATACCGCAAGACGTTTCTGTAGATTGGGCACAGCGCTCTGCAGGGTGTTAGCAGAGACTTTCCCGGGACAGTGAAACCCTATGTCAGAGACACTGAGAAGAAGCCCCAATGTTCCCTCCAGGCACTTTCAGTGTGGGTGCCTTCTCCACGTGGTTCCTGGTTTCCCTGCAGCGCTGAAGAGAATGTTAGCAAAGAGGTAACCGGGACAGTGAAAACAGTACTCAAAGAGAGGGAGAGCAAGCTCTCTCTTGGCACTTTGGATGTGGGACATACAGCGAGATGTTTGCTGCTTTTGCGTTTGGCTGTTGGGAGATTTACAGCACAAAGATATCTAGTTGATTTGAAGCAGTTCCGAGAAAGTCTAAACATAATCGCCACTTCTCCCTCCTGGCACTTTCCATGTGGGAGATATAGCAGGATGTATATTGGTTTTGAGGACAACTCAATGGACAGTGTAGGGAGAAAAGTTCCTGGCTCCTTGAATGCCGTTCCTGGAGACACTGCGATCAATGAGGGAGATATGTCAAGATGTGTGTTGGTTTTGAGGACGGCTCTCTGGAGAGTCTTAGCAAAGAGGTCACAGGGATAATCAGAGCAATTCTCAGAGACACTGAGAACAAGATGGACAGTTCCCTCCTGGCACTTTCCCTGTAGGAGATACCGCAAGACGTTTCTGTAGATTGGGCACAGCGCTCTGCAGGGTGTTAGCAGAGACTTTCCCGGGACAGTGAAACCCTATGTCAGAGACACTGAGAAGAAGCCCCAATGTTCCCTCCAGGCACTTTCAGTGTGGGTGCCTTCTCCACGTGGTTCCTGGTTTCCCTGCAGCGCTGAAGAGAATGTTAGCAAAGAGGTAACCGGGACAGCGAAAACAGTACTCAAAGACAGGGAGAGCAAGCTCTCTCTTGGCACTTTGGATGTGGGACATACAGCGAGATGTTTGCTGCTTTTGCGTTTGGCTGTTGGGAGATTTACAGCACAAAGATATCTAGTTGATTTGAAGCAGTTCCGAGAAAGTCTAAACATAATCGCCACTTCTCCCTCCTGGCACTTTCCATGTGGGAGATATAGCAGGATGTATATTGGTTTTGAGGACAACTCAATGGACAGTGTAGGGAGAAAAGTTCCTGGCTCCTTGAATGCCGTTCCTGGAGACACTGCGATCAATGTGGGACATATGTCAAGATGTGTGTTTGTTTTGAGGACGGCTCTCTGGAGAGTCTTAGCAAAGAGGTCACAGGGATAATCAGAGCAATTCTCAGAGACACTGAGAACAAGCTCGACAATTCCCTCCTGGCACTTTCCCTGTAGGAGATACCGCAAGACGTTTCTGTAGATTGGGCACAGCGCTCTGCAGGGTGTTAGCAGAGACTTTCCCGGGACAGTGAAACCCTATGTCAGAGACACTGAGAAGAAGCCCCAATGTTCCCTCCAGGCACTTTCAGTGTGGGTGCCTTCTCCACGTGGTTCCTGGTTTCCCTGCAGCGCTGAAGAGAATGTTAGCAAAGAGGTAACCGGCACAGCGAAAACAGTACTCAAAGACAGGGAGAGCAAGCTCTCTCTTGGCACTTTGGATGTGGGACATACAGCGAGATGTTTGCTGCTTTTGCGTTTGGCTGTTGGGAGATTTACAGCACAAAGATATCTAGTTGATTTGAAGCAGTTCCGAGAAAGTCTAAACATAATCGCCACTTCTCCCTCCTGGCACTTTCCATGTGGGAGATATAGCAGGATGTATATTGGTTTTGAGGACAACTCAATGGACAGTGTAGGGAGAAAAGTTCCTGGCTCCTTGAATGCCGTTCCTGGAGACACTGCGATCAATGTGGGAGATATGTCAAGATGTGTGTTGGTTTTGAGGACGGCTCTCTGGAGAGTCTTAGCAAAGAGGTCACAGGGATAATCAGAGCAATTCTCAGAGACACTGAGAACAAGCTCGACAATTCCCTCCTGGCACTTTCCCTGTAGGAGATACCGCAAGACGTTTCTGTAGATTGGGCACAGCGCTCTGCAGGGTGTTAGCAGAGACTTTCCCGGGACAGTGAAACCCTATGTCAGAGACACTGAGAAGAAGCCCCAATGTTCCCTCCAGGCACTTTCAGTGTGGGTGCCTTCTCCACGTGGTTCCTGGTTTCCCTGCAGCGCTGAAGAGAATGTTAGCAAAGAGGTAACCGGCACAGCGAAAACAGTACTCAAAGACAGGGAGAGCAAGCTCTCTCTTGGCACTTTGGATGTGGGACATACAGCGAGATGTTTGCTGCTTTTGCGTTTGGCTGTTGGGAGATTTACAGCACAAAGATATCTAGTTGATTTGAAGCAGTTCCGAGAAAGTCTAAACATAATCGCCACTTCTCCCTCCTGGCACTTTCCATGTGGGAGATATAGCAGGATGTATATTGGTTTTGAGGACAACTCAATGGACAGTGTAGGGAGAAAAGTTCCTGGCTCCTTGAATGCCGTTCCTGGAGACACTGCGATCAATGTGGGAGATATGTCAAGATGTGTGTTGGTTTTGAGGACGGCTCTCTGGAGAGTCTTAGCAAAGAGGTCACAGGGATAATCAGAGCAATTCTCAGAGACACTGAGAACAAGATGGACAGTTCCCTCCTGGCACTTTCCCTGTAGGAGATACCGCAAGACGTTTCTGTAGATTGGGCACAGCGCTCTGCAGGGTGTTAGCAGAGACTTTCCCGGGACAGTGAAACCCTATGTCAGAGACACTGAGAAGAAGCCCCAATGTTCCCTCCAGGCACTTTCAGTGTGGGTGCCTTCTCCACGTGGTTCCTGGTTTCCCTGCAGCGCTGAAGAGAATGTTAGCAAAGAGGTAACCGGCACAGCGAAAACAGTACTCAAAGAGAGGGAGAGCAAGCTCTCTCTTGGCACTTTGGATGTGGGACATACAGCGAGATGTTTGCTGCTTTTGCGTTTGGCTGTTGGGAGATTTACAGCACAAAGATATCTAGTTGATTTGAAGCAGTTCCGAGAAAGTCTAAACATAATCGCCACTTCTCCCTCCTGGCACTTTCCATGTGGGAGATATAGCAGGATGTATATTGGTTTTGAGGACAACTCAATGGACAGTGTAGGGAGAAAAGTTCCTGGCTCCTTGAATGCCGTTCCTGGAGACACTGCGATCAATGAGGGAGATATGTCAAGATGTGTGTTGGTTTTGAGGACGGCTCTCTGGAGAGTCTTAGCAAAGAGGTCACAGGGATAATCAGAGCAATTCTCAGAGACACTGAGAACAAGATGGACAGTTCCCTCCTGGCACTTTCCCTGTAGGAGATACCGCAAGACGTTTCTGTAGATTGGGCACAGCGCTCTGCAGGGTGTTAGCAGAGACTTTCCCGGGACAGTGAAACCCTATGTCAGAGACACTGAGAAGAAGCCCCAATGTTCCCTCCAGGCACTTTCAGTGTGGGTGCCTTCTCCACGTGGTTCCTGGTTTCCCTGCAGCGCTGAAGAGAATGTTAGCAAAGAGGTAACCGGGACAGCGAAAACAGTACTCAAAGAGAGGGAGAGCAAGCTCTCTCTTGGCACTTTGGATGTGGGACATACAGCGAGATGTTTGCTGCTTTTGCGTTTGGCTGTTGGGAGATTTACAGCACAAAGATATCTAGTTGATTTGAAGCAGTTCCGAGAAAGTCTAAACATAATCGCCACTTCTCCCTCCTGGCACTTTCCATGTGGGAGATATAGCAGGATGTATATTGGTTTTGAGGACAACTCAATGGACAGTGTAGGGAGAAAAGTTCCTGGCTCCTTGAATGCCGTTCCTGGAGACACTGCGATCAATGTGGGAGATATGTCAAGATGTGTGTTGGTTTTGAGGACGGCTCTCTGGAGAGTCTTAGCAAAGAGGTCACAGGGATAATCAGAGCAATTCTCAGAGACACTGAGAACAAGATGGACAGTTCCCTCCTGGCACTTTCCCTGTAGGAGATACCGCAAGACGTTTCTGTAGATTGGGCACAGCGCTCTGCAGGGTGTTAGCAGAGACTTTCCCGGGACAGTGAAACCCTATGTCAGAGACACTGAGAAGAAGCCCCAATGTTCCCTCCAGGCACTTTCAGTGTGGGTGCCTTCTCCACGTGGTTCCTGGTTTCCCTGCAGCGCTGAAGAGAATGTTAGCAAAGAGGTAACCGGCACAGCGAAAACAGTACTCAAAGACAGGGAGAGCAAGCTCTCTCTTGGCACTTTGGATGTGGGACATACAGCGAGATGTTTGCTGCTTTTGCGTTTGGCTGTTGGGAGATTTACAGCACAAAGATATCTAGTTGATTTGAAGCAGTTCCGAGAAAGTCTAAACATAATCGCCACTTCTCCCTCCTGGCACTTTCCATGTGGGAGATATAGCAGGATGTATATTGGTTTTGAGGACAACTCAATGGACAGTGTAGGGAGAAAAGTTCCTGGCTCCTTGAATGCCGTTCCTGGAGACACTGCGATCAATGTGGGACATATGTCAAGATGTGTGTTTGTTTTGAGGACGGCTCTCTGGAGAGTCTTAGCAAAGAGGTCACAGGGATAATCAGAGCAATTCTCAGAGACACTGAGAACAAGATGGACAGTTCCCTCCTGGCACTTTCCCTGTAGGAGATACCGCAAGACGTTTCTGTAGATTGGGCACAGCGCTCTGCAGGGTGTTAGCAGAGACTTTCCCGGGACAGTGAAACCCTATGTCAGAGACACTGAGAAGAAGCCCCAATGTTCCCTCCAGGCACTTTCAGTGTGGGTGCCTTCTCCACGTGGTTCCTGGTTTCCCTGCAGCGCTGAAGAGAATGTTAGCAAAGAGGTAACCGGGACAGTGAAAACAGTACTCAAAGACAGGGAGAGCAAGCTCTCTCTTGGCACTTTGGATGTGGGACATACAGCGAGATGTTTGCTGCTTTTGCGTTTGGCTGTTGGGAGATTTACAGCACAAAGATATCTAGTTGATTTGAAGCAGTTCCGAGAAAGTCTAAACATAATCGCCACTTCTCCCTCCTGGCACTTTCCATGTGGGAGATATAGCAGGATGTATATTGGTTTTGAGGACAACTCAATGGACAGTGTAGGGAGAAAAGTTCCTGGCTCCTTGAATGCCGTTCCTGGAGACACTGCGATCAATGAGGGAGATATGTCAAGATGTGTGTTGGTTTTGAGGACGGCTCTCTGGAGAGTCTTAGCAAAGAGGTCACAGGGATAATCAGAGCAATTCTCAGAGACACTGAGAACAAGATGGACAGTTCCCTCCTGGCACTTTCCCTGTAGGAGATACCGCAAGACGTTTCTGTAGATTGGGCACAGCGCTCTGCAGGGTGTTAGCAGAGACTTTCCCGGGACAGTGAAACCCTATGTCAGAGACACTGAGAAGAAGCCCCAATGTTCCCTCCAGGCACTTTCAGTGTGGGTGCCTTCTCCACGTGGTTCCTGGTTTCCCTGCAGCGCTGAAGAGAATGTTAGCAAAGAGGTAACCGGGACAGTGAAAACAGTACTCAAAGAGAGGGAGAGCAAGCTCTCTCTTGGCACTTTGGATGTGGGACATACAGCGAGATGTTTGCTGCTTTTGCGTTTGGCTGTTGGGAGATTTACAGCACAAAGATATCTAGTTGATTTGAAGCAGTTCCGAGAAAGTCTAAACATAATCGCCACTTCTCCCTCCTGGCACTTTCCATGTGGGAGATATAGCAGGATGTATATTGGTTTTGAGGACAACTCAATGGACAGTGTAGGGAGAAAAGTTCCTGGCTCCTTGAATGCCGTTCCTGGAGACACTGCGATCAATGAGGGAGATATGTCAAGATGTGTGTTGGTTTTGAGGACGGCTCTCTGGAGAGTCTTAGCAAAGAGGTCACAGGGATAATCAGAGCAATTCTCAGAGACACTGAGAACAAGATGGACAGTTCCCTCCTGGCACTTTCCCTGTAGGAGATACCGCAAGACGTTTCTGTAGATTGGGCACAGCGCTCTGCAGGGTGTTAGCAGAGACTTTCCCGGGACAGTGAAACCCTATGTCAGAGACACTGAGAAGAAGCCCCAATGTTCCCTCCAGGCACTTTCAGTGTGGGTGCCTTCTCCACGTGGTTCCTGGTTTCCCTGCAGCGCTGAAGAGAATGTTAGCAAAGAGGTAACCGGCACAGCGAAAACAGTACTCAAAGAGAGGGAGAGCAAGCTCTCTCTTGGCACTTTGGATGTGGGACATACAGCGAGATGTTTGCTGCTTTTGCGTTTGGCTGGTGGGAGATTTACAGCACAAAGATATCTAGTTGATTTGAAGCAGTTCCGAGAAAGTCTAAACATAATCGCCACTTCTCCCTCCTGGCACTTTCCATGTGGGAGATATAGCAGGATGTATATTGGTTTTGAGGACAACTCAATGGACAGTGTAGGGAGAAAAGTTCCTGGCTCCTTGAATGCCGTTCCTGGAGACACTGCGATCAATGTGGGAGATATGTCAAGATGTGTGTTGGTTTTGAGGACGGCTCTCTGGAGAGTCTTAGCAAAGAGGTCACAGGGATAATCAGAGCAATTCTCAGAGACACTGAGAACAAGATGGACAGTTCCCTCCTGGCACTTTCCCTGTAGGAGATACCGCAAGACGTTTCTGTAGATTGGGCACAGCGCTCTGCAGGGTGTTAGCAGAGACTTTCCCGGGACAGTGAAACCCTATGTCAGAGACACTGAGAAGAAGCCCCAATGTTCCCTCCAGGCACTTTCAGTGTGGGTGCCTTCTCCACGTGGTTCCTGGTTTCCCTGCAGCGCTGAAGAGAATGTTAGCAAAGAGGTAACCGGCACAGCGAAAACAGTACTCAAAGACAGGGAGAGCAAGCTCTCTCTTGGCACTTTGGATGTGGGACATACAGCGAGA
The DNA here is from genome assembly GCF_963924245.1 of Chroicocephalus ridibundus. NCBI lineage: Eukaryota > Metazoa > Chordata > Aves > Charadriiformes > Laridae > Chroicocephalus > Chroicocephalus ridibundus. The sequence continues at coordinate 189,681 of NW_026961178.1, read as the reverse complement.
TGTTTGCTGCTTTTGCGTTTGGCTGTTGGGAGATTTACAGCACAAAGATATCTAGTTGATTTGAAGCAGTTCCGAGAAAGTCTAAACATAATCGCCACTTCTCCCTCCTGGCACTTTCCATGTGGGAGATATAGCAGGATGTATATTGGTTTTGAGGACAACTCAATGGACAGTGTAGGGAGAAAAGTTCCTGGCTCCTTGAATGCCGTTCCTGGAGACACTGCGATCAATGTGGGACATATGTCAAGATGTGTGTTTGTTTTGAGGACGGCTCTCTGGAGAGTCTTAGCAAAGAGGTCACAGGGATAATCAGAGCAATTCTCAGAGACACTGAGAACAAGATGGACAGTTCCCTCCTGGCACTTTCCCTGTAGGAGATACCGCAAGACGTTTCTGTAGATTGGGCACAGCGCTCTGCAGGGTGTTAGCAGAGACTTTCCCGGGACAGTGAAACCCTATGTCAGAGACACTGAGAAGAAGCCCCAATGTTCCCTCCAGGCACTTTCAGTGTGGGTGCCTTCTCCACGTGGTTCCTGGTTTCCCTGCAGCGCTGAAGAGAATGTTAGCAAAGAGGTAACCGGGACAGTGAAAACAGTACTCAAAGAGAGGGAGAGCAAGCTCTCTCTTGGCACTTTGGATGTGGGACATACAGCGAGATGTTTGCTGCTTTTGCGTTTGGCTGTTGGGAGATTTACAGCACAAAGATATCTAGTTGATTTGAAGCAGTTCCGAGAAAGTCTAAACATAATCGCCACTTCTCCCTCCTGGCACTTTCCATGTGGGAGATATAGCAGGATGTATATTGGTTTTGAGGACAACTCAATGGACAGTGTAGGGAGAAAAGTTCCTGGCTCCTTGAATGCCGTTCCTGGAGACACTGCGATCAATGTGGGAGATATGTCAAGATGTGTGTTGGTTTTGAGGACGGCTCTCTGGAGAGTCTTAGCAAAGAGGTCACAGGGATAATCAGAGCAATTCTCAGAGACACTGAGAACAAGATGGACAGTTCCCTCCTGGCACTTTCCCTGTAGGAGATACCGCAAGACGTTTCTGTAGATTGGGCACAGCGCTCTGCAGGGTGTTAGCAGAGACTTTCCCGGGACAGTGAAACCCTATGTCAGAGACACTGAGAAGAAGCCCCAATGTTCCCTCCAGGCACTTTCAGTGTGGGTGCCTTCTCCACGTGGTTCCTGGTTTCCCTGCAGCGCTGAAGAGAATGTTAGCAAAGAGGTAACCGGCACAGCGAAAACAGTACTCAAAGAGAGGGAGAGCAAGCTCTCTCTTGGCACTTTGGATGTGGGACATACAGCGAGATGTTTGCTGCTTTTGCGTTTGGCTGTTGGGAGATTTACAGCACAAAGATATCTAGTTGATTTGAAGCAGTTCCGAGAAAGTCTAAACATAATCGCCACTTCTCCCTCCTGGCACTTTCCATGTGGGAGATATAGCAGGATGTATATTGGTTTTGAGGACAACTCAATGGACAGTGTAGGGAGAAAAGTTCCTGGCTCCTTGAATGCCGTTCCTGGAGACACTGCGATCAATGTGGGAGATATGTCAAGATGTGTGTTTGTTTTGAGGACGGCTCTCTGGAGAGTCTTAGCAAAGAGGTCACAGGGATAATCAGAGCAATTCTCAGAGACACTGAGAACAAGATGGACAGTTCCCTCCTGGCACTTTCCCTGTAGGAGATACCGCAAGACGTTTCTGTAGATTGGGCACAGCGCTCTGCAGGGTGTTAGCAGAGACTTTCCCGGGACAGTGAAACCCTATGTCAGAGACACTGAGAAGAAGCCCCAATGTTCCCTCCAGGCACTTTCAGTGTGGGTGCCTTCTCCACGTGGTTCCTGGTTTCCCTGCAGCGCTGAAGAGAATGTTAGCAAAGAGGTAACCGGGACAGTGAAAACAGTACTCAAAGACAGGGAGAGCAAGCTCTCTCTTGGCACTTTGGATGTGGGACATACAGCGAGATGTTTGCTGCTTTTGCGTTTGGCTGTTGGGAGATTTACAGCACAAAGATATCTAGTTGATTTGAAGCAGTTCCGAGAAAGTCTAAACATAATCGCCACTTCTCCCTCCTGGCACTTTCCATGTGGGAGATATAGCAGGATGTATATTGGTTTTGAGGACAACTCAATGGACAGTGTAGGGAGAAAAGTTCCTGGCTCCTTGAATGCCGTTCCTGGAGACACTGCGATCAATGAGGGAGATATGTCAAGATGTGTGTTGGTTTTGAGGACGGCTCTCTGGAGAGTCTTAGCAAAGAGGTCACAGGGATAATCAGAGCAATTCTCAGAGACACTGAGAACAAGCTCGACAATTCCCTCCTGGCACTTTCCCTGTAGGAGATACCGCAAGACGTTTCTGTAGATTGGGCACAGCGCTCTGCAGGGTGTTAGCAGAGACTTTCCCGGGACAGTGAAACCCTATGTCAGAGACACTGAGAAGAAGCCCCAATGTTCCCTCCAGGCACTTTCAGTGTGGGTGCCTTCTCCACGTGGTTCCTGGTTTCCCTGCAGCGCTGAAGAGAATGTTAGCAAAGAGGTAACCGGCACAGCGAAAACAGTACTCAAAGACAGGGAGAGCAAGCTCTCTCTTGGCACTTTGGATGTGGGACATACAGCGAGATGTTTGCTGCTTTTGCGTTTGGCTGTTGGGAGATTTACAGCACAAAGATATCTAGTTGATTTGAAGCAGTTCCGAGAAAGTCTAAACATAATCGCCACTTCTCCCTCCTGGCACTTTCCATGTGGGAGATATAGCAGGATGTATATTGGTTTTGAGGACAACTCAATGGACAGTGTAGGGAGAAAAGTTCCTGGCTCCTTGAATGCCGTTCCTGGAGACACTGCGATCAATGTGGGAGATATGTCAAGATGTGTGTTGGTTTTGAGGACGGCTCTCTGGAGAGTCTTAGCAAAGAGGTCACAGGGATAATCAGAGCAATTCTCAGAGACACTGAGAACAAGCTCGACAATTCCCTCCTGGCACTTTCCCTGTAGGAGATACCGCAAGACGTTTCTGTAGATTGGGCACAGCGCTCTGCAGGGTGTTAGCAGAGACTTTCCCGGGACAGTGAAACCCTATGTCAGAGACACTGAGAAGAAGCCCCAATGTTCCCTCCAGGCACTTTCAGTGTGGCTGCCTTCTCCACGTGGTTCCTGGTTTCCCTGCAGCGCTGAAGAGAATGTTAGCAAAGAGGTAACCGGCACAGCGAAAACAGTACTCAAAGACAGGGAGAGCAAGCTCTCTCTTGGCACTTTGGATGTGGGACATACAGCGAGATGTTTGCTGCTTTTGCGTTTGGCTGTTGGGAGATTTACAGCACAAAGATATCTAGTTGATTTGAAGCAGTTCCGAGAAAGTCTAAACATAATCGCCACTTCTCCCTCCTGGCACTTTCCATGTGGGAGATATAGCAGGATGTATATTGGTTTTGAGGACAACTCAATGGACAGTGTAGGGAGAAAAGTTCCTGGCTCCTTGAATGCCGTTCCTGGAGACACTGCGATCAATGAGGGAGATATGTCAAGATGTGTGTTGGTTTTGAGGACGGCTCTCTGGAGAGTCTTAGCAAAGAGGTCACAGGGATAATCAGAGCAATTCTCAGAGACACTGAGAACAAGCTCGACAATTCCCTCCTGGCACTTTCCCTGTAGGAGATACCGCAAGACGTTTCTGTAGATTGGGCACAGCGCTCTGCAGGGTGTTAGCAGAGACTTTCCCGGGACAGTGAAACCCTATGTCAGAGACACTGAGAAGAAGCCCCAATGTTCCCTCCAGGCACTTTCAGTGTGGGTGCCTTCTCCACGTGGTTCCTGGTTTCCCTGCAGCGCTGAAGAGAATGTTAGCAAAGAGGTAACCGGCACAGCGAAAACAGTACTCAAAGACAGGGAGAGCAAGCTCTCTCTTGGCACTTTGGATGTGGGACATACAGCGAGATGTTTGCTGCTTTTGCGTTTGGCTGTTGGGAGATTTACAGCACAAAGATATCTAGTTGATTTGAAGCAGTTCCGAGAAAGTCTAAACATAATCGCCACTTCTCCCTCCTGGCACTTTCCATGTGGGAGATATAGCAGGATGTATATTGGTTTTGAGGACAACTCAATGGACAGTGTAGGGAGAAAAGTTCCTGGCTCCTTGAATGCCGTTCCTGGAGACACTGCGATCAATGAGGGAGATATGTCAAGATGTGTGTTGGTTTTGAGGACGGCTCTCTGGAGAGTCTTAGCAAAGAGGTCACAGGGATAATCAGAGCAATTCTCAGAGACACTGAGAACAAGCTCGACAATTCCCTCCTGGCACTTTCCCTGTAGGAGATACCGCAAGACGTTTCTGTAGATTGGGCACAGCGCTCTGCAGGGTGTTAGCAGAGACTTTCCCGGGACAGTGAAACCCTATGTCAGAGACACTGAGAAGAAGCCCCAATGTTCCCTCCAGGCACTTTCAGTGTGGGTGCCTTCTCCACGTGGTTCCTGGTTTCCCTGCAGCGCTGAAGAGAATGTTAGCAAAGAGGTAACCGGCACAGCGAAAACAGTACTCAAAGAGAGGGAGAGCAAGCTCTCTCTTGGCACTTTGGATGTGGGACATACAGCGAGATGTTTGCTGCTTTTGCGTTTGGCTGTTGGGAGATTTACAGCACAAAGATATCTAGTTGATTTGAAGCAGTTCCGAGAAAGTCTAAACATAATCGCCACTTCTCCCTCCTGGCACTTTCCATGTGGGAGATATAGCAGGATGTATATTGGTTTTGAGGACAACTCAATGGACAGTGTAGGGAGAAAAGTTCCTGGCTCCTTGAATGCCGTTCCTGGAGACACTGCGATCAATGTGGGAGATATGTCAAGATGTGTGTTTGTTTTGAGGACGGCTCTCTGGAGAGTCTTAGCAAAGAGGTCACAGGGATAATCAGAGCAATTCTCAGAGACACTGAGAACAAGATGGACAGTTCCCTCCTGGCACTTTCCCTGTAGGAGATACCGCAAGACGTTTCTGTAGATTGGGCACAGCGCTCTGCAGGGTGTTAGCAGAGACTTTCCCGGGACAGTGAAACCCTATGTCAGAGACACTGAGAAGAAGCCCCAATGTTCCCTCCAGGCACTTTCAGTGTGGGTGCCTTCTCCACGTGGTTCCTGGTTTCCCTGCAGCGCTGAAGAGAATGTTAGCAAAGAGGTAACCGGGACAGTGAAAACAGTACTCAAAGACAGGGAGAGCAAGCTCTCTCTTGGCACTTTGGATGTGGGACATACAGCGAGATGTTTGCTGCTTTTGCGTTTGGCTGTTGGGAGATTTACAGCACAAAGATATCTAGTTGATTTGAAGCAGTTCCGAGAAAGTCTAAACATAATCGCCACTTCTCCCTCCTGGCACTTTCCATGTGGGAGATATAGCAGGATGTATATTGGTTTTGAGGACAACTCAATGGACAGTGTAGGGAGAAAAGTTCCTGGCTCCTTGAATGCCGTTCCTGGAGACACTGCGATCAATGAGGGAGATATGTCAAGATGTGTGTTGGTTTTGAGGACGGCTCTCTGGAGAGTCTTAGCAAAGAGGTCACAGGGATAATCAGAGCAATTCTCAGAGACACTGAGAACAAGCTCGACAATTCCCTCCTGGCACTTTCCCTGTAGGAGATACCGCAAGACGTTTCTGTAGATTGGGCACAGCGCTCTGCAGGGTGTTAGCAGAGACTTTCCCGGGACAGTGAAACCCTATGTCAGAGACACTGAGAAGAAGCCCCAATGTTCCCTCCAGGCACTTTCAGTGTGGGTGCCTTCTCCACGTGGTTCCTGGTTTCCCTGCAGCGCTGAAGAGAATGTTAGCAAAGAGGTAACCGGCACAGCGAAAACAGTACTCAAAGACAGGGAGAGCAAGCTCTCTCTTGGCACTTTGGATGTGGGACATACAGCGAGATGTTTGCTGCTTTTGCGTTTGGCTGTTGGGAGATTTACAGCACAAAGATATCTAGTTGATTTGAAGCAGTTCCGAGAAAGTCTAAACATAATCGCCACTTCTCCCTCCTGGCACTTTCCATGTGGGAGATATAGCAGGATGTATATTGGTTTTGAGGACAACTCAATGGACAGTGTAGGGAGAAAAGTTCCTGGCTCCTTGAATGCCGTTCCTGGAGACACTGCGATCAATGTGGGAGATATGTCAAGATGTGTGTTGGTTTTGAGGACGGCTCTCTGGAGAGTCTTAGCAAAGAGGTCACAGGGATAATCAGAGCAATTCTCAGAGACACTGAGAACAAGCTCGACAATTCCCTCCTGGCACTTTCCCTGTAGGAGATACCGCAAGACGTTTCTGTAGATTGGGCACAGCGCTCTGCAGGGTGTTAGCAGAGACTTTCCCGGGACAGTGAAACCCTATGTCAGAGACACTGAGAAGAAGCCCCAATGTTCCCTCCAGGCACTTTCAGTGTGGCTGCCTTCTCCACGTGGTTCCTGGTTTCCCTGCAGCGCTGAAGAGAATGTTAGCAAAGAGGTAACCGGCACAGCGAAAACAGTACTCAAAGACAGGGAGAGCAAGCTCTCTCTTGGCACTTTGGATGTGGGACATACAGCGAGATGTTTGCTGCTTTTGCGTTTGGCTGTTGGGAGATTTACAGCACAAAGATATCTAGTTGATTTGAAGCAGTTCCGAGAAAGTCTAAACATAATCGCCACTTCTCCCTCCTGGCACTTTCCATGTGGGAGATATAGCAGGATGTATATTGGTTTTGAGGACAACTCAATGGACAGTGTAGGGAGAAAAGTTCCTGGCTCCTTGAATGCCGTTCCTGGAGACACTGCGATCAATGAGGGAGATATGTCAAGATGTGTGTTGGTTTTGAGGACGGCTCTCTGGAGAGTCTTAGCAAAGAGGTCACAGGGATAATCAGAGCAATTCTCAGAGACACTGAGAACAAGCTCGACAATTCCCTCCTGGCACTTTCCCTGTAGGAGATACCGCAAGACGTTTCTGTAGATTGGGCACAGCGCTCTGCAGGGTGTTAGCAGAGACTTTCCCGGGACAGTGAAACCCTATGTCAGAGACACTGAGAAGAAGCCCCAATGTTCCCTCCAGGCACTTTCAGTGTGGGTGCCTTCTCCACGTGGTTCCTGGTTTCCCTGCAGCGCTGAAGAGAATGTTAGCAAAGAGGTAACCGGCACAGCGAAAACAGTACTCAAAGACAGGGAGAGCAAGCTCTCTCTTGGCACTTTGGATGTGGGACATACAGCGAGATGTTTGCTGCTTTTGCGTTTGGCTGTTGGGAGATTTACAGCACAAAGATATCTAGTTGATTTGAAGCAGTTCCGAGAAAGTCTAAACATAATCGCCACTTCTCCCTCCTGGCACTTTCCATGTGGGAGATATAGCAGGATGTATATTGGTTTTGAGGACAACTCAATGGACAGTGTAGGGAGAAAAGTTCCTGGCTCCTTGAATGCCGTTCCTGGAGACACTGCGATCAATGAGGGAGATATGTCAAGATGTGTGTTGGTTTTGAGGACGGCTCTCTGGAGAGTCTTAGCAAAGAGGTCACAGGGATAATCAGAGCAATTCTCAGAGACACTGAGAACAAGCTCGACAATTCCCTCCTGGCACTTTCCCTGTAGGAGATACCGCAAGACGTTTCTGTAGATTGGGCACAGCGCTCTGCAGGGTGTTAGCAGAGACTTTCCCGGGACAGTGAAACCCTATGTCAGAGACACTGAGAAGAAGCCCCAATGTTCCCTCCAGGCACTTTCAGTGTGGGTGCCTTCTCCACGTGGTTCCTGGTTTCCCTGCAGCGCTGAAGAGAATGTTAGCAAAGAGGTAACCGGCACAGCGAAAACAGTACTCAAAGAGAGGGAGAGCAAGCTCTCTCTTGGCACTTTGGATGTGGGACATACAGCGAGATGTTTGCTGCTTTTGCGTTTGGCTGTTGGGAGATTTACAGCACAAAGATATCTAGTTGATTTGAAGCAGTTCCGAGAAAGTCTAAACATAATCGCCACTTCTCCCTCCTGGCACTTTCCATGTGGGAGATATAGCAGGATGTATATTGGTTTTGAGGACAACTCAATGGACAGTGTAGGGAGAAAAGTTCCTGGCTCCTTGAATGCCGTTCCTGGAGACACTGCGATCAATGTGGGAGATATGTCAAGATGTGTGTTTGTTTTGAGGACGGCTCTCTGGAGAGTCTTAGCAAAGAGGTCACAGGGATAATCAGAGCAATTCTCAGAGACACTGAGAACAAGATGGACAGTTCCCTCCTGGCACTTTCCCTGTAGGAGATACCGCAAGACGTTTCTGTAGATTGGGCACAGCGCTCTGCAGGGTGTTAGCAGAGACTTTCCCGGGACAGTGAAACCCTATGTCAGAGACACTGAGAAGAAGCCCCAATGTTCCCTCCAGGCACTTTCAGTGTGGGTGCCTTCTCCACGTGGTTCCTGGTTTCCCTGCAGCGCTGAAGAGAATGTTAGCAAAGAGGTAACCGGGACAGTGAAAACAGTACTCAAAGACAGGGAGAGCAAGCTCTCTCTTGGCACTTTGGATGTGGGACATACAGCGAGATGTTTGCTGCTTTTGCGTTTGGCTGTTGGGAGATTTACAGCACAAAGATATCTAGTTGATTTGAAGCAGTTCCGAGAAAGTCTAAACATAATCGCCACTTCTCCCTCCTGGCACTTTCCATGTGGGAGATATAGCAGGATGTATATTGGTTTTGAGGACAACTCAATGGACAGTGTAGGGAGAAAAGTTCCTGGCTCCTTGAATGCCGTTCCTGGAGACACTGCGATCAATGAGGGAGATATGTCAAGATGTGTGTTGGTTTTGAGGACGGCTCTCTGGAGAGTCTTAGCAAAGAGGTCACAGGGATAATCAGAGCAATTCTCAGAGACACTGAGAACAAGCTCGACAATTCCCTCCTGGCACTTTCCCTGTAGGAGATACCGCAAGACGTTTCTGTAGATTGGGCACAGCGCTCTGCAGGGTGTTAGCAGAGACTTTCCCGGGACAGTGAAACCCTATGTCAGAGACACTGAGAAGAAGCCCCAATGTTCCCTCCAGGCACTTTCAGTGTGGGTGCCTTCTCCACGTGGTTCCTGGTTTCCCTGCAGCGCTGAAGAGAATGTTAGCAAAGAGGTAACCGGCACAGCGAAAACAGTACTCAAAGACAGGGAGAGCAAGCTCTCTCTTGGCACTTTGGATGTGGGACATACAGCGAGATGTTTGCTGCTTTTGCGTTTGGCTGTTGGGAGATTTAAAGCACAAAGATATCTAGTTGATTTGAAGCAGTTCCGAGAAAGTCTAAACATAATCGCCACTTCTCCCTCCTGGCACTTTCCATGTGGGAGATATAGCAGGATGTATATTGGTTTTGAGGACAACTCAATGGACAGTGTAGGGAGAAAAGTTCCTGGCTCCTTGAATGCCGTTCCTGGAGACACTGCGATCAATGTGGGAGATATGTCAAGATGTGTGTTGGTTTTGAGGACGGCTCTCTGGAGAGTCTTAGCAAAGAGGTCACAGGGATAATCAGAGCAATTCTCAGAGACACTGAGAACAAGCTCGACAATTCCCTCCTGGCACTTTCCCTGTAGGAGATACCGCAAGACGTTTCTGTAGATTGGGCACAGCGCTCTGCAGGGTGTTAGCAGAGACTTTCCCGGGACAGTGAAACCCTATGTCAGAGACACTGAGAAGAAGCCCCAATGTTCCCTCCAGGCACTTTCAGTGTGGGTGCCTTCTCCACGTGGTTCCTGGTTTCCCTGCAGCGCTGAAGAGAATGTTAGCAAAGAGGTAACCGGCACAGCGAAAACAGTACTCAAAGACAGGGAGAGCAAGCTCTCTCTTGGCACTTTGGATGTGGGACATACAGCGAGATGTTTGCTGCTTTTGCGTTTGGCTGTTGGGAGATTTACAGCACAAAGATATCTAGTTGATTTGAAGCAGTTCCGAGAAAGTCTAAACATAATCGCCACTTCTCCCTCCTGGCACTTTCCATGTGGGAGATATAGCAGGATGTATATTGGTTTTGAGGACAACTCAATGGACAGTGTAGGGAGAAAAGTTCCTGGCTCCTTGAATGCCGTTCCTGGAGACACTGCGATCAATGAGGGAGATATGTCAAGATGTGTGTTGGTTTTGAGGACGGCTCTCTGGAGAGTCTTAGCAAAGAGGTCACAGGGATAATCAGAGCAATTCTCAGAGACACTGAGAACAAGATGGACAGTTCCCTCCTGGCACTTTCCCTGTAGGAGATACCGCAAGACGTTTCTGTAGATTGGGCACAGCGCTCTGCAGGGTGTTAGCAGAGACTTTCCCGGGACAGTGAAACCCTATGTCAGAGACACTGAGAAGAAGCCCCAATGTTCCCTCCAGGCACTTTCAGTGTGGGTGCCTTCTCCACGTGGTTCCTGGTTTCCCTGCAGCGCTGAAGAGAATGTTAGCAAAGAGGTAACCGGGACAGCGAAAACAGTACTCAAAGAGAGGGAGAGCAAGCTCTCTCTTGGCACTTTGGATGTGGGACATACAGCGAGATGTTTGCTGCTTTTGCGTTTGGCTGTTGGGAGATTTACAGCACAAAGATATCTAGTTGATTTGAAGCAGTTCCGAGAAAGTCTAAACATAATCGCCACTTCTCCCTCCTGGCACTTTCCATGTGGGAGATATAGCAGGATGTATATTGGTTTTGAGGACAACTCAATGGACAGTGTAGGGAGAAAAGTTCCTGGCTCCTTGAATGCCGTTCCTGGAGACACTGCGATCAATGAGGGAGATATGTCAAGATGTGTGTTGGTTTTGAGGACGGCTCTCTGGAGAGTCTTAGCAAAGAGGTCACAGGGATAATCAGAGCAATTCTCAGAGACACTGAGAACAAGCTCGACAATTCCCTCCTGGCACTTTCCCTGTAGGAGATACCGCAAGACGTTTCTGTAGATTGGGCACAGCGCTCTGCAGGGTGTTAGCAGAGACTTTCCCGGGACAGTGAAACCCTATGTCAGAGACACTGAGAAGAAGCCCCAATGTTCCCTCCAGGCACTTTCAGTGTGGGTGCCTTCTCCACGTGGTTCCTGGTTTCCCTGCAGCGCTGAAGAGAATGTTAGCAAAGAGGTAACCGGGACAGCGAAAACAGTACTCAAAGAGAGGGAGAGCAAGCTCTCTCTTGGCACTTTGGATGTGGGACATACAGCGAGATGTTTGCTGCTTTTGCGTTTGGCTGTTGGGAGATTTACAGCACAAAGATATCTAGTTGATTTGAAGCAGTTCCGAGAAAGTCTAAACATAATCGCCACTTCTCCCTCCTGGCACTTTCCATGTGGGAGATATAGCAGGATGTATATTGGTTTTGAGGACAACTCAATGGACAGTGTAGGGAGAAAAGTTCCTGGCTCCTTGAATGCCGTTCCTGGAGACACTGCGATCAATGTGGGAGATATGTCAAGATGTGTGTTTGTTTTGAGGACGGCTCTCTGGAGAGTCTTAGCAAAGAGGTCACAGGGATAATCAGAGCAATTCTCAGAGACACTGAGAACAAGATGGACAGTTCCCTCCTGGCACTTTCCCTGTAGGAGATACCGCAAGACGTTTCTGTAGATTGGGCACAGCGCTCTGCAGGGTGTTAGCAGAGACTTTCCCGGGACAGTGAAACCCTATGTCAGAGACACTGAGAAGAAGCCCCAATGTTCCCTCCAGGCACTTTCAGTGTGGGTGCCTTCTCCACGTGGTTCCTGGTTTCCCTGCAGCGCTGAAGAGAATGTTAGCAAAGAGGTAACCGGGACAGTGAAAACAGTACTCAAAGACAGGGAGAGCAAGCTCTCTCTTGGCACTTTGGATGTGGGACATACAGCGAGATGTTTGCTGCTTTTGCGTTTGGCTGTTGGGAGATTTACAGCACAAAGATATCTAGTTGATTTGAAGCAGTTCCGAGAAAGTCTAAACATAATCGCCACTTCTCCCTCCTGGCACTTTCCATGTGGGAGATATAGCAGGATGTATATTGGTTTTGAGGACAACTCAATGGACAGTGTAGGGAGAAAAGTTCCTGGCTCCTTGAATGCCGTTCCTGGAGACACTGCGATCAATGAGGGAGATATGTCAAGATGTGTGTTGGTTTTGAGGACGGCTCTCTGGAGAGTCTTAGCAAAGAGGTCACAGGGATAATCAGAGCAATTCTCAGAGACACTGAGAACAAGCTCGACAATTCCCTCCTGGCACTTTCCCTGTAGGAGATACCGCAAGACGTTTCTGTAGATTGGGCACAGCGCTCTGCAGGGTGTTAGCAGAGACTTTCCCGGGACAGTGAAACCCTATGTCAGAGACACTGAGAAGAAGCCCCAATGTTCCCTCCAGGCACTTTCAGTGTGGGTGCCTTCTCCACGTGGTTCCTGGTTTCCCTGCAGCGCTGAAGAGAATGTTAGCAAAGAGGTAACCGGCACAGCGAAAACAGTACTCAAAGACAGGGAGAGCAAGCTCTCTCTTGGCACTTTGGATGTGGGACATACAGCGAGATGTTTGCTGCTTTTGCGTTTGGCTGTTGGGAGATTTAAAGCACAAAGATATCTAGTTGATTTGAAGCAGTTCCGAGAAAGTCTAAACATAATCGCCACTTCTCCCTCCTGGCACTTTCCATGTGGGAGATATAGCAGGATGTATATTGGTTTTGAGGACAACTCAATGGACAGTGTAGGGAGAAAAGTTCCTGGCTCCTTGAATGCCGTTCCTGGAGACACTGCGATCAATGTGGGAGATATGTCAAGATGTGTGTTGGTTTTGAGGACGGCTCTCTGGAGAGTCTTAGCAAAGAGGTCACAGGGATAATCAGAGCAATTCTCAGAGACACTGAGAACAAGCTCGACAATTCCCTCCTGGCACTTTCCCTGTAGGAGATACCGCAAGACGTTTCTGTAGATTGGGCACAGCGCTCTGCAGGGTGTTAGCAGAGACTTTCCCGGGACAGTGAAACCCTATGTCAGAGACACTGAGAAGAAGCCCCAATGTTCCCTCCAGGCACTTTCAGTGTGGGTGCCTTCTCCACGTGGTTCCTGGTTTCCCTGCAGCGCTGAAGAGAATGTTAGCAAAGAGGTAACCGGCACAGCGAAAACAGTACTCAAAGACAGGGAGAGCAAGCTCTCTCTTGGCACTTTGGATGTGGGACATACAGCGAGATGTTTGCTGCTTTTGCGTTTGGCTGTTGGGAGATTTACAGCACAAAGATATCTAGTTGATTTGAAGCAGTTCCGAGAAAGTCTAAACATAATCGCCACTTCTCCCTCCTGGCACTTTCCATGTGGGAGATATAGCAGGATGTATATTGGTTTTGAGGACAACTCAATGGACAGTGTAGGGAGAAAAGTTCCTGGCTCCTTGAATGCCGTTCCTGGAGACACTGCGATCAATGAGGGAGATATGTCAAGATGTGTGTTGGTTTTGAGGACGGCTCTCTGGAGAGTCTTAGCAAAGAGGTCACAGGGATAATCAGAGCAATTCTCAGAGACACTGAGAACAAGATGGACAGTTCCCTCCTGGCACTTTCCCTGTAGGAGATACCGCAAGACGTTTCTGTAGATTGGGCACAGCGCTCTGCAGGGTGTTAGCAGAGACTTTCCCGGGACAGTGAAACCCTATGTCAGAGACACTGAGAAGAAGCCCCAATGTTCCCTCCAGGCACTTTCAGTGTGGGTGCCTTCTCCACGTGGTTCCTGGTTTCCCTGCAGCGCTGAAGAGAATGTTAGCAAAGAGGTAACCGGCACAGCGAAAACAGTACTCAAAGACAGGGAGAGCAAGCTCTCTCTTGGCACTTTGGATGTGGGACATACAGCGAGATGTTTGCTGCTTTTGCGTTTGGCTGTTGGGAGATTTACAGCACAAAGATATCTAGTTGATTTGAAGCAGTTCCGAGAAAGTCTAAACATAATCGCCACTTCTCCCTCCTGGCACTTTCCATGTGGGAGATATAGCAGGATGTATATTGGTTTTGAGGACAACTCAATGGACAGTGTAGGGAGAAAAGTTCCTGGCTCCTTGAATGCCGTTCCTGGAGACACTGCGATCAATGAGGGAGATATGTCAAGATGTGTGTTGGTTTTGAGGACGGCTCTCTGGAGAGTCTTAGCAAAGAGGTCACAGGGATAATCAGAGCAATTCTCAGAGACACTGAGAACAAGCTCGACAATTCCCTCCTGGCACTTTCCCTGTAGGAGATACCGCAAGACGTTTCTGTAGATTGGGCACAGCGCTCTGCAGGGTGTTAGCAGAGACTTTCCCGGGACAGTGAAACCCTATGTCAGAGACACTGAGAAGAAGCCCCAATGTTCCCTCCAGGCACTTTCAGTGTGGGTGCCTTCTCCACGTGGTTCCTGGTTTCCCTGAAGCGCTGAAGAGAATGTTAGCAAAGAGGTAACCGGCACAGCGAAAACAGTACTCAAAGACAGGGAGAGCAAGCTCTCTCTTGGCACTTTGGATGTGGGACATACAGCGAGATGTTTGCTGCTTTTGCGTTTGGCTGTTGGGAGATTTACAGCACAAAGATATCTAGTTGATTTGAAGCAGTTCCGAGAAAGTCTAAACATAATCGCCACTTCTCCCTCCTGGCACTTTCCATGTGGGAGATATAGCAGGATGTATATTGGTTTTGAGGACAACTCAATGGACAGTGTAGGGAGAAAAGTTCCTGGCTCCTTGAATGCCGTTCCTGGAGACACTGCGATCAATGAGGGAGATATGTCAAGATGTGTGTTGGTTTTGAGGACGGCTCTCTGGAGAGTCTTAGCAAAGAGGTCACAGGGATAATCAGAGCAATTCTCAGAGACACTGAGAACAAGATGGACAGTTCCCTCCTGGCACTTTCCCTGTAGGAGATACCGCAAGACGTTTCTGTAGATTGGGCACAGCGCTCTGCAGGGTGTTAGCAGAGACTTTCCCGGGACAGTGAAACCCTATGTCAGAGACACTGAGAAGAAGCCCCAATGTTCCCTCCAGGCACTTTCAGTGTGGGTGCCTTCTCCACGTGGTTCCTGGTTTCCCTGCAGCGCTGAAGAGAATGTTAGCAAAGAGGTAACCGGGACAGCGAAAACAGTACTCAAAGAGAGGGAGAGCAAGCTCTCTCTTGGCACTTTGGATGTGGGACATACAGCGAGATGTTTGCTGCTTTTGCGTTTGGCTGTTGGGAGATTTACAGCACAAAGATATCTAGTTGATTTGAAGCAGTTCCGAGAAAGTCTAAACATAATCGCCACTTCTCCCTCCTGGCACTTTCCATGTGGGAGATATAGCAGGATGTATATTGGTTTTGAGGACAACTCAATGGACAGTGTAGGGAGAAAAGTTCCTGGCTCCTTGAATGCCGTTCCTGGAGACACTGCGATCAATGAGGGAGATATGTCAAGATGTGTGTTGGTTTTGAGGACGGCTCTCTGGAGAGTCTTAGCAAAGAGGTCACAGGGATAATCAGAGCAATTCTCAGAGACACTGAGAACAAGCTCGACAATTCCCTCCTGGCACTTTCCCTGTAGGAGATACCGCAAGACGTTTCTGTAGATTGGGCACAGCGCTCTGCAGGGTGTTAGCAGAGACTTTCCCGGGACAGTGAAACCCTATGTCAGAGACACTGAGAAGAAGCCCCAATGTTCCCTCCAGGCACTTTCAGTGTGGGTGCCTTCTCCACGTGGTTCCTGGTTTCCCTGCAGCGCTGAAGAGAATGTTAGCAAAGAGGTAACCGGCACAGCGAAAACAGTACTCAAAGACAGGGAGAGCAAGCTCTCTCTTGGCACTTTGGATGTGGGACATACAGCGAGATGTTTGCTGCTTTTGCGTTTGGCTGTTGGGAGATTTACAGCACAAAGATATCTAGTTGATTTGAAGCAGTTCCGAGAAAGTCTAAACATAATCGCCACTTCTCCCTCCTGGCACTTTCCATGTGGGAGATATAGCAGGATGTATATTGGTTTTGAGGACAACTCAATGGACAGTGTAGGGAGAAAAGTTCCTGGCTCCTTGAATGCCGTTCCTGGAGACACTGCGATCAATGTGGGAGATATGTCAAGATGTGTGTTTGTTTTGAGGACGGCTCTCTGGAGAGTCTTAGCAAAGAGGTCACAGGGATAATCAGAGCAATTCTCAGAGACACTGAGAACAAGATGGACAGTTCCCTCCTGGCACTTTCCCTGTAGGAGATACCGCAAGACGTTTCTGTAGATTGGGCACAGCGCTCTGCAGGGTGTTAGCAGAGACTTTCCCGGGACAGTGAAACCCTATGTCAGAGACACTGAGAAGAAGCCCCAATGTTCCCTCCAGGCACTTTCAGTGTGGGTGCCTTCTCCACGTGGTTCCTGGTTTCCCTGCAGCGCTGAAGAGAATGTTAGCAAAGAGGTAACCGGCACAGCGAAAACAGTACTCAAAGACAGGGAGAGCAAGCTCTCTCTTGGCACTTTGGATGTGGGACATACAGCGAGATGTTTGCTGCTTTTGCGTTTGGCTGTTGGGAGATTTACAGCACAAAGATATCTAGTTGATTTGAAGCAGTTCCGAGAAAGTCTAAACATAATCGCCACTTCTCCCTCCTGGCACTTTCCATGTGGGAGATATAGCAGGATGTATATTGGTTTTGAGGACAACTCAATGGACAGTGTAGGGAGAAAAGTTCCTGGCTCCTTGAATGCCGTTCCTGGAGACACTGCGATCAATGAGGGAGATATGTCAAGATGTGTGTTGGTTTTGAGGACGGCTCTCTGGAGAGTCTTAGCAAAGAGGTCACAGGGATAATCAGAGCAATTCTCAGAGACACTGAGAACAAGCTCGACAATTCCCTCCTGGCACTTTCCCTGTAGGAGATACCGCAAGACGTTTCTGTAGATTGGGCACAGCGCTCTGCAGGGTGTTAGCAGAGACTTTCCCGGGACAGTGAAACCCTATGTCAGAGACACTGAGAAGAAGCCCCAATGTTCCCTCCAGGCACTTTCAGTGTGGGTGCCTTCTCCACGTGGTTCCTGGTTTCCCTGCAGCGCTGAAGAGAATGTTAGCAAAGAGGTAACCGGCACAGCGAAAACAGTACTCAAAGACAGGGAGAGCAAGCTCTCTCTTGGCACTTTGGATGTGGGACATACAGCGAGATGTTTGCTGCTTTTGCGTTTGGCTGTTGGGAGATTTAAAGCACAAAGATATCTAGTTGATTTGAAGCAGTTCCGAGAAAGTCTAAACATAATCGCCACTTCTCCCTCCTGGCACTTTCCATGTGGGAGATATAGCAGGATGTATCTTGGTTTTGAGGACAACTCAATGGACAGTGTAGGGAGAAAAGTTCCTGGCTCCTTGAATGCCGTTCCTGGAGACACTGCGATCAATGTGGGAGATATGTCAAGATGTGTGTTGGTTTTGAGGACGGCTCTCTGGAGAGTCTTAGCAAAGAGGTCACAGGGATAATCAGAGCAATTCTCAGAGACACTGAGAACAAGCTCGACAATTCCCTCCTGGCACTTTCCCTGTAGGAGATACCGCAAGACGTTTCTGTAGATTGGGCACAGCGCTCTGCAGGGTGTTAGCAGAGACTTTCCCGGGACAGTGAAACCCTATGTCAGAGACACTGAGAAGAAGCCCCAATGTTCCCTCCAGGCACTTTCAGTGTGGGTGCCTTCTCCACGTGGTTCCTGGTTTCCCTGCAGCGCTGAAGAGAATGTTAGCAAAGAGGTAACCGGGACAGTGAAAACAGTACTCAAAGACAGGGAGAGCAAGCTCTCTCTTGGCACTTTGGATGTGGGACATACAGCGAGATGTTTGCTGCTTTTGCGTTTGGCTGTTGGGAGATTTACAGCACAAAGATATCTAGTTGATTTGAAGCAGTTCCGAGAAAGTCTAAACATAATCGCCACTTCTCCCTCCTGGCACTTTCCATGTGGGAGATATAGCAGGATGTATATTGGTTTTGAGGACAACTCAATGGACAGTGTAGGGAGAAAAGTTCCTGGCTCCTTGAATGCCGTTCCTGGAGACACTGCGATCAATGAGGGAGATATGTCAAGATGTGTGTTGGTTTTGAGGACGGCTCTCTGGAGAGTCTTAGCAAAGAGGTCACAGGGATAATCAGAGCAATTCTCAGAGACACTGAGAACAAGCTCGACAATTCCCTCCTGGCACTTTCCCTGTAGGAGATACCGCAAGACGTTTCTGTAGATTGGGCACAGCGCTCTGCAGGGTGTTAGCAGAGACTTTCCCGGGACAGTGAAACCCTATGTCAGAGACACTGAGAAGAAGCCCCAATGTTCCCTCCAGGCACTTTCAGTGTGGGTGCCTTCTCCACGTGGTTCCTGGTTTCCCTGCAGCGCTGAAGAGAATGTTAGCAAAGAGGTAACCGGCACAGCGAAAACAGTACTCAAAGACAGGGAGAGCAAGCTCTCTCTTGGCACTTTGGATGTGGGACATACAGCGAGATGTTTGCTGCTTTTGCGTTTGGCTGTTGGGAGATTTACAGCACAAAGATATCTAGTTGATTTGAAGCAGTTCCGAGAAAGTCTAAACATAATCGCCACTTCTCCCTCCTGGCACTTTCCATGTGGGAGATATAGCAGGATGTATATTGGTTTTGAGGACAACTCAATGGACAGTGTAGGGAGAAAAGTTCCTGGCTCCTTGAATGCCGTTCCTGGAGACACTGCGATCAATGTGGGAGATATGTCAAGATGTGTGTTGGTTTTGAGGACGGCTCTCTGGAGAGTCTTAGCAAAGAGGTCACAGGGATAATCAGAGCAATTCTCAGAGACACTGAGAACAAGATGGACAGTTCCCTCCTGGCACTTTCCCTGTAGGAGATACCGCAAGACGTTTCTGTAGATTGGGCACAGCGCTCTGCAGGGTGTTAGCAGAGACTTTCCCGGGACAGTGAAACCCTATGTCAGAGACACTGAGAAGAAGCCCCAATGTTCCCTCCAGGCACTTTCAGTGTGGGTGCCTTCTCCACGTGGTTCCTGGTTTCCCTGCAGCGCTGAAGAGAATGTTAGCAAAGAGGTAACCGGCACAGCGAAAACAGTACTCAAAGACAGGGAGAGCAAGCTCTCTCTTGGCACTTTGGATGTGGGACATACAGCGAGATGTTTGCTGCTTTTGCGTTTGGCTGTTGGGAGATTTACAGCACAAAGATATCTAGTTGATTTGAAGCAGTTCCGAGAAAGTCTAAACATAATCGCCACTTCTCCCTCCTGGCACTTTCCATGTGGGAGATATAGCAGGATGTATATTGGTTTTGAGGACAACTCAATGGACAGTGTAGGGAGAAAAGTTCCTGGCTCCTTGAATGCCGTTCCTGGAGACACTGCGATCAATGAGGGAGATATGTCAAGATGTGTGTTGGTTTTGAGGACGGCTCTCTGGAGAGTCTTAGCAAAGAGGTCACAGGGATAATCAGAGCAATTCTCAGAGACACTGAGAACAAGCTCGACAATTCCCTCCTGGCACTTTCCCTGTAGGAGATACCGCAAGACGTTTCTGTAGATTGGGCACAGCGCTCTGCAGGGTGTTAGCAGAGACTTTCCCGGGACAGTGAAACCCTATGTCAGAGACACTGAGAAGAAGCCCCAATGTTCCCTCCAGGCACTTTCAGTGTGGGTGCCTTCTCCACGTGGTTCCTGGTTTCCCTGCAGCGCTGAAGAGAATGTTAGCAAAGAGGTAACCGGCACAGCGAAAACAGTACTCAAAGACAGGGAGAGCAAGCTCTCTCTTGGCACTTTGGATGTGGGACATACAGCGAGATGTTTGCTGCTTTTGCGTTTGGCTGTTGGGAGATTTACAGCACAAAGATATCTAGTTGATTTGAAGCAGTTCCGAGAAAGTCTAAACATAATCGCCACTTCTCCCTCCTGGCACTTTCCATGTGGGAGATATAGCAGGATGTATATTGGTTTTGAGGACAACTCAATGGACAGTGTAGGGAGAAAAGTTCCTGGCTCCTTGAATGCCGTTCCTGGAGACACTGCGATCAATGTGGGAGATATGTCAAGATGTGTGTTGGTTTTGAGGACGGCTCTCTGGAGAGTCTTAGCAAAGAGGTCACAGGGATAATCAGAGCAATTCTCAGAGACACTGAGAACAAGATGGACAGTTCCCTCCTGGCACTTTCCCTGTAGGAGATACCGCAAGACGTTTCTGTAGATTGGGCACAGCGCTCTGCAGGGTGTTAGCAGAGACTTTCCCGGGACAGTGAAACCCTATGTCAGAGACACTGAGAAGAAGCCCCAATGTTCCCTCCAGGCACTTTCAGTGTGGGTGCCTTCTCCACGTGGTTCCTGGTTTCCCTGCAGCGCTGAAGAGAATGTTAGCAAAGAGGTAACCGGCACAGCGAAAACAGTACTCAAAGACAGGGAGAGCAAGCTCTCTCTTGGCACTTTGGATGTGGGACATACAGCGAGATGTTTGCTGCTTTTGCGTTTGGCTGTTGGGAGATTTACAGCACAAAGATATCTAGTTGATTTGAAGCAGTTCCGAGAAAGTCTAAACATAATCGCCACTTCTCCCTCCTGGCACTTTCCATGTGGGAGATATAGCAGGATGTATATTGGTTTTGAGGACAACTCAATGGACAGTGTAGGGAGAAAAGTTCCTGGCTCCTTGAATGCCGTTCCTGGAGACACTGCGATCAATGTGGGAGATATGTCAAGATGTGTGTTTGTTTTGAGGACGGCTCTCTGGAGAGTCTTAGCAAAGAGGTCACAGGGATAATCAGAGCAATTCTCAGAGACACTGAGAACAAGATGGACAGTTCCCTCCTGGCACTTTCCCTGTAGGAGATACCGCAAGACGTTTCTGTAGATTGGGCACAGCGCTCTGCAGGGTGTTAGCAGAGACTTTCCCGGGACAGTGAAACCCTATGTCAGAGACACTGAGAAGAAGCCCCAATGTTCCCTCCAGGCACTTTCAGTGTGGGTGCCTTCTCCACGTGGTTCCTGGTTTCCCTGCAGCGCTGAAGAGAATGTTAGCAAAGAGGTAACCGGCACAGCGAAAACAGTACTCAAAGACAGGGAGAGCAAGCTCTCTCTTGGCACTTTGGATGTGGGACATACAGCGAGATGTTTGCTGCTTTTGCGTTTGGCTGTTGGGAGATTTACAGCACAAAGATATCTAGTTGATTTGAAGCAGTTCCGAGAAAGTCTAAACATAATCGCCACTTCTCCCTCCTGGCACTTTCCATGTGGGAGATATAGCAGGATGTATATTGGTTTTGAGGACAACTCAATGGACAGTGTAGGGAGAAAAGTTCCTGGCTCCTTGAATGCCGTTCCTGGAGACACTGCGATCAATGTGGGAGATATGTCAAGATGTGTGTTGGTTTTGAGGACGGCTCTCTGGAGAGTCTTAGCAAAGAGGTCACAGGGATAATCAGAGCAATTCTCAGAGACACTGAGAACAAGCTCGACAATTCCCTCCTGGCACTTTCCCTGTAGGAGATACCGCAAGACGTTTCTGTAGATTGGGCACAGCGCTCTGCAGGGTGTTAGCAGAGACTTTCCCGGGACAGTGAAACCCTATGTCAGAGACACTGAGAAGAAGCCCCAATGTTCCCTCCAGGCACTTTCAGTGTGGGTGCCTTCTCCACGTGGTTCCTGGTTTCCCTGCAGCGCTGAAGAGAATGTTAGCAAAGAGGTAACCGGCACAGCGAAAACAGTACTCAAAGACAGGGAGAGCAAGCTCTCTCTTGGCACTTTGGATGTGGGACATACAGCGAGATGTTTGCTGCTTTTGCGTTTGGCTGTTGGGAGATTTACAGCACAAAGATATCTAGTTGATTTGAAGCAGTTCCGAGAAAGTCTAAACATAATCGCCACTTCTCCCTCCTGGCACTTTCCATGTGGGAGATATAGCAGGATGTATATTGGTTTTGAGGACAACTCAATGGACAGTGTAGGGAGAAAAGTTCCTGGCTCCTTGAATGCCGTTCCTGGAGACACTGCGATCAATGTGGGAGATATGTCAAGATGTGTGTTTGTTTTGAGGACGGCTCTCTGGAGAGTCTTAGCAAAGAGGTCACAGGGATAATCAGAGCAATTCTCAGAGACACTGAGAACAAGATGGACAGTTCCCTCCTGGCACTTTCCCTGTAGGAGATACCGCAAGACGTTTCTGTAGATTGGGCACAGCGCTCTGCAGGGTGTTAGCAGAGACTTTCCCGGGACAGTGAAACCCTATGTCAGAGACACTGAGAAGAAGCCCCAATGTTCCCTCCAGGCACTTTCAGTGTGGGTGCCTTCTCCACGTGGTTCCTGGTTTCCCTGCAGCGCTGAAGAGAATGTTAGCAAAGAGGTAACCGGCACAGCGAAAACAGTACTCAAAGACAGGGAGAGCAAGCTCTCTCTTGGCACTTTGGATGTGGGACATACAGCGAGATGTTTGCTGCTTTTGCGTTTGGCTGTTGGGAGATTTACAGCACAAAGATATCTAGTTGATTTGAAGCAGTTCCGAGAAAGTCTAAACATAATCGCCACTTCTCCCTCCTGGCACTTTCCATGTGGGAGATATAGCAGGATGTATATTGGTTTTGAGGACAACTCAATGGACAGTGTAGGGAGAAAAGTTCCTGGCTCCTTGAATGCCGTTCCTGGAGACACTGCGATCAATGTGGGAGATATGTCAAGATGTGTGTTTGTTTTGAGGACGGCTCTCTGGAGAGTCTTAGCAAAGAGGTCACAGGGATAATCAGAGCAATTCTCAGAGACACTGAGAACAAGCTCGACAATTCCCTCCTGGCACTTTCCCTGTAGGAGATACCGCAAGACGTTTCTGTAGATTGGGCACAGCGCTCTGCAGGGTGTTAGCAGAGACTTTCCCGGGACAGTGAAACCCTATGTCAGAGACACTGAGAAGAAGCCCCAATGTTCCCTCCAGGCACTTTCAGTGTGGGTGCCTTCTCCACGTGGTTCCTGGTTTCCCTGCAGCGCTGAAGAGAATGTTAGCAAAGAGGTAACCGGCACAGCGAAAACAGTACTCAAAGACAGGGAGAGCAAGCTCTCTCTTGGCACTTTGGATGTGGGACATACAGCGAGATGTTTGCTGCTTTTGCGTTTGGCTGTTGGGAGATTTACAGCACAAAGATATCTAGTTGATTTGAAGCAGTTCCGAGAAAGTCTAAACATAATCGCCACTTCTCCCTCCTGGCACTTTCCATGTGGGAGATATAGCAGGATGTATATTGGTTTTGAGGACAACTCAATGGACAGTGTAGGGAGAAAAGTTCCTGGCTCCTTGAATGCCGTTCCTGGAGACACTGCGATCAATGTGGGAGATATGTCAAGATGTGTGTTGGTTTTGAGGACGGCTCTCTGGAGAGTCTTAGCAAAGAGGTCACAGGGATAATCAGAGCAATTCTCAGAGACACTGAGAACAAGCTCGACAATTCCCTCCTGGCACTTTCCCTGTAGGAGATACCGCAAGACGTTTCTGTAGATTGGGCACAGCGCTCTGCAGGGTGTTAGCAGAGACTTTCCCGGGACAGTGAAACCCTATGTCAGAGACACTGAGAAGAAGCCCCAATGTTCCCTCCAGGCACTTTCAGTGTGGGTGCCTTCTCCACGTGGTTCCTGGTTTCCCTGCAGCGCTGAAGAGAATGTTAGCAAAGAGGTAACCGGCACAGCGAAAACAGTACTCAAAGACAGGGAGAGCAAGCTCTCTCTTGGCACTTTGGATGTGGGACATACAGCGAGATGTTTGCTGCTTTTGCGTTTGGCTGTTGGGAGATTTACAGCACAAAGATATCTAGTTGATTTGAAGCAGTTCCGAGAAAGTCTAAACATAATCGCCACTTCTCCCTCCTGGCACTTTCCATGTGGGAGATATAGCAGGATGTATATTGGTTTTGAGGACAACTCAATGGACAGTGTAGGGAGAAAAGTTCCTGGCTCCTTGAATGCCGTTCCTGGAGACACTGCGATCAATGTGGGAGATATGTCAAGATGTGTGTTTGTTTTGAGGACGGCTCTCTGGAGAGTCTTAGCAAAGAGGTCACAGGGATAATCAGAGCAATTCTCAGAGACACTGAGAACAAGATGGACAGTTCCCTCCTGGCACTTTCCCTGTAGGAGATACCGCAAGACGTTTCTGTAGATTGGGCACAGCGCTCTGCAGGGTGTTAGCAGAGACTTTCCCGGGACAGTGAAACCCTATGTCAGAGACACTGAGAAGAAGCCCCAATGTTCCCTCCAGGCACTTTCAGTGTGGGTGCCTTCTCCACGTGGTTCCTGGTTTCCCTGCAGCGCTGAAGAGAATGTTAGCAAAGAGGTAACCGGCACAGCGAAAACAGTACTCAAAGACAGGGAGAGCAAGCTCTCTCTTGGCACTTTGGATGTGGGACATACAGCGAGATGTTTGCTGCTTTTGCGTTTGGCTGTTGGGAGATTTACAGCACAAAGATATCTAGTTGATTTGAAGCAGTTCCGAGAAAGTCTAAACATAATCGCCACTTCTCCCTCCTGGCACTTTCCATGTGGGAGATATAGCAGGATGTATATTGGTTTTGAGGACAACTCAATGGACAGTGTAGGGAGAAAAGTTCCTGGCTCCTTGAATGCCGTTCCTGGAGACACTGCGATCAATGTGGGAGATATGTCAAGATGTGTGTTTGTTTTGAGGACGGCTCTCTGGAGAGTCTTAGCAAAGAGGTCACAGGGATAATCAGAGCAATTCTCAGAGACACTGAGAACAAGCTCGACAATTCCCTCCTGGCACTTTCCCTGTAGGAGATACCGCAAGACGTTTCTGTAGATTGGGCACAGCGCTCTGCAGGGTGTTAGCAGAGACTTTCCCGGGACAGTGAAACCCTATGTCAGAGACACTGAGAAGAAGCCCCAATGTTCCCTCCAGGCACTTTCAGTGTGGGTGCCTTCTCCACGTGGTTCCTGGTTTCCCTGCAGCGCTGAAGAGAATGTTAGCAAAGAGGTAACCGGCACAGCGAAAACAGTACTCAAAGACAGGGAGAGCAAGCTCTCTCTTGGCACTTTGGATGTGGGACATACAGCGAGATGTTTGCTGCTTTTGCGTTTGGCTGTTGGGAGATTTACAGCACAAAGATATCTAGTTGATTTGAAGCAGTTCCGAGAAAGTCTAAACATAATCGCCACTTCTCCCTCCTGGCACTTTCCATGTGGGAGATATAGCAGGATGTATATTGGTTTTGAGGACAACTCAATGGACAGTGTAGGGAGAAAAGTTCCTGGCTCCTTGAATGCCGTTCCTGGAGACACTGCGATCAATGTGGGAGATATGTCAAGATGTGTGTTGGTTTTGAGGACGGCTCTCTGGAGAGTCTTAGCAAAGAGGTCACAGGGATAATCAGAGCAATTCTCAGAGACACTGAGAACAAGCTCGACAATTCCCTCCTGGCACTTTCCCTGTAGGAGATACCGCAAGACGTTTCTGTAGATTGGGCACAGCGCTCTGCAGGGTGTTAGCAGAGACTTTCCCGGGACAGTGAAACCCTATGTCAGAGACACTGAGAAGAAGCCCCAATGTTCCCTCCAGGCACTTTCAGTGTGGGTGCCTTCTCCACGTGGTTCCTGGTTTCCCTGCAGCGCTGAAGAGAATGTTAGCAAAGAGGTAACCGGCACAGCGAAAACAGTACTCAAAGACAGGGAGAGCAAGCTCTCTCTTGGCACTTTGGATGTGGGACATACAGCGAGATGTTTGCTGCTTTTGCGTTTGGCTGTTGGGAGATTTACAGCACAAAGATATCTAGTTGATTTGAAGCAGTTCCGAGAAAGTCTAAACATAATCGCCACTTCTCCCTCCTGGCACTTTCCATGTGGGAGATATAGCAGGATGTATATTGGTTTTGAGGACAACTCAATGGACAGTGTAGGGAGAAAAGTTCCTGGCTCCTTGAATGCCGTTCCTGGAGACACTGCGATCAATGTGGGAGATATGTCAAGATGTGTGTTTGTTTTGAGGACGGCTCTCTGGAGAGTCTTAGCAAAGAGGTCACAGGGATAATCAGAGCAATTCTCAGAGACACTGAGAACAAGATGGACAGTTCCCTCCTGGCACTTTCCCTGTAGGAGATACCGCAAGACGTTTCTGTAGATTGGGCACAGCGCTCTGCAGGGTGTTAGCAGAGACTTTCCCGGGACAGTGAAACCCTATGTCAGAGACACTGAGAAGAAGCCCCAATGTTCCCTCCAGGCACTTTCAGTGTGGGTGCCTTCTCCACGTGGTTCCTGGTTTCCCTGCAGCGCTGAAGAGAATGTTAGCAAAGAGGTAACCGGCACAGCGAAAACAGTACTCAAAGACAGGGAGAGCAAGCTCTCTCTTGGCACTTTGGATGTGGGACATACAGCGAGATGTTTGCTGCTTTTGCGTTTGGCTGTTGGGAGATTTACAGCACAAAGATATCTAGTTGATTTGAAGCAGTTCCGAGAAAGTCTAAACATAATCGCCACTTCTCCCTCCTGGCACTTTCCATGTGGGAGATATAGCAGGATGTATATTGGTTTTGAGGACAACTCAATGGACAGTGTAGGGAGAAAAGTTCCTGGCTCCTTGAATGCCGTTCCTGGAGACACTGCGATCAATGTGGGAGATATGTCAAGATGTGTGTTTGTTTTGAGGACGGCTCTCTGGAGAGTCTTAGCAAAGAGGTCACAGGGATAATCAGAGCAATTCTCAGAGACACTGAGAACAAGCTCGACAATTCCCTCCTGGCACTTTCCCTGTAGGAGATACCGCAAGACGTTTCTGTAGATTGGGCACAGCGCTCTGCAGGGTGTTAGCAGAGACTTTCCCGGGACAGTGAAACCCTATGTCAGAGACACTGAGAAGAAGCCCCAATGTTCCCTCCAGGCACTTTCAGTGTGGGTGCCTTCTCCACGTGGTTCCTGGTTTCCCTGCAGCGCTGAAGAGAATGTTAGCAAAGAGGTAACCGGCACAGCGAAAACAGTACTCAAAGACAGGGAGAGCAAGCTCTCTCTTGGCACTTTGGATGTGGGACATACAGCGAGATGTTTGCTGCTTTTGCGTTTGGCTGTTGGGAGATTTACAGCACAAAGATATCTAGTTGATTTGAAGCAGTTCCGAGAAAGTCTAAACATAATCGCCACTTCTCCCTCCTGGCACTTTCCATGTGGGAGATATAGCAGGATGTATATTGGTTTTGAGGACAACTCAATGGACAGTGTAGGGAGAAAAGTTCCTGGCTCCTTGAATGCCGTTCCTGGAGACACTGCGATCAATGTGGGAGATATGTCAAGATGTGTGTTGGTTTTGAGGACGGCTCTCTGGAGAGTCTTAGCAAAGAGGTCACAGGGATAATCAGAGCAATTCTCAGAGACACTGAGAACAAGCTCGACAATTCCCTCCTGGCACTTTCCCTGTAGGAGATACCGCAAGACGTTTCTGTAGATTGGGCACAGCGCTCTGCAGGGTGTTAGCAGAGACTTTCCCGGGACAGTGAAACCCTATGTCAGAGACACTGAGAAGAAGCCCCAATGTTCCCTCCAGGCACTTTCAGTGTGGGTGCCTTCTCCACGTGGTTCCTGGTTTCCCTGCAGCGCTGAAGAGAATGTTAGCAAAGAGGTAACCGGCACAGCGAAAACAGTACTCAAAGACAGGGAGAGCAAGCTCTCTCTTGGCACTTTGGATGTGGGACATACAGCGAGATGTTTGCTGCTTTTGCGTTTGGCTGTTGGGAGATTTACAGCACAAAGATATCTAGTTGATTTGAAGCAGTTCCGAGAAAGTCTAAACATAATCGCCACTTCTCCCTCCTGGCACTTTCCATGTGGGAGATATAGCAGGATGTATATTGGTTTTGAGGACAACTCAATGGACAGTGTAGGGAGAAAAGTTCCTGGCTCCTTGAATGCCGTTCCTGGAGACACTGCGATCAATGTGGGAGATATGTCAAGATGTGTGTTGGTTTTGAGGACGGCTCTCTGGAGAGTCTTAGCAAAGAGGTCACAGGGATAATCAGAGCAATTCTCAGAGACACTGAGAACAAGCTCGACAATTCCCTCCTGGCACTTTCCCTGTAGGAGATACCGCAAGACGTTTCTGTAGATTGGGCACAGCGCTCTGCAGGGTGTTAGCAGAGACTTTCCCGGGACAGTGAAACCCTATGTCAGAGACACTGAGAAGAAGCCCCAATGTTCCCTCCAGGCACTTTCAGTGTGGGTGCCTTCTCCACGTGGTTCCTGGTTTCCCTGCAGCGCTGAAGAGAATGTTAGCAAAGAGGTAACCGGCACAGCGAAAACAGTACTCAAAGACAGGGAGAGCAAGCTCTCTCTTGGCACTTTGGATGTGGGACATACAGCGAGATGTTTGCTGCTTTTGCGTTTGGCTGTTGGGAGATTTACAGCACAAAGATATCTAGTTGATTTGAAGCAGTTCCGAGAAAGTCTAAACATAATCGCCACTTCTCCCTCCTGGCACTTTCCATGTGGGAGATATAGCAGGATGTATATTGGTTTTGAGGACAACTCAATGGACAGTGTAGGGAGAAAAGTTCCTGGCTCCTTGAATGCCGTTCCTGGAGACACTGCGATCAATGTGGGAGATATGTCAAGATGTGTGTTGGTTTTGAGGACGGCTCTCTGGAGAGTCTTAGCAAAGAGGTCACAGGGATAATCAGAGCAATTCTCAGAGACACTGAGAACAAGCTCGACAATTCCCTCCTGGCACTTTCCCTGTAGGAGATACCGCAAGACGTTTCTGTAGATTGGGCACAGCGCTCTGCAGGGTGTTAGCAGAGACTTTCCCGGGACAGTGAAACCCTATGTCAGAGACACTGAGAAGAAGCCCCAATGTTCCCTCCAGGCACTTTCAGTGTGGGTGCCTTCTCCACGTGGTTCCTGGTTTCCCTGCAGCGCTGAAGAGAATGTTAGCAAAGAGGTAACCGGCACAGCGAAAACAGTACTCAAAGACAGGGAGAGCAAGCTCTCTCTTGGCACTTTGGATGTGGGACATACAGCGAGATGTTTGCTGCTTTTGCGTTTGGCTGTTGGGAGATTTACAGCACAAAGATATCTAGTTGATTTGAAGCAGTTCCGAGAAAGTCTAAACATAATCGCCACTTCTCCCTCCTGGCACTTTCCATGTGGGAGATATAGCAGGATGTATATTGGTTTTGAGGACAACTCAATGGACAGTGTAGGGAGAAAAGTTCCTGGCTCCTTGAATGCCGTTCCTGGAGACACTGCGATCAATGTGGGAGATATGTCAAGATGTGTGTTTGTTTTGAGGACGGCTCTCTGGAGAGTCTTAGCAAAGAGGTCACAGGGATAATCAGAGCAATTCTCAGAGACACTGAGAACAAGCTCGACAATTCCCTCCTGGCACTTTCCCTGTAGGAGATACCGCAAGACGTTTCTGTAGATTGGGCACAGCGCTCTGCAGGGTGTTAGCAGAGACTTTCCCGGGACAGTGAAACCCTATGTCAGAGACACTGAGAAGAAGCCCCAATGTTCCCTCCAGGCACTTTCAGTGTGGGTGCCTTCTCCACGTGGTTCCTGGTTTCCCTGCAGCGCTGAAGAGAATGTTAGCAAAGAGGTAACCGGCACAGCGAAAACAGTACTCAAAGAGAGGGAGAGCAAGCTCTCTCTTGGCACTTTGGATGTGGGACATACAGCGAGATGTTTGCTGCTTTTGCGTTTGGCTGTTGGGAGATTTACAGCACAAAGATATCTAGTTGATTTGAAGCAGTTCCGAGAAAGTCTAAACATAATCGCCACTTCTCCCTCCTGGCACTTTCCATGTGGGAGATATAGCAGGATGTATATTGGTTTTGAGGACAACTCAATGGACAGTGTAGGGAGAAAAGTTCCTGGCTCCTTGAATGCCGTTCCTGGAGACACTGCGATCAATGTGGGACATATGTCAAGATGTGTGTTTGTTTTGAGGACGGCTCTCTGGAGAGTCTTAGCAAAGAGGTCACAGGGATAATCAGAGCAATTCTCAGAGACACTGAGAACAAGCTCGACAATTCCCTCCTGGCACTTTCCCTGTAGGAGATACCGCAAGACGTTTCTGTAGATTGGGCACAGCGCTCTGCAGGGTGTTAGCAGAGACTTTCCCGGGACAGTGAAACCCTATGTCAGAGACACTGAGAAGAAGCCCCAATGTTCCCTCCAGGCACTTTCAGTGTGGGTGCCTTCTCCACGTGGTTCCTGGTTTCCCTGCAGCGCTGAAGAGAATGTTAGCAAAGAGGTAACCGGCACAGCGAAAACAGTACTCAAAGAGAGGGAGAGCAAGCTCTCTCTTGGCACTTTGGATGTGGGACATACAGCGAGATGTTTGCTGCTTTTGCGTTTGGCTGTTGGGAGATTTACAGCACAAAGATATCTAGTTGATTTGAAGCAGTTCCGAGAAAGTCTAAACATAATCGCCACTTCTCCCTCCTGGCACTTTCCATGTGGGAGATATAGCAGGATGTATATTGGTTTTGAGGACAACTCAATGGACAGTGTAGGGAGAAAAGTTCCTGGCTCCTTGAATGCCGTTCCTGGAGACACTGCGATCAATGAGGGAGATATGTCAAGATGTGTGTTGGTTTTGAGGACGGCTCTCTGGAGAGTCTTAGCAAAGAGGTCACAGGGATAATCAGAGCAATTCTCAGAGACACTGAGAACAAGCTCGACAATTCCCTCCTGGCACTTTCCCTGTAGGAGATACCGCAAGACGTTTCTGTAGATTGGGCACAGCGCTCTGCAGGGTGTTAGCAGAGACTTTCCCGGGACAGTGAAACCCTATGTCAGAGACACTGAGAAGAAGCCCCAATGTTCCCTCCAGGCACTTTCAGTGTGGGTGCCTTCTCCACGTGGTTCCTGGTTTCCCT
Source organism: Chroicocephalus ridibundus (assembly GCF_963924245.1). NCBI lineage: Eukaryota > Metazoa > Chordata > Aves > Charadriiformes > Laridae > Chroicocephalus > Chroicocephalus ridibundus. The sequence goes on along the minus strand of NW_026961178.1, from coordinate 158,915 downwards.
GCAGCGCTGAAGAGAATGTTAGCAAAGAGGTAACCGGCACAGCGAAAACAGTACTCAAAGACAGGGAGAGCAAGCTCTCTCTTGGCACTTTGGATGTGGGACATACAGCGAGATGTTTGCTGCTTTTGCGTTTGGCTGTTGGGAGATTTACAGCACAAAGATATCTAGTTGATTTGAAGCAGTTCCGAGAAAGTCTAAACATAATCGCCACTTCTCCCTCCTGGCACTTTCCATGTGGGAGATATAGCAGGATGTATATTGGTTTTGAGGACAACTCAATGGACAGTGTAGGGAGAAAAGTTCCTGGCTCCTTGAATGCCGTTCCTGGAGACACTGCGATCAATGTGGGAGATATGTCAAGATGTGTGTTTGTTTTGAGGACGGCTCTCTGGAGAGTCTTAGCAAAGAGGTCACAGGGATAATCAGAGCAATTCTCAGAGACACTGAGAACAAGCTCGACAATTCCCTCCTGGCACTTTCCCTGTAGGAGATACCGCAAGACGTTTCTGTAGATTGGGCACAGCGCTCTGCAGGGTGTTAGCAGAGACTTTCCCGGGACAGTGAAACCCTATGTCAGAGACACTGAGAAGAAGCCCCAATGTTCCCTCCAGGCACTTTCAGTGTGGGTGCCTTCTCCACGTGGTTCCTGGTTTCCCTGCAGCGCTGAAGAGAATGTTAGCAAAGAGGTAACCGGCACAGCGAAAACAGTACTCAAAGACAGGGAGAGCAAGCTCTCTCTTGGCACTTTGGATGTGGGACATACAGCGAGATGTTTGCTGCTTTTGCGTTTGGCTGTTGGGAGATTTACAGCACAAAGATATCTAGTTGATTTGAAGCAGTTCCGAGAAAGTCTAAACATAATCGCCACTTCTCCCTCCTGGCACTTTCCATGTGGGAGATATAGCAGGATGTATATTGGTTTTGAGGACAACTCAATGGACAGTGTAGGGAGAAAAGTTCCTGGCTCCTTGAATGCCGTTCCTGGAGACACTGCGATCAATGAGGGAGATATGTCAAGATGTGTGTTGGTTTTGAGGACGGCTCTCTGGAGAGTCTTAGCAAAGAGGTCACAGGGATAATCAGAGCAATTCTCAGAGACAATGAGAACAAGCTCGACAATTCCCTCCTGGCACTTTCCCTGTAGGAGATACCGCAAGACGTTTCTGTAGATTGGGCACAGCGCTCTGCAGGGTGTTAGCAGAGACTTTCCCGGGACAGTGAAACCCTATGTCAGAGACACTGAGAAGAAGCCCCAATGTTCCCTCCAGGCACTTTCAGTGTGGGTGCCTTCTCCACGTGGTTCCTGGTTTCCCTGCAGCGCTGAAGAGAATGTTAGCAAAGAGGTAACCGGCACAGCGAAAACAGTACTCAAAGACAGGGAGAGCAAGCTCTCTCTTGGCACTTTGGATGTGGGACATACAGCGAGATGTTTGCTGCTTTTGCGTTTGGCTGTTGGGAGATTTACAGCACAAAGATATCTAGTTGATTTGAAGCAGTTCCGAGAAAGTCTAAACATAATCGCCACTTCTCCCTCCTGGCACTTTCCATGTGGGAGATATAGCAGGATGTATATTGGTTTTGAGGACAACTCAATGGACAGTGTAGGGAGAAAAGTTCCTGGCTCCTTGAATGCCGTTCCTGGAGACACTGCGATCAATGAGGGAGATATGTCAAGATGTGTGTTGGTTTTGAGGACGGCTCTCTGGAGAGTCTTAGCAAAGAGGTCACAGGGATAATCAGAGCAATTCTCAGAGACACTGAGAACAAGCTCGACAATTCCCTCCTGGCACTTTCCCTGTAGGAGATACCGCAAGACGTTTCTGTAGATTGGGCACAGCGCTCTGCAGGGTGTTAGCAGAGACTTTCCCGGGACAGTGAAACCCTATGTCAGAGACACTGAGAAGAAGCCCCAATGTTCCCTCCAGGCACTTTCAGTGTGGGTGCCTTCTCCACGTGGTTCCTGGTTTCCCTGCAGCGCTGAAGAGAATGTTAGCAAAGAGGTAACCGGGACAGTGAAAACAGTACTCAAAGACAGGGAGAGCAAGCTCTCTCTTGGCACTTTGGATGTGGGACATACAGCGAGATGTTTGCTGCTTTTGCGTTTGGCTGTTGGGAGATTTACAGCACAAAGATATCTAGTTGATTTGAAGCAGTTCCGAGAAAGTCTAAACATAATCGCCACTTCTCCCTCCTGGCACTTTCCATGTGGGAGATATAGCAGGATGTATATTGGTTTTGAGGACAACTCAATGGACAGTGTAGGGAGAAAAGTTCCTGGCTCCTTGAATGCCGTTCCTGGAGACACTGCGATCAATGTGGGAGATATGTCAAGATGTGTGTTGGTTTTGAGGACGGCTCTCTGGAGAGTCTTAGCAAAGAGGTCACAGGGATAATCAGAGCAATTCTCAGAGACACTGAGAACAAGATGGACAGTTCCCTCCTGGCACTTTCCCTGTAGGAGATACCGCAAGACGTTTCTGTAGATTGGGCACAGCGCTCTGCAGGGTGTTAGCAGAGACTTTCCCGGGACAGTGAAACCCTATGTCAGAGACACTGAGAAGAAGCCCCAATGTTCCCTCCAGGCACTTTCAGTGTGGGTGCCTTCTCCACGTGGTTCCTGGTTTCCCTGCAGCGCTGAAGAGAATGTTAGCAAAGAGGTAACCGGCACAGCGAAAACAGTACTCAAAGACAGGGAGAGCAAGCTCTCTCTTGGCACTTTGGATGTGGGACATACAGCGAGATGTTTGCTGCTTTTGCGTTTGGCTGTTGGGAGATTTACAGCACAAAGATATCTAGTTGATTTGAAGCAGTTCCGAGAAAGTCTAAACATAATCGCCACTTCTCCCTCCTGGCACTTTCCATGTGGGAGATATAGCAGGATGTATATTGGTTTTGAGGACAACTCAATGGACAGTGTAGGGAGAAAAGTTCCTGGCTCCTTGAATGCCGTTCCTGGAGACACTGCGATCAATGAGGGAGATATGTCAAGATGTGTGTTGGTTTTGAGGACGGCTCTCTGGAGAGTCTTAGCAAAGAGGTCACAGGGATAATCAGAGCAATTCTCAGAGACACTGAGAACAAGATGGACAGTTCCCTCCTGGCACTTTCCCTGTAGGAGATACCGCAAGACGTTTCTGTAGATTGGGCACAGCGCTCTGCAGGGTGTTAGCAGAGACTTTCCCGGGACAGTGAAACCCTATGTCAGAGACACTGAGAAGAAGCCCCAATGTTCCCTCCAGGCACTTTCAGTGTGGGTGCCTTCTCCACGTGGTTCCTGGTTTCCCTGCAGCGCTGAAGAGAATGTTAGCAAAGAGGTAACCGGCACAGCGAAAACAGTACTCAAAGACAGGGAGAGCAAGCTCTCTCTTGGCACTTTGGATGTGGGACATACAGCGAGATGTTTGCTGCTTTTGCGTTTGGCTGTTGGGAGATTTACAGCACAAAGATATCTAGTTGATTTGAAGCAGTTCCGAGAAAGTCTAAACATAATCGCCACTTCTCCCTCCTGGCACTTTCCATGTGGGAGATATAGCAGGATGTATATTGGTTTTGAGGACAACTCAATGGACAGTGTAGGGAGAAAAGTTCCTGGCTCCTTGAATGCCGTTCCTGGAGACACTGCGATCAATGAGGGAGATATGTCAAGATGTGTGTTGGTTTTGAGGACGGCTCTCTGGAGAGTCTTAGCAAAGAGGTCACAGGGATAATCAGAGCAATTCTCAGAGACACTGAGAACAAGATGGACAGTTCCCTCCTGGCACTTTCCCTGTAGGAGATACCGCAAGACGTTTCTGTAGATTGGGCACAGCGCTCTGCAGGGTGTTAGCAGAGACTTTCCCGGGACAGTGAAACCCTATGTCAGAGACACTGAGAAGAAGCCCCAATGTTCCCTCCAGGCACTTTCAGTGTGGGTGCCTTCTCCACGTGGTTCCTGGTTTCCCTGCAGCGCTGAAGAGAATGTTAGCAAAGAGGTAACCGGGACAGTGAAAACAGTACTCAAAGACAGGGAGAGCAAGCTCTCTCTTGGCACTTTGGATGTGGGACATACAGCGAGATGTTTGCTGCTTTTGCGTTTGGCTGTTGGGAGATTTACAGCACAAAGATATCTAGTTGATTTGAAGCAGTTCCGAGAAAGTCTAAACATAATCGCCACTTCTCCCTCCTGGCACTTTCCATGTGGGAGATATAGCAGGATGTATATTGGTTTTGAGGACAACTCAATGGACAGTGTAGGGAGAAAAGTTCCTGGCTCCTTGAATGCCGTTCCTGGAGACACTGCGATCACTGTGGGAGATATGTCAAGATGTGTGTTGGTTTTGAGGACGGCTCTCTGGAGAGTCTTAGCAAAGAGGTCACAGGGATAATCAGAGCAATTCTCAGAGACACTGAGAACAAGATGGACAGTTCCCTCCTGGCACTTTCCCTGTAGGAGATACCGCAAGACGTTTCTGTAGATTGGGCACAGCGCTCTGCAGGGTGTTAGCAGAGACTTTCCCGGGACAGTGAAACCCTATGTCAGAGACACTGAGAAGAAGCCCCAATGTTCCCTCCAGGCACTTTCAGTGTGGGTGCCTTCTCCACGTGGTTCCTGGTTTCCCTGCAGCGCTGAAGAGAATGTTAGCAAAGAGGTAACCGGGACAGCGAAAACAGTACTCAAAGACAGGGAGAGCAAGCTCTCTCTTGGCACTTTGGATGTGGGACATACAGCGAGATGTTTGCTGCTTTTGCGTTTGGCTGTTGGGAGATTTACAGCACAAAGATATCTAGTTGATTTGAAGCAGTTCCGAGAAAGTCTAAACATAATCGCCACTTCTCCCTCCTGGCACTTTCCATGTGGGAGATATAGCAGGATGTATATTGGTTTTGAGGACAACTCAATGGACAGTGTAGGGAGAAAAGTTCCTGGCTCCTTGAATGCCGTTCCTGGAGACACTGCGATCAATGTGGGAGATATGTCAAGATGTGTGTTGGTTTTGAGGACGGCTCTCTGGAGAGTCTTAGCAAAGAGGTCACAGGGATAATCAGAGCAATTCTCAGAGACACTGAGAACAAGATGGACAGTTCCCTCCTGGCACTTTCCCTGTAGGAGATACCGCAAGACGTTTCTGTAGATTGGGCACAGCGCTCTGCAGGGTGTTAGCAGAGACTTTCCCGGGACAGTGAAACCCTATGTCAGAGACACTGAGAAGAAGCCCCAATGTTCCCTCCAGGCACTTTCAGTGTGGGTGCCTTCTCCACGTGGTTCCTGGTTTCCCTGCAGCGCTGAAGAGAATGTTAGCAAAGAGGTAACCGGCACAGCGAAAACAGTACTCAAAGACAGGGAGAGCAAGCTCTCTCTTGGCACTTTGGATGTGGGACATACAGCGAGATGTTTGCTGCTTTTGCGTTTGGCTGTTGGGAGATTTACAGCACAAAGATATCTAGTTGATTTGAAGCAGTTCCGAGAAAGTCTAAACATAATCGCCACTTCTCCCTCCTGGCACTTTCCATGTGGGAGATATAGCAGGATGTATATTGGTTTTGAGGACAACTCAATGGACAGTGTAGGGAGAAAAGTTCCTGGCTCCTTGAATGCCGTTCCTGGAGACACTGCGATCAATGTGGGAGATATGTCAAGATGTGTGTTGGTTTTGAGGACGGCTCTCTGGAGAGTCTTAGCAAAGAGGTCACAGGGATAATCAGAGCAATTCTCAGAGACACTGAGAACAAGATGGACAGTTCCCTCCTGGCACTTTCCCTGTAGGAGATACCGCAAGACGTTTCTGTAGATTGGGCACAGCGCTCTGCAGGGTGTTAGCAGAGACTTTCCCGGGACAGTGAAACCCTATGTCAGAGACACTGAGAAGAAGCCCCAATGTTCCCTCCAGGCACTTTCAGTGTGGGTGCCTTCTCCACGTGGTTCCTGGTTTCCCTGCAGCGCTGAAGAGAATGTTAGCAAAGAGGTAACCGGCACAGCGAAAACAGTACTCAAAGACAGGGAGAGCAAGCTCTCTCTTGGCACTTTGGATGTGGGACATACAGCGAGATGTTTGCTGCTTTTGCGTTTGGCTGTTGGGAGATTTACAGCACAAAGATATCTAGTTGATTTGAAGCAGTTCCGAGAAAGTCTAAACATAATCGCCACTTCTCCCTCCTGGCACTTTCCATGTGGGAGATATAGCAGGATGTATATTGGTTTTGAGGACAACTCAATGGACAGTGTAGGGAGAAAAGTTCCTGGCTCCTTGAATGCCGTTCCTGGAGACACTGCGATCAATGAGGGAGATATGTCAAGATGTGTGTTGGTTTTGAGGACGGCTCTCTGGAGAGTCTTAGCAAAGAGGTCACAGGGATAATCAGAGCAATTCTCAGAGACACTGAGAACAAGATGGACAGTTCCCTCCTGGCACTTTCCCTGTAGGAGATACCGCAAGACGTTTCTGTAGATTGGGCACAGCGCTCTGCAGGGTGTTAGCAGAGACTTTCCCGGGACAGTGAAACCCTATGTCAGAGACACTGAGAAGAAGCCCCAATGTTCCCTCCAGGCACTTTCAGTGTGGGTGCCTTCTCCACGTGGTTCCTGGTTTCCCTGCAGCGCTGAAGAGAATGTTAGCAAAGAGGTAACCGGGACAGTGAAAACAGTACTCAAAGACAGGGAGAGCAAGCTCTCTCTTGGCACTTTGGATGTGGGACATACAGCGAGATGTTTGCTGCTTTTGCGTTTGGCTGTTGGGAGATTTACAGCACAAAGATATCTAGTTGATTTGAAGCAGTTCCGAGAAAGTCTAAACATAATCGCCACTTCTCCCTCCTGGCACTTTCCATGTGGGAGATATAGCAGGATGTATATTGGTTTTGAGGACAACTCAATGGACAGTGTAGGGAGAAAAGTTCCTGGCTCCTTGAATGCCGTTCCTGGAGACACTGCGATCACTGTGGGAGATATGTCAAGATGTGTGTTGGTTTTGAGGACGGCTCTCTGGAGAGTCTTAGCAAAGAGGTCACAGGGATAATCAGAGCAATTCTCAGAGACACTGAGAACAAGATGGACAGTTCCCTCCTGGCACTTTCCCTGTAGGAGATACCGCAAGACGTTTCTGTAGATTGGGCACAGCGCTCTGCAGGGTGTTAGCAGAGACTTTCCCGGGACAGTGAAACCCTATGTCAGAGACACTGAGAAGAAGCCCCAATGTTCCCTCCAGGCACTTTCAGTGTGGGTGCCTTCTCCACGTGGTTCCTGGTTTCCCTGCAGCGCTGAAGAGAATGTTAGCAAAGAGGTAACCGGGACAGCGAAAACAGTACTCAAAGAGAGGGAGAGCAAGCTCTCTCTTGGCACTTTGGATGTGGGACATACAGCGAGATGTTTGCTGCTTTTGCGTTTGGCTGTTGGGAGATTTACAGCACAAAGATATCTAGTTGATTTGAAGCAGTTCCGAGAAAGTCTAAACATAATCGCCACTTCTCCCTCCTGGCACTTTCCATGTGGGAGATATAGCAGGATGTATATTGGTTTTGAGGACAACTCAATGGACAGTGTAGGGAGAAAAGTTCCTGGCTCCTTGAATGCCGTTCCTGGAGACACTGCGATCAATGTGGGAGATATGTCAAGATGTGTGTTGGTTTTGAGGACGGCTCTCTGGAGAGTCTTAGCAAAGAGGTCACAGGGATAATCAGAGCAATTCTCAGAGACACTGAGAACAAGATGGACAGTTCCCTCCTGGCACTTTCCCTGTAGGAGATACCGCAAGACGTTTCTGTAGATTGGGCACAGCGCTCTGCAGGGTGTTAGCAGAGACTTTCCCGGGACAGTGAAACCCTATGTCAGAGACACTGAGAAGAAGCCCCAATGTTCCCTCCAGGCACTTTCAGTGTGGGTGCCTTCTCCACGTGGTTCCTGGTTTCCCTGCAGCGCTGAAGAGAATGTTAGCAAAGAGGTAACCGGCACAGCGAAAACAGTACTCAAAGACAGGGAGAGCAAGCTCTCTCTTGGCACTTTGGATGTGGGACATACAGCGAGATGTTTGCTGCTTTTGCGTTTGGCTGTTGGGAGATTTACAGCACAAAGATATCTAGTTGATTTGAAGCAGTTCCGAGAAAGTCTAAACATAATCGCCACTTCTCCCTCCTGGCACTTTCCATGTGGGAGATATAGCAGGATGTATATTGGTTTTGAGGACAACTCAATGGACAGTGTAGGGAGAAAAGTTCCTGGCTCCTTGAATGCCGTTCCTGGAGACACTGCGATCAATGTGGGAGATATGTCAAGATGTGTGTTGGTTTTGAGGACGGCTCTCTGGAGAGTCTTAGCAAAGAGGTCACAGGGATAATCAGAGCAATTCTCAGAGACACTGAGAACAAGATGGACAGTTCCCTCCTGGCACTTTCCCTGTAGGAGATACCGCAAGACGTTTCTGTAGATTGGGCACAGCGCTCTGCAGGGTGTTAGCAGAGACTTTCCCGGGACAGTGAAACCCTATGTCAGAGACACTGAGAAGAAGCCCCAATGTTCCCTCCAGGCACTTTCAGTGTGGGTGCCTTCTCCACGTGGTTCCTGGTTTCCCTGCAGCGCTGAAGAGAATGTTAGCAAAGAGGTAACCGGCACAGCGAAAACAGTACTCAAAGAGAGGGAGAGCAAGCTCTCTCTTGGCACTTTGGATGTGGGACATACAGCGAGATGTTTGCTGCTTTTGCGTTTGGCTGTTGGGAGATTTACAGCACAAAGATATCTAGTTGATTTGAAGCAGTTCCGAGAAAGTCTAAACATAATCGCCACTTCTCCCTCCTGGCACTTTCCATGTGGGAGATATAGCAGGATGTATATTGGTTTTGAGGACAACTCAATGGACAGTGTAGGGAGAAAAGTTCCTGGCTCCTTGAATGCCGTTCCTGGAGACACTGCGATCAATGAGGGAGATATGTCAAGATGTGTGTTGGTTTTGAGGACGGCTCTCTGGAGAGTCTTAGCAAAGAGGTCACAGGGATAATCAGAGCAATTCTCAGAGACACTGAGAACAAGCTCGACAATTCCCTCCTGGCACTTTCCCTGTAGGAGATACCGCAAGACGTTTCTGTAGATTGGGCACAGCGCTCTGCAGGGTGTTAGCAGAGACTTTCCCGGGACAGTGAAACCCTATGTCAGAGACACTGAGAAGAAGCCCCAATGTTCCCTCCAGGCACTTTCAGTGTGGGTGCCTTCTCCACGTGGTTCCTGGTTTCCCTGCAGCGCTGAAGAGAATGTTAGCAAAGAGGTAACCGGCACAGCGAAAACAGTACTCAAAGACAGGGAGAGCAAGCTCTCTCTTGGCACTTTGGATGTGGGACATACAGCGAGATGTTTGCTGCTTTTGCGTTTGGCTGTTGGGAGATTTACAGCACAAAGATATCTAGTTGATTTGAAGCAGTTCCGAGAAAGTCTAAACATAATCGCCACTTCTCCCTCCTGGCACTTTCCATGTGGGAGATATAGCAGGATGTATATTGGTTTTGAGGACAACTCAATGGACAGTGTAGGGAGAAAAGTTCCTGGCTCCTTGAATGCCGTTCCTGGAGACACTGCGATCAATGTGGGAGATATGTCAAGATGTGTGTTTGTTTTGAGGACGGCTCTCTGGAGAGTCTTAGCAAAGAGGTCACAGGGATAATCAGAGCAATTCTCAGAGACACTGAGAACAAGCTCGACAATTCCCTCCTGGCACTTTCCCTGTAGGAGATACCGCAAGACGTTTCTGTAGATTGGGCACAGCGCTCTGCAGGGTGTTAGCAGAGACTTTCCCGGGACAGTGAAACCCTATGTCAGAGACACTGAGAAGAAGCCCCAATGTTCCCTCCAGGCACTTTCAGTGTGGGTGCCTTCTCCACGTGGTTCCTGGTTTCCCTGCAGCGCTGAAGAGAATGTTAGCAAAGAGGTAACCGGCACAGCGAAAACAGTACTCAAAGACAGGGAGAGCAAGCTCTCTCTTGGCACTTTGGATGTGGGACATACAGCGAGATGTTTGCTGCTTTTGCGTTTGGCTGTTGGGAGATTTACAGCACAAAGATATCTAGTTGATTTGAAGCAGTTCCGAGAAAGTCTAAACATAATCGCCACTTCTCCCTCCTGGCACTTTCCATGTGGGAGATATAGCAGGATGTATATTGGTTTTGAGGACAACTCAATGGACAGTGTAGGGAGAAAAGTTCCTGGCTCCTTGAATGCCGTTCCTGGAGACACTGCGATCAATGAGGGAGATATGTCAAGATGTGTGTTGGTTTTGAGGACGGCTCTCTGGAGAGTCTTAGCAAAGAGGTCACAGGGATAATCAGAGCAATTCTCAGAGACAATGAGAACAAGCTCGACAATTCCCTCCTGGCACTTTCCCTGTAGGAGATACCGCAAGACGTTTCTGTAGATTGGGCACAGCGCTCTGCAGGGTGTTAGCAGAGACTTTCCCGGGACAGTGAAACCCTATGTCAGAGACACTGAGAAGAAGCCCCAATGTTCCCTCCAGGCACTTTCAGTGTGGGTGCCTTCTCCACGTGGTTCCTGGTTTCCCTGCAGCGCTGAAGAGAATGTTAGCAAAGAGGTAACCGGCACAGCGAAAACAGTACTCAAAGACAGGGAGAGCAAGCTCTCTCTTGGCACTTTGGATGTGGGACATACAGCGAGATGTTTGCTGCTTTTGCGTTTGGCTGTTGGGAGATTTACAGCACAAAGATATCTAGTTGATTTGAAGCAGTTCCGAGAAAGTCTAAACATAATCGCCACTTCTCCCTCCTGGCACTTTCCATGTGGGAGATATAGCAGGATGTATATTGGTTTTGAGGACAACTCAATGGACAGTGTAGGGAGAAAAGTTCCTGGCTCCTTGAATGCCGTTCCTGGAGACACTGCGATCAATGAGGGAGATATGTCAAGATGTGTGTTGGTTTTGAGGACGGCTCTCTGGAGAGTCTTAGCAAAGAGGTCACAGGGATAATCAGAGCAATTCTCAGAGACACTGAGAACAAGCTCGACAATTCCCTCCTGGCACTTTCCCTGTAGGAGATACCGCAAGACGTTTCTGTAGATTGGGCACAGCGCTCTGCAGGGTGTTAGCAGAGACTTTCCCGGGACAGTGAAACCCTATGTCAGAGACACTGAGAAGAAGCCCCAATGTTCCCTCCAGGCACTTTCAGTGTGGGTGCCTTCTCCACGTGGTTCCTGGTTTCCCTGCAGCGCTGAAGAGAATGTTAGCAAAGAGGTAACCGGGACAGTGAAAACAGTACTCAAAGACAGGGAGAGCAAGCTCTCTCTTGGCACTTTGGATGTGGGACATACAGCGAGATGTTTGCTGCTTTTGCGTTTGGCTGTTGGGAGATTTACAGCACAAAGATATCTAGTTGATTTGAAGCAGTTCCGAGAAAGTCTAAACATAATCGCCACTTCTCCCTCCTGGCACTTTCCATGTGGGAGATATAGCAGGATGTATATTGGTTTTGAGGACAACTCAATGGACAGTGTAGGGAGAAAAGTTCCTGGCTCCTTGAATGCCGTTCCTGGAGACACTGCGATCAATGTGGGAGATATGTCAAGATGTGTGTTGGTTTTGAGGACGGCTCTCTGGAGAGTCTTAGCAAAGAGGTCACAGGGATAATCAGAGCAATTCTCAGAGACACTGAGAACAAGATGGACAGTTCCCTCCTGGCACTTTCCCTGTAGGAGATACCGCAAGACGTTTCTGTAGATTGGGCACAGCGCTCTGCAGGGTGTTAGCAGAGACTTTCCCGGGACAGTGAAACCCTATGTCAGAGACACTGAGAAGAAGCCCCAATGTTCCCTCCAGGCACTTTCAGTGTGGGTGCCTTCTCCACGTGGTTCCTGGTTTCCCTGCAGCGCTGAAGAGAATGTTAGCAAAGAGGTAACCGGCACAGCGAAAACAGTACTCAAAGACAGGGAGAGCAAGCTCTCTCTTGGCACTTTGGATGTGGGACATACAGCGAGATGTTTGCTGCTTTTGCGTTTGGCTGTTGGGAGATTTACAGCACAAAGATATCTAGTTGATTTGAAGCAGTTCCGAGAAAGTCTAAACATAATCGCCACTTCTCCCTCCTGGCACTTTCCATGTGGGAGATATAGCAGGATGTATATTGGTTTTGAGGACAACTCAATGGACAGTGTAGGGAGAAAAGTTCCTGGCTCCTTGAATGCCGTTCCTGGAGACACTGCGATCAATGAGGGAGATATGTCAAGATGTGTGTTGGTTTTGAGGACGGCTCTCTGGAGAGTCTTAGCAAAGAGGTCACAGGGATAATCAGAGCAATTCTCAGAGACACTGAGAACAAGATGGACAGTTCCCTCCTGGCACTTTCCCTGTAGGAGATACCGCAAGACGTTTCTGTAGATTGGGCACAGCGCTCTGCAGGGTGTTAGCAGAGACTTTCCCGGGACAGTGAAACCCTATGTCAGAGACACTGAGAAGAAGCCCCAATGTTCCCTCCAGGCACTTTCAGTGTGGGTGCCTTCTCCACGTGGTTCCTGGTTTCCCTGCAGCGCTGAAGAGAATGTTAGCAAAGAGGTAACCGGCACAGCGAAAACAGTACTCAAAGACAGGGAGAGCAAGCTCTCTCTTGGCACTTTGGATGTGGGACATACAGCGAGATGTTTGCTGCTTTTGCGTTTGGCTGTTGGGAGATTTACAGCACAAAGATATCTAGTTGATTTGAAGCAGTTCCGAGAAAGTCTAAACATAATCGCCACTTCTCCCTCCTGGCACTTTCCATGTGGGAGATATAGCAGGATGTATATTGGTTTTGAGGACAACTCAATGGACAGTGTAGGGAGAAAAGTTCCTGGCTCCTTGAATGCCGTTCCTGGAGACACTGCGATCAATGAGGGAGATATGTCAAGATGTGTGTTGGTTTTGAGGACGGCTCTCTGGAGAGTCTTAGCAAAGAGGTCACAGGGATAATCAGAGCAATTCTCAGAGACACTGAGAACAAGATGGACAGTTCCCTCCTGGCACTTTCCCTGTAGGAGATACCGCAAGACGTTTCTGTAGATTGGGCACAGCGCTCTGCAGGGTGTTAGCAGAGACTTTCCCGGGACAGTGAAACCCTATGTCAGAGACACTGAGAAGAAGCCCCAATGTTCCCTCCAGGCACTTTCAGTGTGGGTGCCTTCTCCACGTGGTTCCTGGTTTCCCTGCAGCGCTGAAGAGAATGTTAGCCAAGAGGTAACCGGGACAGTGAAAACAGTACTCAAAGACAGGGAGAGCAAGCTCTCTCTTGGCACTTTGGATGTGGGACATACAGCGAGATGTTTGCTGCTTTTGCGTTTGGCTGTTGGGAGATTTACAGCACAAAGATATCTAGTTGATTTGAAGCAGTTCCGAGAAAGTCTAAACATAATCGCCACTTCTCCCTCCTGGCACTTTCCATGTGGGAGATATAGCAGGATGTATATTGGTTTTGAGGACAACTCAATGGACAGTGTAGGGAGAAAAGTTCCTGGCTCCTTGAATGCCGTTCCTGGAGACACTGCGATCACTGTGGGAGATATGTCAAGATGTGTGTTGGTTTTGAGGACGGCTCTCTGGAGAGTCTTAGCAAAGAGGTCACAGGGATAATCAGAGCAATTCTCAGAGACACTGAGAACAAGATGGACAGTTCCCTCCTGGCACTTTCCCTGTAGGAGATACCGCAAGACGTTTCTGTAGATTGGGCACAGCGCTCTGCAGGGTGTTAGCAGAGACTTTCCCGGGACAGTGAAACCCTATGTCAGAGACACTGAGAAGAAGCCCCAATGTTCCCTCCAGGCACTTTCAGTGTGGGTGCCTTCTCCACGTGGTTCCTGGTTTCCCTGCAGCGCTGAAGAGAATGTTAGCAAAGAGGTAACCGGGACAGCGAAAACAGTACTCAAAGACAGGGAGAGCAAGCTCTCTCTTGGCACTTTGGATGTGGGACATACAGCGAGATGTTTGCTGCTTTTGCGTTTGGCTGTTGGGAGATTTACAGCACAAAGATATCTAGTTGATTTGAAGCAGTTCCGAGAAAGTCTAAACATAATCGCCACTTCTCCCTCCTGGCACTTTCCATGTGGGAGATATAGCAGGATGTATATTGGTTTTGAGGACAACTCAATGGACAGTGTAGGGAGAAAAGTTCCTGGCTCCTTGAATGCCGTTCCTGGAGACACTGCGATCAATGTGGGAGATATGTCAAGATGTGTGTTGGTTTTGAGGACGGCTCTCTGGAGAGTCTTAGCAAAGAGGTCACAGGGATAATCAGAGCAATTCTCAGAGACACTGAGAACAAGATGGACAGTTCCCTCCTGGCACTTTCCCTGTAGGAGATACCGCAAGACGTTTCTGTAGATTGGGCACAGCGCTCTGCAGGGTGTTAGCAGAGACTTTCCCGGGACAGTGAAACCCTATGTCAGAGACACTGAGAAGAAGCCCCAATGTTCCCTCCAGGCACTTTCAGTGTGGGTGCCTTCTCCACGTGGTTCCTGGTTTCCCTGCAGCGCTGAAGAGAATGTTAGCAAAGAGGTAACCGGCACAGCGAAAACAGTACTCAAAGACAGGGAGAGCAAGCTCTCTCTTGGCACTTTGGATGTGGGACATACAGCGAGATGTTTGCTGCTTTTGCGTTTGGCTGTTGGGAGATTTACAGCACAAAGATATCTAGTTGATTTGAAGCAGTTCCGAGAAAGTCTAAACATAATCGCCACTTCTCCCTCCTGGCACTTTCCATGTGGGAGATATAGCAGGATGTATATTGGTTTTGAGGACAACTCAATGGACAGTGTAGGGAGAAAAGTTCCTGGCTCCTTGAATGCCGTTCCTGGAGACACTGCGATCAATGTGGGACATATGTCAAGATGTGTGTTTGTTTTGAGGACGGCTCTCTGGAGAGTCTTAGCAAAGAGGTCACAGGGATAATCAGAGCAATTCTCAGAGACACTGAGAACAAGATGGACAGTTCCCTCCTGGCACTTTCCCTGTAGGAGATACCGCAAGACGTTTCTGTAGATTGGGCACAGCGCTCTGCAGGGTGTTAGCAGAGACTTTCCCGGGACAGTGAAACCCTATGTCAGAGACACTGAGAAGAAGCCCCAATGTTCCCTCCAGGCACTTTCAGTGTGGGTGCCTTCTCCACGTGGTTCCTGGTTTCCCTGCAGCGCTGAAGAGAATGTTAGCAAAGAGGTAACCGGCACAGCGAAAACAGTACTCAAAGACAGGGAGAGCAAGCTCTCTCTTGGCACTTTGGATGTGGGACATACAGCGAGATGTTTGCTGCTTTTGCGTTTGGCTGTTGGGAGATTTACAGCACAAAGATATCTAGTTGATTTGAAGCAGTTCCGAGAAAGTCTAAACATAATCGCCACTTCTCCCTCCTGGCACTTTCCATGTGGGAGATATAGCAGGATGTATATTGGTTTTGAGGACAACTCAATGGACAGTGTAGGGAGAAAAGTTCCTGGCTCCTTGAATGCCGTTCCTGGAGACACTGCGATCAATGTGGGAGATATGTCAAGATGTGTGTTGGTTTTGAGGACGGCTCTCTGGAGAGTCTTAGCAAAGAGGTCACAGGGATAATCAGAGCAATTCTCAGAGACACTGAGAACAAGATGGACAGTTCCCTCCTGGCACTTTCCCTGTAGGAGATACCGCAAGACGTTTCTGTAGATTGGGCACAGCGCTCTGCAGGGTGTTAGCAGAGACTTTCCCGGGACAGTGAAACCCTATGTCAGAGACACTGAGAAGAAGCCCCAATGTTCCCTCCAGGCACTTTCAGTGTGGGTGCCTTCTCCACGTGGTTCCTGGTTTCCCTGCAGCGCTGAAGAGAATGTTAGCAAAGAGGTAACCGGGACAGCGAAAACAGTACTCAAAGACAGGGAGAGCAAGCTCTCTCTTGGCACTTTGGATGTGGGACATACAGCGAGATGTTTGCTGCTTTTGCGTTTGGCTGTTGGGAGATTTACAGCACAAAGATATCTAGTTGATTTGAAGCAGTTCCGAGAAAGTCTAAACATAATCGCCACTTCTCCCTCCTGGCACTTTCCATGTGGGAGATATAGCAGGATGTATATTGGTTTTGAGGACAACTCAATGGACAGTGTAGGGAGAAAAGTTCCTGGCTCCTTGAATGCCGTTCCTGGAGACACTGCGATCAATGAGGGAGATATGTCAAGATGTGTGTTGGTTTTGAGGACGGCTCTCTGGAGAGTCTTAGCAAAGAGGTCACAGGGATAATCAGAGCAATTCTCAGAGACACTGAGAACAAGATGGACAGTTCCCTCCTGGCACTTTCCCTGTAGGAGATACCGCAAGACGTTTCTGTAGATTGGGCACAGCGCTCTGCAGGGTGTTAGCAGAGACTTTCCCGGGACAGTGAAACCCTATGTCAGAGACACTGAGAAGAAGCCCCAATGTTCCCTCCAGGCACTTTCAGTGTGGGTGCCTTCTCCACGTGGTTCCTGGTTTCCCTGCAGCGCTGAAGAGAATGTTAGCAAAGAGGTAACCGGGACAGTGAAAACAGTACTCAAAGACAGGGAGAGCAAGCTCTCTCTTGGCACTTTGGATGTGGGACATACAGCGAGATGTTTGCTGCTTTTGCGTTTGGCTGTTGGGAGATTTACAGCACAAAGATATCTAGTTGATTTGAAGCAGTTCCGAGAAAGTCTAAACATAATCGCCACTTCTCCCTCCTGGCACTTTCCATGTGGGAGATATAGCAGGATGTATATTGGTTTTGAGGACAACTCAATGGACAGTGTAGGGAGAAAAGTTCCTGGCTCCTTGAATGCCGTTCCTGGAGACACTGCGATCACTGTGGGAGATATGTCAAGATGTGTGTTGGTTTTGAGGACGGCTCTCTGGAGAGTCTTAGCAAAGAGGTCACAGGGATAATCAGAGCAATTCTCAGAGACACTGAGAACAAGATGGACAGTTCCCTCCTGGCACTTTCCCTGTAGGAGATACCGCAAGACGTTTCTGTAGATTGGGCACAGCGCTCTGCAGGGTGTTAGCAGAGACTTTCCCGGGACAGTGAAACCCTATGTCAGAGACACTGAGAAGAAGCCCCAATGTTCCCTCCAGGCACTTTCAGTGTGGGTGCCTTCTCCACGTGGTTCCTGGTTTCCCTGCAGCGCTGAAGAGAATGTTAGCAAAGAGGTAACCGGGACAGCGAAAACAGTACTCAAAGACAGGGAGAGCAAGCTCTCTCTTGGCACTTTGGATGTGGGACATACAGCGAGATGTTTGCTGCTTTTGCGTTTGGCTGTTGGGAGATTTACAGCACAAAGATATCTAGTTGATTTGAAGCAGTTCCGAGAAAGTCTAAACATAATCGCCACTTCTCCCTCCTGGCACTTTCCATGTGGGAGATATAGCAGGATGTATATTGGTTTTGAGGACAACTCAATGGACAGTGTAGGGAGAAAAGTTCCTGGCTCCTTGAATGCCGTTCCTGGAGACACTGCGATCAATGTGGGAGATATGTCAAGATGTGTGTTGGTTTTGAGGACGGCTCTCTGGAGAGTCTTAGCAAAGAGGTCACAGGGATAATCAGAGCAATTCTCAGAGACACTGAGAACAAGATGGACAGTTCCCTCCTGGCACTTTCCCTGTAGGAGATACCGCAAGACGTTTCTGTAGATTGGGCACAGCGCTCTGCAGGGTGTTAGCAGAGACTTTCCCGGGACAGTGAAACCCTATGTCAGAGACACTGAGAAGAAGCCCCAATGTTCCCTCCAGGCACTTTCAGTGTGGGTGCCTTCTCCACGTGGTTCCTGGTTTCCCTGCAGCGCTGAAGAGAATGTTAGCAAAGAGGTAACCGGCACAGCGAAAACAGTACTCAAAGACAGGGAGAGCAAGCTCTCTCTTGGCACTTTGGATGTGGGACATACAGCGAGATGTTTGCTGCTTTTGCGTTTGGCTGTTGGGAGATTTACAGCACAAAGATATCTAGTTGATTTGAAGCAGTTCCGAGAAAGTCTAAACATAATCGCCACTTCTCCCTCCTGGCACTTTCCATGTGGGAGATATAGCAGGATGTATATTGGTTTTGAGGACAACTCAATGGACAGTGTAGGGAGAAAAGTTCCTGGCTCCTTGAATGCCGTTCCTGGAGACACTGCGATCACTGTGGGAGATATGTCAAGATGTGTGTTGGTTTTGAGGACGGCTCTCTGGAGAGTCTTAGCAAAGAGGTCACAGGGATAATCAGAGCAATTCTCAGAGACACTGAGAACAAGATGGACAGTTCCCTCCTGGCACTTTCCCTGTAGGAGATACCGCAAGACGTTTCTGTAGATTGGGCACAGCGCTCTGCAGGGTGTTAGCAGAGACTTTCCCGGGACAGTGAAACCCTATGTCAGAGACACTGAGAAGAAGCCCCAATGTTCCCTCCAGGCACTTTCAGTGTGGGTGCCTTCTCCACGTGGTTCCTGGTTTCCCTGCAGCGCTGAAGAGAATGTTAGCAAAGAGGTAACCGGCACAGCGAAAACAGTACTCAAAGACAGGGAGAGCAAGCTCTCTCTTGGCACTTTGGATGTGGGACATACAGCGAGATGTTTGCTGCTTTTGCGTTTGGCTGTTGGGAGATTTACAGCACAAAGATATCTAGTTGATTTGAAGCAGTTCCGAGAAAGTCTAAACATAATCGCCACTTCTCCCTCCTGGCACTTTCCATGTGGGAGATATAGCAGGATGTATATTGGTTTTGAGGACAACTCAATGGACAGTGTAGGGAGAAAAGTTCCTGGCTCCTTGAATGCCGTTCCTGGAGACACTGCGATCAATGAGGGAGATATGTCAAGATGTGTGTTGGTTTTGAGGACGGCTCTCTGGAGAGTCTTAGCAAAGAGGTCACAGGGATAATCAGAGCAATTCTCAGAGACACTGAGAACAAGCTCGACAATTCCCTCCTGGCACTTTCCCTGTAGGAGATACCGCAAGACGTTTCTGTAGATTGGGCACAGCGCTCTGCAGGGTGTTAGCAGAGACTTTCCCGGGACAGTGAAACCCTATGTCAGAGACACTGAGAAGAAGCCCCAATGTTCCCTCCAGGCACTTTCAGTGTGGGTGCCTTCTCCACGTGGTTCCTGGTTTCCCTGCAGCGCTGAAGAGAATGTTAGCAAAGAGGTAACCGGCACAGCGAAAACAGTACTCAAAGACAGGGAGAGCAAGCTCTCTCTTGGCACTTTGGATGTGGGACATACAGCGAGATGTTTGCTGCTTTTGCGTTTGGCTGTTGGGAGATTTACAGCACAAAGATATCTAGTTGATTTGAAGCAGTTCCGAGAAAGTCTAAACATAATCGCCACTTCTCCCTCCTGGCACTTTCCATGTGGGAGATATAGCAGGATGTATATTGGTTTTGAGGACAACTCAATGGACAGTGTAGGGAGAAAAGTTCCTGGCTCCTTGAATGCCGTTCCTGGAGACACTGCGATCAATGTGGGAGATATGTCAAGATGTGTGTTTGTTTTGAGGACGGCTCTCTGGAGAGTCTTAGCAAAGAGGTCACAGGGATAATCAGAGCAATTCTCAGAGACACTGAGAACAAGCTCGACAATTCCCTCCTGGCACTTTCCCTGTAGGAGATACCGCAAGACGTTTCTGTAGATTGGGCACAGCGCTCTGCAGGGTGTTAGCAGAGACTTTCCCGGGACAGTGAAACCCTATGTCAGAGACACTGAGAAGAAGCCCCAATGTTCCCTCCAGGCACTTTCAGTGTGGGTGCCTTCTCCACGTGGTTCCTGGTTTCCCTGCAGCGCTGAAGAGAATGTTAGCAAAGAGGTAACCGGCACAGCGAAAACAGTACTCAAAGACAGGGAGAGCAAGCTCTCTCTTGGCACTTTGGATGTGGGACATACAGCGAGATGTTTGCTGCTTTTGCGTTTGGCTGTTGGGAGATTTACAGCACAAAGATATCTAGTTGATTTGAAGCAGTTCCGAGAAAGTCTAAACATAATCGCCACTTCTCCCTCCTGGCACTTTCCATGTGGGAGATATAGCAGGATGTATATTGGTTTTGAGGACAACTCAATGGACAGTGTAGGGAGAAAAGTTCCTGGCTCCTTGAATGCCGTTCCTGGAGACACTGCGATCAATGAGGGAGATATGTCAAGATGTGTGTTGGTTTTGAGGACGGCTCTCTGGAGAGTCTTAGCAAAGAGGTCACAGGGATAATCAGAGCAATTCTCAGAGACAATGAGAACAAGCTCGACAATTCCCTCCTGGCACTTTCCCTGTAGGAGATACCGCAAGACGTTTCTGTAGATTGGGCACAGCGCTCTGCAGGGTGTTAGCAGAGACTTTCCCGGGACAGTGAAACCCTATGTCAGAGACACTGAGAAGAAGCCCCAATGTTCCCTCCAGGCACTTTCAGTGTGGGTGCCTTCTCCACGTGGTTCCTGGTTTCCCTGCAGCGCTGAAGAGAATGTTAGCAAAGAGGTAACCGGCACAGCGAAAACAGTACTCAAAGACAGGGAGAGCAAGCTCTCTCTTGGCACTTTGGATGTGGGACATACAGCGAGATGTTTGCTGCTTTTGCGTTTGGCTGTTGGGAGATTTACAGCACAAAGATATCTAGTTGATTTGAAGCAGTTCCGAGAAAGTCTAAACATAATCGCCACTTCTCCCTCCTGGCACTTTCCATGTGGGAGATATAGCAGGATGTATATTGGTTTTGAGGACAACTCAATGGACAGTGTAGGGAGAAAAGTTCCTGGCTCCTTGAATGCCGTTCCTGGAGACACTGCGATCAATGAGGGAGATATGTCAAGATGTGTGTTGGTTTTGAGGACGGCTCTCTGGAGAGTCTTAGCAAAGAGGTCACAGGGATAATCAGAGCAATTCTCAGAGACACTGAGAACAAGCTCGACAATTCCCTCCTGGCACTTTCCCTGTAGGAGATACCGCAAGACGTTTCTGTAGATTGGGCACAGCGCTCTGCAGGGTGTTAGCAGAGACTTTCCCGGGACAGTGAAACCCTATGTCAGAGACACTGAGAAGAAGCCCCAATGTTCCCTCCAGGCACTTTCAGTGTGGGTGCCTTCTCCACGTGGTTCCTGGTTTCCCTGCAGCGCTGAAGAGAATGTTAGCAAAGAGGTAACCGGCACAGCGAAAACAGTACTCAAAGACAGGGAGAGCAAGCTCTCTCTTGGCACTTTGGATGTGGGACATACAGCGAGATGTTTGCTGCTTTTGCGTTTGGCTGTTGGGAGATTTACAGCACAAAGATATCTAGTTGATTTGAAGCAGTTCCGAGAAAGTCTAAACATAATCGCCACTTCTCCCTCCTGGCACTTTCCATGTGGGAGATATAGCAGGATGTATATTGGTTTTGAGGACAACTCAATGGACAGTGTAGGGAGAAAAGTTCCTGGCTCCTTGAATGCCGTTCCTGGAGACACTGCGATCAATGAGGGAGATATGTCAAGATGTGTGTTGGTTTTGAGGACGGCTCTCTGGAGAGTCTTAGCAAAGAGGTCACAGGGATAATCAGAGCAATTCTCAGAGACACTGAGAACAAGATGGACAGTTCCCTCCTGGCACTTTCCCTGTAGGAGATACCGCAAGACGTTTCTGTAGATTGGGCACAGCGCTCTGCAGGGTGTTAGCAGAGACTTTCCCGGGACAGTGAAACCCTATGTCAGAGACACTGAGAAGAAGCCCCAATGTTCCCTCCAGGCACTTTCAGTGTGGGTGCCTTCTCCACGTGGTTCCTGGTTTCCCTGCAGCGCTGAAGAGAATGTTAGCAAAGAGGTAACCGGCACAGCGAAAACAGTACTCAAAGACAGGGAGAGCAAGCTCTCTCTTGGCACTTTGGATGTGGGACATACAGCGAGATGTTTGCTGCTTTTGCGTTTGGCTGTTGGGAGATTTACAGCACAAAGATATCTAGTTGATTTGAAGCAGTTCCGAGAAAGTCTAAACATAATCGCCACTTCTCCCTCCTGGCACTTTCCATGTGGGAGATATAGCAGGATGTATATTGGTTTTGAGGACAACTCAATGGACAGTGTAGGGAGAAAAGTTCCTGGCTCCTTGAATGCCGTTCCTGGAGACACTGCGATCAATGTGGGAGATATGTCAAGATGTGTGTTGGTTTTGAGGACGGCTCTCTGGAGAGTCTTAGCAAAGAGGTCACAGGGATAATCAGAGCAATTCTCAGAGACACTGAGAACAAGATGGACAGTTCCCTCCTGGCACTTTCCCTGTAGGAGATACCGCAAGACGTTTCTGTAGATTGGGCACAGCGCTCTGCAGGGTGTTAGCAGAGACTTTCCCGGGACAGTGAAACCCTATGTCAGAGACACTGAGAAGAAGCCCCAATGTTCCCTCCAGGCACTTTCAGTGTGGGTGCCTTCTCCACGTGGTTCCTGGTTTCCCTGCAGCGCTGAAGAGAATGTTAGCAAAGAGGTAACCGGGACAGCGAAAACAGTACTCAAAGACAGGGAGAGCAAGCTCTCTCTTGGCACTTTGGATGTGGGACATACAGCGAGATGTTTGCTGCTTTTGCGTTTGGCTGTTGGGAGATTTACAGCACAAAGATATCTAGTTGATTTGAAGCAGTTCCGAGAAAGTCTAAACATAATCGCCACTTCTCCCTCCTGGCACTTTCCATGTGGGAGATATAGCAGGATGTATATTGGTTTTGAGGACAACTCAATGGACAGTGTAGGGAGAAAAGTTCCTGGCTCCTTGAATGCCGTTCCTGGAGACACTGCGATCAATGAGGGAGATATGTCAAGATGTGTGTTGGTTTTGAGGACGGCTCTCTGGAGAGTCTTAGCAAAGAGGTCACAGGGATAATCAGAGCAATTCTCAGAGACACTGAGAACAAGATGGACAGTTCCCTCCTGGCACTTTCCCTGTAGGAGATACCGCAAGACGTTTCTGTAGATTGGGCACAGCGCTCTGCAGGGTGTTAGCAGAGACTTTCCCGGGACAGTGAAACCCTATGTCAGAGACACTGAGAAGAAGCCCCAATGTTCCCTCCAGGCACTTTCAGTGTGGGTGCCTTCTCCACGTGGTTCCTGGTTTCCCTGCAGCGCTGAAGAGAATGTTAGCAAAGAGGTAACCGGCACAGCGAAAACAGTACTCAAAGACAGGGAGAGCAAGCTCTCTCTTGGCACTTTGGATGTGGGACATACAGCGAGATGTTTGCTGCTTTTGCGTTTGGCTGTTGGGAGATTTACAGCACAAAGATATCTAGTTGATTTGAAGCAGTTCCGAGAAAGTCTAAACATAATCGCCACTTCTCCCTCCTGGCACTTTCCATGTGGGAGATATAGCAGGATGTATATTGGTTTTGAGGACAACTCAATGGACAGTGTAGGGAGAAAAGTTCCTGGCTCCTTGAATGCCGTTCCTGGAGACACTGCGATCAATGTGGGAGATATGTCAAGATGTGTGTTGGTTTTGAGGACGGCTCTCTGGAGAGTCTTAGCAAAGAGGTCACAGGGATAATCAGAGCAATTCTCAGAGACACTGAGAACAAGCTCGACAATTCCCTCCTGGCACTTTCCCTGTAGGAGATACCGCAAGACGTTTCTGTAGATTGGGCACAGCGCTCTGCAGGGTGTTAGCAGAGACTTTCCCGGGACAGTGAAACCCTATGTCAGAGACACTGAGAAGAAGCCCCAATGTTCCCTCCAGGCACTTTCAGTGTGGGTGCCTTCTCCACGTGGTTCCTGGTTTCCCTGCAGCGCTGAAGAGAATGTTAGCAAAGAGGTAACCGGCACAGCGAAAACAGTACTCAAAGACAGGGAGAGCAAGCTCTCTCTTGGCACTTTGGATGTGGGACATACAGCGAGATGTTTGCTGCTTTTGCGTTTGGCTGTTGGGAGATTTACAGCACAAAGATATCTAGTTGATTTGAAGCAGTTCCGAGAAAGTCTAAACATAATCGCCACTTCTCCCTCCTGGCACTTTCCATGTGGGAGATATAGCAGGATGTATATTGGTTTTGAGGACAACTCAATGGACAGTGTAGGGAGAAAAGTTCCTGGCTCCTTGAATGCCGTTCCTGGAGACACTGCGATCAATGTGGGAGATATGTCAAGATGTGTGTTGGTTTTGAGGACGGCTCTCTGGAGAGTCTTAGCAAAGAGGTCACAGGGATAATCAGAGCAATTCTCAGAGACACTGAGAACAAGCTCGACAATTCCCTCCTGGCACTTTCCCTGTAGGAGATACCGCAAGACGTTTCTGTAGATTGGGCACAGCGCTCTGCAGGGTGTTAGCAGAGACTTTCCCGGGACAGTGAAACCCTATGTCAGAGACACTGAGAAGAAGCCCCAATGTTCCCTCCAGGCACTTTCAGTGTGGGTGCCTTCTCCACGTGGTTCCTGGTTTCCCTGCAGCGCTGAAGAGAATGTTAGCAAAGAGGTAACCGGCACAGCGAAAACAGTACTCAAAGACAGGGAGAGCAAGCTCTCTCTTGGCACTTTGGATGTGGGACATACAGCGAGATGTTTGCTGCTTTTGCGTTTGGCTGTTGGGAGATTTACAGCACAAAGATATCTAGTTGATTTGAAGCAGTTCCGAGAAAGTCTAAACATAATCGCCACTTCTCCCTCCTGGCACTTTCCATGTGGGAGATATAGCAGGATGTATATTGGTTTTGAGGACAACTCAATGGACAGTGTAGGGAGAAAAGTTCCTGGCTCCTTGAATGCCGTTCCTGGAGACACTGCGATCAATGTGGGAGATATGTCAAGATGTGTGTTTGTTTTGAGGACGGCTCTCTGGAGAGTCTTAGCAAAGAGGTCACAGGGATAATCAGAGCAATTCTCAGAGACACTGAGAACAAGATGGACAGTTCCCTCCTGGCACTTTCCCTGTAGGAGATACCGCAAGACGTTTCTGTAGATTGGGCACAGCGCTCTGCAGGGTGTTAGCAGAGACTTTCCCGGGACAGTGAAACCCTATGTCAGAGACACTGAGAAGAAGCCCCAATGTTCCCTCCAGGCACTTTCAGTGTGGGTGCCTTCTCCACGTGGTTCCTGGTTTCCCTGCAGCGCTGAAGAGAATGTTAGCAAAGAGGTAACCGGCACAGCGAAAACAGTACTCAAAGACAGGGAGAGCAAGCTCTCTCTTGGCACTTTGGATGTGGGACATACAGCGAGATGTTTGCTGCTTTTGCGTTTGGCTGTTGGGAGATTTACAGCACAAAGATATCTAGTTGATTTGAAGCAGTTCCGAGAAAGTCTAAACATAATCGCCACTTCTCCCTCCTGGCACTTTCCATGTGGGAGATATAGCAGGATGTATATTGGTTTTGAGGACAACTCAATGGACAGTGTAGGGAGAAAAGTTCCTGGCTCCTTGAATGCCGTTCCTGGAGACACTGCGATCAATGTGGGAGATATGTCAAGATGTGTGTTGGTTTTGAGGACGGCTCTCTGGAGAGTCTTAGCAAAGAGGTCACAGGGATAATCAGAGCAATTCTCAGAGACACTGAGAACAAGATGGACAGTTCCCTCCTGGCACTTTCCCTGTAGGAGATACCGCAAGACGTTTCTGTAGATTGGGCACAGCGCTCTGCAGGGTGTTAGCAGAGACTTTCCCGGGACAGTGAAACCCTATGTCAGAGACACTGAGAAGAAGCCCCAATGTTCCCTCCAGGCACTTTCAGTGTGGGTGCCTTCTCCACGTGGTTCCTGGTTTCCCTGCAGCGCTGAAGAGAATGTTAGCAAAGAGGTAACCGGCACAGCGAAAACAGTACTCAAAGATAGGGAGAGCAAGCTCTCTCTTGGCACTTTGGATGTGGGACATACAGCGAGATGTTTGCTGCTTTTGCGTTTGGCTGTTGGGAGATTTACAGCACAAAGATATCTAGTTGATTTGAAGCAGTTCCGAGAAAGTCTAAACATAATCGCCACTTCTCCCTCCTGGCACTTTCCATGTGGGAGATATAGCAGGATGTATATTGGTTTTGAGGACAACTCAATGGACAGTGTAGGGAGAAAAGTTCCTGGCTCCTTGAATGCCGTTCCTGGAGACACTGCGATCAATGAGGGAGATATGTCAAGATGTGTGTTGGTTTTGAGGACGGCCCTCTGGAGAGTCTTAGCAAAGAGGTCACAGGGATAATCAGAGCAATTCTCAGAGACACTGAGAACAAGATGGACAGTTCCCTCCTGGCACTTTCCCTGTAGGAGATACCGCAAGACGTTTCTGTAGATTGGGCACAGCGCTCTGCAGGGTGTTAGCAGAGACTTTCCCGGGACAGTGAAACCCTATGTCAGAGACACTGAGAAGAAGCCCCAATGTTCCCTCCAGGCACTTTCAGTGTGGGTGCCTTCTCCACGTGGTTCCTGGTTTCCCTGCAGCGCTGAAGAGAATGTTAGCAAAGAGGTAACCGGCACAGCGAAAACAGTACTCAAAGACAGGGAGAGCAAGCTCTCTCTTGGCACTTTGGATGTGGGACATACAGCGAGATGTTTGCTGCTTTTGCGTTTGGCTGTTGGGAGATTTACAGCACAAAGATATCTAGTTGATTTGAAGCAGTTCCGAGAAAGTCTAAACATAATCGCCACTTCTCCCTCCTGGCACTTTCCATGTGGGAGATATAGCAGGATGTATATTGGTTTTGAGGACAACTCAATGGACAGTGTAGGGAGAAAAGTTCCTGGCTCCTTGAATGCCGTTCCTGGAGACACTGCGATCAATGTGGGAGATATGTCAAGATGTGTGTTTGTTTTGAGGACGGCTCTCTGGAGAGTCTTAGCAAAGAGGTCACAGGGATAATCAGAGCAATTCTCAGAGACACTGAGAACAAGATGGACAGTTCCCTCCTGGCACTTTCCCTGTAGGAGATACCGCAAGACGTTTCTGTAGATTGGGCACAGCGCTCTGCAGGGTGTTAGCAGAGACTTTCCCGGGACAGTGAAACCCTATGTCAGAGACACTGAGAAGAAGCCCCAATGTTCCCTCCAGGCACTTTCAGTGTGGGTGCCTTCTCCACGTGGTTCCTGGTTTCCCTGCAGCGCTGAAGAGAATGTTAGCAAAGAGGTAACCGGCACAGCGAAAACAGTACTCAAAGACAGGGAGAGCAAGCTCTCTCTTGGCACTTTGGATGTGGGACATACAGCGAGATGTTTGCTGCTTTTGCGTTTGGCTGTTGGGAGATTTACAGCACAAAGATATCTAGTTGATTTGAAGCAGTTCCGAGAAAGTCTAAACATAATCGCCACTTCTCCCTCCTGGCACTTTCCATGTGGGAGATATAGCAGGATGTATATTGGTTTTGAGGACAACTCAATGGACAGTGTAGGGAGAAAAGTTCCTGGCTCCTTGAATGCCGTTCCTGGAGACACTGCGATCAATGAGGGAGATATGTCAAGATGTGTGTTGGTTTTGAGGACGGCTCTCTGGAGAGTCTTAGCAAAGAGGTCACAGGGATAATCAGAGCAATTCTCAGAGACACTGAGAACAAGCTCGACAATTCCCTCCTGGCACTTTCCCTGTAGGAGATACCGCAAGACGTTTCTGTAGATTGGGCACAGCGCTCTGCAGGGTGTTAGCAGAGACTTTCCCGGGACAGTGAAACCCTATGTCAGAGACACTGAGAAGAAGCCCCAATGTTCCCTCCAGGCACTTTCAGTGTGGGTGCCTTCTCCACGTGGTTCCTGGTTTCCCTGCAGCGCTGAAGAGAATGTTAGCAAAGAGGTAACCGGGACAGTGAAAACAGTACTCAAAGACAGGGAGAGCAAGCTCTCTCTTGGCACTTTGGATGTGGGACATACAGCGAGATGTTTGCTGCTTTTGCGTTTGGCTGTTGGGAGATTTACAGCACAAAGATATCTAGTTGATTTGAAGCAGTTCCGAGAAAGTCTAAACATAATCGCCACTTCTCCCTCCTGGCACTTTCCATGTGGGAGATATAGCAGGATGTATATTGGTTTTGAGGACAACTCAATGGACAGTGTAGGGAGAAAAGTTCCTGGCTCCTTGAATGCCGTTCCTGGAGACACTGCGATCAATGTGGGAGATATGTCAAGATGTGTGTTGGTTTTGAGGACGGCTCTCTGGAGAGTCTTAGCAAAGAGGTCACAGGGATAATCAGAGCAATTCTCAGAGACACTGAGAACAAGATGGACAGTTCCCTCCTGGCACTTTCCCTGTAGGAGATACCGCAAGACGTTTCTGTAGATTGGGCACAGCGCTCTGCAGGGTGTTAGCAGAGACTTTCCCGGGACAGTGAAACCCTATGTCAGAGACACTGAGAAGAAGCCCCAATGTTCCCTCCAGGCACTTTCAGTGTGGGTGCCTTCTCCACGTGGTTCCTGGTTTCCCTGCAGCGCTGAAGAGAATGTTAGCAAAGAGGTAACCGGCACAGCGAAAACAGTACTCAAAGACAGGGAGAGCAAGCTCTCTCTTGGCACTTTGGATGTGGGACATACAGCGAGATGTTTGCTGCTTTTGCGTTTGGCTGTTGGGAGATTTACAGCACAAAGATATCTAGTTGATTTGAAGCAGTTCCGAGAAAGTCTAAACATAATCCCCACTTCTCCCTCCTGGCACTTTCCATGTGGGAGATATAGCAGGATGTATATTGGTTTTGAGGACAACTCAATGGACAGTGTAGGGAGAAAAGTTCCTGGCTCCTTGAATGCCGTTCCTGGAGACACTGCGATCAATGTGGGAGATATGTCAAGATGTGTGTTTGTTTTGAGGACGGCTCTCTGGAGAGTCTTAGCAAAGAGGTCACAGGGATAATCAGAGCAATTCTCAGAGACACTGAGAACAAGCTCGACAATTCCCTCCTGGCACTTTCCCTGTAGGAGATACCGCAAGACGTTTCTGTAGATTGGGCACAGCGCTCTGCAGGGTGTTAGCAGAGACTTTCCCGGGACAGTGAAACCCTATGTCAGAGACACTGAGAAGAAGCCCCAATGTTCCCTCCAGGCACTTTCAGTGTGGGTGCCTTCTCCACGTGGTTCCTGGTTTCCCTGCAGCGCTGAAGAGAATGTTAGCAAAGAGGTAACCGGCACAGCGAAAACAGTACTCAAAGACAGGGAGAGCAAGCTCTCTCTTGGCACTTTGGATGTGGGACATACAGCGAGATGTTTGCTGCTTTTGCGTTTGGCTGTTGGGAGATTTACAGCACAAAGATATCTAGTTGATTTGAAGCAGTTCCGAGAAAGTCTAAACATAATCGCCACTTCTCCCTCCTGGCACTTTCCATGTGGGAGATATAGCAGGATGTATATTGGTTTTGAGGACAACTCAATGGACAGTGTAGGGAGAAAAGTTCCTGGCTCCTTGAATGCCGTTCCTGGAGACACTGCGATCAATGAGGGAGATATGTCAAGATGTGTGTTGGTTTTGAGGACGGCTCTCTGGAGAGTCTTAGCAAAGAGGTCACAGGGATAATCAGAGCAATTCTCAGAGACACTGAGAACAAGCTCGACAGTTCCCTCCTGGCACTTTCCCTGTAGGAGATACCGCAAGACGTTTCTGTAGATTGGGCACAGCGCTCTGCAGGGTGTTAGCAGAGACTTTCCCGGGACAGTGAAACCCTATGTCAGAGACACTGAGAAGAAGCCCCAATGTTCCCTCCAGGCACTTTCAGTGTGGGTGCCTTCTCCACGTGGTTCCTGGTTTCCCTGCAGCGCTGAAGAGAATGTTAGCAAAGAGGTAACCGGGACAGTGAAAACAGTACTCAAAGACAGGGAGAGCAAGCTCTCTCTTGGCACTTTGGATGTGGGACATACAGCGAGATGTTTGCTGCTTTTGCGTTTGGCTGTTGGGAGATTTACAGCACAAAGATATCTAGTTGATTTGAAGCAGTTCCGAGAAAGTCTAAACATAATCGCCACTTCTCCCTCCTGGCACTTTCCATGTGGGAGATATAGCAGGATGTATATTGGTTTTGAGGACAACTCAATGGACAGTGTAGGGAGAAAAGTTCCTGGCTCCTTGAATGCCGTTCCTGGAGACACTGCGATCAATGTGGGAGATATGTCAAGATGTGTGTTTGTTTTGAGGACGGCTCTCTGGAGAGTCTTAGCAAAGAGGTCACAGGGATAATCAGAGCAATTCTCAGAGACACTGAGAACAAGCTCGACAATTCCCTCCTGGCACTTTCCCTGTAGGAGATACCGCAAGACGTTTCTGTAGATTGGGCACAGCGCTCTGCAGGGTGTTAGCAGAGACTTTCCCGGGACAGTGAAACCCTATGTCAGAGACACTGAGAAGAAGCCCCAATGTTCCCTCCAGGCACTTTCAGTGTGGGTGCCTTCTCCACGTGGTTCCTGGTTTCCCTGCAGCGCTGAAGAGAATGTTAGCAAAGAGGTAACCGGCACAGCGAAAACAGTACTCAAAGACAGGGAGAGCAAGCTCTCTCTTGGCACTTTGGATGTGGGACATACAGCGAGATGTTTGCTGCTTTTGCGTTTGGCTGTTGGGAGATTTACAGCACAAAGATATCTAGTTGATTTGAAGCAGTTCCGAGAAAGTCTAAACATGATCGCCACTTCTCCCTCCTGGCACTTTCCATGTGGGAGATATAGCAGGATGTATATTGGTTTTGAGGACAACTCAATGGACAGTGTAGGGAGAAAAGTTCCTGGCTCCTTGAATGCCGTTCCTGGAGACACTGCGATCAATGAGGGAGATATGTCAAGATGTGTGTTGGTTTTGAGGACGGCTCTCTGGAGAGTCTTAGCAAAGAGGTCACAGGGATAATCAGAGCAATTCTCAGAGACACTGAGAACAAGCTCGACAATTCCCTCCTGGCACTTTCCCTGTAGGAGATACCGCAAGACGTTTCTGTAGATTGGGCACAGCGCTCTGCAGGGTGTTAGCAGAGACTTTCCCGGGACAGTGAAACCCTATGTCAGAGACACTGAGAAGAAGCCCCAATGTTCCCTCCAGGCACTTTCAGTGTGGGTGCCTTCTCCACGTGGTTCCTGGTTTCCCTGCAGCGCTGAAGAGAATGTTAGCAAAGAGGTAACCGGCACAGCGAAAACAGTACTCAAAGACAGGGAGAGCAAGCTCTCTCTTGGCACTTTGGATGTGGGACATACAGCGAGATGTTTGCTGCTTTTGCGTTTGGCTGTTGGGAGATTTACAGCACAAAGATATCTAGTTGATTTGAAGCAGTTCCGAGAAAGTCTAAACATAATCGCCACTTCTCCCTCCTGGCACTTTCCATGTGGGAGATATAGCAGGATGTATATTGGTTTTGAGGACAACTCAATGGACAGTGTAGGGAGAAAAGTTCCTGGCTCCTTGAATGCCGTTCCTGGAGACACTGCGATCAATGAGGGAGATATGTCAAGATGTGTGTTGGTTTTGAGGACGGCTCTCTGGAGAGTCTTAGCAAAGAGGTCACAGGGATAATCAGAGCAATTCTCAGAGACACTGAGAACAAGCTCGACAATTCCCTCCTGGCACTTTCCCTGTAGGAGATACCGCAAGACGTTTCTGTAGATTGGGCACAGCGCTCTGCAGGGTGTTAGCAGAGACTTTCCCGGGACAGTGAAACCCTATGTCAGAGACACTGAGAAGAAGCCCCAATGTTCCCTCCAGGCACTTTCAGTGTGGGTGCCTTCTCCACGTGGTTCCTGGTTTCCCTGCAGCGCTGAAGAGAATGTTAGCAAAGAGGTAACCGGCACAGCGAAAACAGTACTCAAAGACAGGGAGAGCAAGCTCTCTCTTGGCACTTTGGATGTGGGACATACAGCGAGATGTTTGCTGCTTTTGCGTTTGGCTGTTGGGAGATTTACAGCACAAAGATATCTAGTTGATTTGAAGCAGTTCCGAGAAAGTCTAAACATAATCGCCACTTCTCCCTCCTGGCACTTTCCATGTGGGAGATATAGCAGGATGTATATTGGTTTTGAGGACAACTCAATGGACAGTGTAGGGAGAAAAGTTCCTGGCTCCTTGAATGCCGTTCCTGGAGACACTGCGATCAATGTGGGAGATATGTCAAGATGTGTGTTGGTTTTGAGGACGGCTCTCTGGAGAGTCTTAGCAAAGAGGTCACAGGGATAATCAGAGCAATTCTCAGAGACACTGAGAACAAGATGGACAGTTCCCTCCTGGCACTTTCCCTGTAGGAGATACCGCAAGACGTTTCTGTAGATTGGGCACAGCGCTCTGCAGGGTGTTAGCAGAGACTTTCCCGGGACAGTGAAACCCTATGTCAGAGACACTGAGAAGAAGCCCCAATGTTCCCTCCAGGCACTTTCAGTGTGGGTGCCTTCTCCACGTGGTTCCTGGTTTCCCTGCAGCGCTGAAGAGAATGTTAGCAAAGAGGTAACCGGGACAGTGAAAACAGTACTCAAAGACAGGGAGAGCAAGCTCTCTCTTGGCACTTTGGATGTGGGACATACAGCGAGATGTTTGCTGCTTTTGCGTTTGGCTGTTGGGAGATTTACAGCACAAAGATATCTAGTTGATTTGAAGCAGTTCCGAGAAAGTCTAAACATAATCGCCACTTCTCCCTCCTGGCACTTTCCATGTGGGAGATATAGCAGGATGTATATTGGTTTTGAGGACAACTCAATGGACAGTGTAGGGAGAAAAGTTCCTGGCTCCTTGAATGCCGTTCCTGGAGACACTGCGATCAATGTGGGAGATATGTCAAGATGTGTGTTGGTTTTGAGGACGGCTCTCTGGAGAGTCTTAGCAAAGAGGTCACAGGGATAATCAGAGCAATTCTCAGAGACACTGAGAACAAGATGGACAGTTCCCTCCTGGCACTTTCCCTGTAGGAGATACCGCAAGACGTTTCTGTAGATTGGGCACAGCGCTCTGCAGGGTGTTAGCAGAGACTTTCCCGGGACAGTGAAACCCTATGTCAGAGACACTGAGAAGAAGCCCCAATGTTCCCTCCAGGCACTTTCAGTGTGGGTGCCTTCTCCACGTGGTTCCTGGTTTCCCTGCAGCGCTGAAGAGAATGTTAGCAAAGAGGTAACCGGCACAGCGAAAACAGTACTCAAAGAGAGGGAGAGCAAGCTCTCTCTTGGCACTTTGGATGTGGGACATACAGCGAGATGTTTGCTGCTTTTGCGTTTGGCTGTTGGGAGATTTACAGCACAAAGATATCTAGTTGATTTGAAGCAGTTCCGAGAAAGTCTAAACATAATCGCCACTTCTCCCTCCTGGCACTTTCCATGTGGGAGATATAGCAGGATGTATATTGGTTTTGAGGACAACTCAATGGACAGTGTAGGGAGAAAAGTTCCTGGCTCCTTGAATGCCGTTCCTGGAGACACTGCGATCAATGTGGGAGATATGTCAAGATGTGTGTTTGTTTTGAGGACGGCTCTCTGGAGAGTCTTAGCAAAGAGGTCACAGGGATAATCAGAGCAATTCTCAGAGACACTGAGAACAAGATGGACAGTTCCCTCCTGGCACTTTCCCTGTAGGAGATACCGCAAGACGTTTCTGTAGATTGGGCACAGCGCTCTGCAGGGTGTTAGCAGAGACTTTCCCGGGACAGTGAAACCCTATGTCAGAGACACTGAGAAGAAGCCCCAATGTTCCCTCCAGGCACTTTCAGTGTGGGTGCCTTCTCCACGTGGTTCCTGGTTTCCCTGCAGCGCTGAAGAGAATGTTAGCAAAGAGGTAACCGGCACAGCGAAAACAGTACTCAAAGACAGGGAGAGCAAGCTCTCTCTTGGCACTTTGGATGTGGGACATACAGCGAGATGTTTGCTGCTTTTGCGTTTGGCTGTTGGGAGATTTACAGCACAAAGATATCTAGTTGATTTGAAGCAGTTCCGAGAAAGTCTAAACATAATCGCCACTTCTCCCTCCTGGCACTTTCCATGTGGGAGATATAGCAGGATGTATATTGGTTTTGAGGACAACTCAATGGACAGTGTAGGGAGAAAAGTTCCTGGCTCCTTGAATGCCGTTCCTGGAGACACTGCGATCAATGTGGGAGATATGTCAAGATGTGTGTTTGTTTTGAGGACGGCTCTCTGGAGAGTCTTAGCAAAGAGGTCACAGGGATAATCAGAGCAATTCTCAGAGACACTGAGAACAAGATGGACAGTTCCCTCCTGGCACTTTCCCTGTAGGAGATACCGCAAGACGTTTCTGTAGATTGGGCACAGCGCTCTGCAGGGTGTTAGCAGAGACTTTCCCGGGACAGTGAAACCCTATGTCAGAGACACTGAGAAGAAGCCCCAATGTTCCCTCCAGGCACTTTCAGTGTGGGTGCCTTCTCCACGTGGTTCCTGGTTTCCCTGCAGCGCTGAAGAGAATGTTAGCAAAGAGGTAACCGGGACAGTGAAAACAGTACTCAAAGACAGGGAGAGCAAGCTCTCTCTTGGCACTTTGGATGTGGGACATACAGCGAGATGTTTGCTGCTTTTGCGTTTGGCTGTTGGGAGATTTACAGCACAAAGATATCTAGTTGATTTGAAGCAGTTCCGAGAAAGTCTAAACATAATCGCCACTTCTCCCTCCTGGCACTTTCCATGTGGGAGATATAGCAGGATGTATATTGGTTTTGAGGACAACTCAATGGACAGTGTAGGGAGAAAAGTTCCTGGCTCCTTGAATGCCGTTCCTGGAGACACTGCGATCAATGAGGGAGATATGTCAAGATGTGTGTTGGTTTTGAGGACGGCTCTCTGGAGAGTCTTAGCAAAGAGGTCACAGGGATAATCAGAGCAATTCTCAGAGACACTGAGAACAAGATGGACAGTTCCCTCCTGGCACTTTCCCTGTAGGAGATACCGCAAGACGTTTCTGTAGATTGGGCACAGCGCTCTGCAGGGTGTTAGCAGAGACTTTCCCGGGACAGTGAAACCCTATGTCAGAGACACTGAGAAGAAGCCCCAATGTTCCCTCCAGGCACTTTCAGTGTGGGTGCCTTCTCCACGTGGTTCCTGGTTTCCCTGCAGCGCTGAAGAGAATGTTAGCAAAGAGGTAACCGGCACAGCGAAAACAGTACTCAAAGAGAGGGAGAGCAAGCTCTCTCTTGGCACTTTGGATGTGGGACATACAGCGAGATGTTTGCTGCTTTTGCGTTTGGCTGTTGGGAGATTTACAGCACAAAGATATCTAGTTGATTTGAAGCAGTTCCGAGAAAGTCTAAACATAATCCCCACTTCTCCCTCCTGGCACTTTCCATGTGGGAGATATAGCAGGATGTATATTGGTTTTGAGGACAACTCAATGGACAGTGTAGGGAGAAAAGTTCCTGGCTCCTTGAATGCCGTTCCTGGAGACACTGCGATCAATGTGGGAGATATGTCAAGATGTGTGTTGGTTTTGAGGACGGCTCTCTGGAGAGTCTTAGCAAAGAGGTCACAGGGATAATCAGAGCAATTCTCAGAGACACTGAGAACAAGATGGACAGTTCCCTCCTGGCACTTTCCCTGTAGGAGATACCGCAAGACGTTTCTGTAGATTGGGCACAGCGCTCTGCAGGGTGTTAGCAGAGACTTTCCCGGGACAGTGAAACCCTATGTCAGAGACACTGAGAAGAAGCCCCAATGTTCCCTCCAGGCACTTTCAGTGTGGGTGCCTTCTCCACGTGGTTCCTGGTTTCCCTGCAGCGCTGAAGAGAATGTTAGCAAAGAGGTAACCGGCACAGCGAAAACAGTACTCAAAGACAGGGAGAGCAAGCTCTCTCTTGGCACTTTGGATGTGGGACATACAGCGAGATGTTTGCTGCTTTTGCGTTTGGCTGTTGGGAGATTTACAGCACAAAGATATCTAGTTGATTTGAAGCAGTTCCGAGAAAGTCTAAACATAATCGCCACTTCTCCCTCCTGGCACTTTCCATGTGGGAGATATAGCAGGATGTATATTGGTTTTGAGGACAACTCAATGGACAGTGTAGGGAGAAAAGTTCCTGGCTCCTTGAATGCCGTTCCTGGAGACACTGCGATCAATGTGGGAGATATGTCAAGATGTGTGTTGGTTTTGAGGACGGCTCTCTGGAGAGTCTTAGCAAAGAGGTCACAGGGATAATCAGAGCAATTCTCAGAGACACTGAGAACAAGATGGACAGTTCCCTCCTGGCACTTTCCCTGTAGGAGATACCGCAAGACGTTTCTGTAGATTGGGCACAGCGCTCTGCAGGGTGTTAGCAGAGACTTTCCCGGGACAGTGAAACCCTATGTCAGAGACACTGAGAAGAAGCCCCAATGTTCCCTCCAGGCACTTTCAGTGTGGGTGCCTTCTCCACGTGGTTCCTGGTTTCCCTGCAGCGCTGAAGAGAATGTTAGCAAAGAGGTAACCGGCACAGCGAAAACAGTACTCAAAGACAGGGAGAGCAAGCTCTCTCTTGGCACTTTGGATGTGGGACATACAGCGAGATGTTTGCTGCTTTTGCGTTTGGCTGTTGGGAGATTTACAGCACAAAGATATCTAGTTGATTTGAAGCAGTTCCGAGAAAGTCTAAACATAATCGCCACTTCTCCCTCCTGGCACTTTCCATGTGGGAGATATAGCAGGATGTATATTGGTTTTGAGGACAACTCAATGGACAGTGTAGGGAGAAAAGTTCCTGGCTCCTTGAATGCCGTTCCTGGAGACACTGCGATCAATGTGGGAGATATGTCAAGATGTGTGTTGGTTTTGAGGACGGCTCTCTGGAGAGTCTTAGCAAAGAGGTCACAGGGATAATCAGAGCAATTCTCAGAGACACTGAGAACAAGATGGACAGTTCCCTCCTGGCACTTTCCCTGTAGGAGATACCGCAAGACGTTTCTGTAGATTGGGCACAGCGCTCTGCAGGGTGTTAGCAGAGACTTTCCCGGGACAGTGAAACCCTATGTCAGAGACACTGAGAAGAAGCCCCAATGTTCCCTCCAGGCACTTTCAGTGTGGGTGCCTTCTCCACGTGGTTCCTGGTTTCCCTGCAGCGCTGAAGAGAATGTTAGCAAAGAGGTAACGGGCACAGCGAAAACAGTACTCAAAGACAGGGAGAGCAAGCTCTCTCTTGGCACTTTGGATGTGGGACATACAGCGAGATGTTTGCTGCTTTTGCGTTTGGCTGTTGGGAGATTTACAGCACAAAGATATCTAGTTGATTTGAAGCAGTTCCGAGAAAGTCTAAACATAATCGCCACTTCTCCCTCCTGGCACTTTCCATGTGGGAGATATAGCAGGATGTATATTGGTTTTGAGGACAACTCAATGGACAGTGTAGGGAGAAAAGTTCCTGGCTCCTTGAATGCCGTTCCTGGAGACACTGCGATCAATGAGGGAGATATGTCAAGATGTGTGTTGGTTTTGAGGACGGCTCTCTGGAGAGTCTTAGCAAAGAGGTCACAGGGATAATCAGAGCAATTCTCAGAGACACTGAGAACAAGATGGACAGTTCCCTCCTGGCACTTTCCCTGTAGGAGATACCGCAAGACGTTTCTGTAGATTGGGCACAGCGCTCTGCAGGGTGTTAGCAGAGACTTTCCCGGGACAGTGAAACCCTATGTCAGAGACACTGAGAAGAAGCCCCAATGTTCCCTCCAGGCACTTTCAGTGTGGGTGCCTTCTCCACGTGGTTCCTGGTTTCCCTGCAGCGCTGAAGAGAATGTTAGCAAAGAGGTAACCGGCACAGCGAAAACAGTACTCAAAGACAGGGAGAGCAAGCTCTCTCTTGGCACTTTGGATGTGGGACATACAGCGAGATGTTTGCTGCTTTTGCGTTTGGCTGTTGGGAGATTTACAGCACAAAGATATCTAGTTGATTTGAAGCAGTTCCGAGAAAGTCTAAACATAATCGCCACTTCTCCCTCCTGGCACTTTCCATGTGGGAGATATAGCAGGATGTATATTGGTTTTGAGGACAACTCAATGGACAGTGTAGGGAGAAAAGTTCCTGGCTCCTTGAATGCCGTTTCTGGAGACACTGCGATCAATGTGGGAGATATGTCAAGATGTGTGTTGGTTTTGAGGACGGCTCTCTGGAGAGTCTTAGCAAAGAGGTCACAGGGATAATCAGAGCAATTCTCAGAGACACTGAGAACAAGATGGACAGTTCCCTCCTGGCACTTTCCCTGTAGGAGATACCGCAAGACGTTTCTGTAGATTGGGCACAGCGCTCTGCAGGGTGTTAGCAGAGACTTTCCCGGGACAGTGAAACCCTATGTCAGAGACACTGAGAAGAAGCCCCAATGTTCCCTCCAGGCACTTTCAGTGTGGGTGCCTTCTCCACGTGGTTCCTGGTTTCCCTGCAGCGCTGAAGAGAATGTTAGCAAAGAGGTAACCGGCACAGCGAAAACAGTACTCAAAGACAGGGAGAGCAAGCTCTCTCTTGGCACTTTGGATGTGGGACATACAGCGAGATGTTTGCTGCTTTTGCGTTTGGCTGTTGGGAGA
Source organism: Chroicocephalus ridibundus (assembly GCF_963924245.1). NCBI lineage: Eukaryota > Metazoa > Chordata > Aves > Charadriiformes > Laridae > Chroicocephalus > Chroicocephalus ridibundus. The sequence continues at coordinate 120,663 of NW_026961178.1, read as the reverse complement.
TTTACAGCACAAAGATATCTAGTTGATTTGAAGCAGTTCCGAGAAAGTCTAAACATAATCGCCACTTCTCCCTCCTGGCACTTTCCATGTGGGAGATATAGCAGGATGTATATTGGTTTTGAGGACAACTCAATGGACAGTGTAGGGAGAAAAGTTCCTGGCTCCTTGAATGCCGTTCCTGGAGACACTGCGATCAATGTGGGAGATATGTCAAGATGTGTGTTGGTTTTGAGGACGGCTCTCTGGAGAGTCTTAGCAAAGAGGTCACAGGGATAATCAGAGCAATTCTCAGAGACACTGAGAACAAGCTCGACAATTCCCTCCTGGCAATTTCCCTGTAGGAGATACCGCAAGACGTTTCTGTAGATTGGGCACAGCGCTCTGCAGGGTGTTAGCAGAGACTTTCCCGGGACAGTGAAACCCTATGTCAGAGACACTGAGAAGAAGCCCCAATGTTCCCTCCAGGCACTTTCAGTGTGGGTGCCTTCTCCACGTGGTTCCTGGTTTCCCTGCAGCGCTGAAGAGAATGTTAGCAAAGAGGTAACCGGGACAGCGAAAACAGTACTCAAAGACAGGGAGAGCAAGCTCTCTCTTGGCACTTTGGATGTGGGACATACAGCGAGATGTTTGCTGCTTTTGCGTTTGGCTGTTGGGAGATTTACAGCACAAAGATATCTAGTTGATTTGAAGCAGTTCCGAGAAAGTCTAAACATAATCGCCACTTCTCCCTCCTGGCACTTTCCATGTGGGAGATATAGCAGGATGTATATTGGTTTTGAGGACAACTCAATGGACAGTGTAGGGAGAAAAGTTCCTGGCTCCTTGAATGCCGTTCCTGGAGACACTGCGATCAATGTGGGAGATATGTCAAGATGTGTGTTGGTTTTGAGGACGGCTCTCTGGAGAGTCTTAGCAAAGAGGTCACAGGGATAATCAGAGCAATTCTCAGAGACACTGAGAACAAGATGGACAGTTCCCTCCTGGCACTTTCCCTGTAGGAGATACCGCAAGACGTTTCTGTAGATTGGGCACAGCGCTCTGCAGGGTGTTAGCAGAGACTTTCCCGGGACAGTGAAACCCTATGTCAGAGACACTGAGAAGAAGCCCCAATGTTCCCTCCAGGCACTTTCAGTGTGGGTGCCTTCTCCACGTGGTTCCTGGTTTCCCTGCAGCGCTGAAGAGAATGTTAGCAAAGAGGTAACCGGGACAGCGAAAACAGTACTCAAAGACAGGGAGAGCAAGCTCTCTCTTGGCACTTTGGATGTGGGACATACAGCGAGATGTTTGCTGCTTTTGCGTTTGGCTGTTGGGAGATTTACAGCACAAAGATATCTAGTTGATTTGAAGCAGTTCCGAGAAAGTCTAAACATAATCGCCACTTCTCCCTCCTGGCACTTTCCATGTGGGAGATATAGCAGGATGTATATTGGTTTTGAGGACAACTCAATGGACAGTGTAGGGAGAAAAGTTCCTGGCTCCTTGAATGCCGTTCCTGGAGACACTGCGATCAATGTGGGACATATGTCAAGATGTGTGTTTGTTTTGAGGACGGCTCTCTGGAGAGTCTTAGCAAAGAGGTCACAGGGATAATCAGAGCAATTCTCAGAGACACTGAGAACAAGCTCGACAATTCCCTCCTGGCACTTTCCCTGTAGGAGATACCGCAAGACGTTTCTGTAGATTGGGCACAGCGCTCTGCAGGGTGTTAGCAGAGACTTTCCCGGGACAGTGAAACCCTATGTCAGAGACACTGAGAAGAAGCCCCAATGTTCCCTCCAGGCACTTTCAGTGTGGGTGCCTTCTCCACGTGGTTCCTGCTTTCCCTGCAGCGCTGAAGAGAATGTTAGCAAAGAGGTAACCGGGACAGCGAAAACAGTACTCAAAGACAGGGAGAGCAAGCTCTCTCTTGGCACTTTGGATGTGGGACATACAGCGAGATGTTTGCTGCTTTTGCGTTTGGCTGTTGGGAGATTTACAGCACAAAGATATCTAGTTGATTTGAAGCAGTTCCGAGAAAGTCTAAACATAATCGCCACTTCTCCCTCCTGGCACTTTCCATGTGGGAGATATAGCAGGATGTATATTGGTTTTGAGGACAACTCAATGGACAGTGTAGGGAGAAAAGTTCCTGGCTCCTTGAATGCCGTTCCTGGAGACACTGCGATCAATGTGGGAGATATGTCAAGATGTGTGTTGGTTTTGAGGACGGCTCTCTGGAGAGTCTTAGCAAAGAGGTCACAGGGATAATCAGAGCAATTCTCAGAGACACTGAGAACAAGCTCGACAATTCCCTCCTGGCACTTTCCCTGTAGGAGATACCGCAAGACGTTTCTGTAGATTGGGCACAGCGCTCTGCAGGGTGTTAGCAGAGACTTTCCCGGGACAGTGAAACCCTATGTCAGAGACACTGAGAAGAAGCCCCAATGTTCCCTCCAGGCACTTTCAGTGTGGGTGCCTTCTCCACGTGGTTCCTGGTTTCCCTGCAGCGCTGAAGAGAATGTTAGCAAAGAGGTAACCGGGACAGCGAAAACAGTACTCAAAGACAGGGAGAGCAAGCTCTCTCTTGGCACTTTGGATGTGGGACATACAGCGAGATGTTTGCTGCTTTTGCGTTTGGCTGTTGGGAGATTTACAGCACAAAGATATCTAGTTGATTTGAAGCAGTTCCGAGAAAGTCTAAACATAATCGCCACTTCTCCCTCCTGGCACTTTCCATGTGGGAGATATAGCAGGATGTATATTGGTTTTGAGGACAACTCAATGGACAGTGTAGGGAGAAAAGTTCCTGGCTCCTTGAATGCCGTTCCTGGAGACACTGCGATCAATGTGGGACATATGTCAAGATGTGTGTTTGTTTTGAGGACGGCTCTCTGGAGAGTCTTAGCAAAGAGGTCACAGGGATAATCAGAGCAATTCTCAGAGACACTGAGAACAAGATGGACAGTTCCCTCCTGGCACTTTCCCTGTAGGAGATACCGCAAGACGTTTCTGTAGATTGGGCACAGCGCTCTGCAGGGTGTTAGCAGAGACTTTCCCGGGACAGTGAAACCCTATGTCAGAGACACTGAGAAGAAGCCCCAATGTTCCCTCCAGGCACTTTCAGTGTGGGTGCCTTCTCCACGTGGTTCCTGGTTTCCCTGCAGCGCTGAAGAGAATGTTAGCAAAGAGGTAACCGGGACAGTGAAAACAGTACTCAAAGAGAGGGAGAGCAAGCTCTCTCTTGGCACTTTGGATGTGGGACATACAGCGAGATGTTTGCTGCTTTTGCGTTTGGCTGTTGGGAGATTTACAGCACAAAGATATCTAGTTGATTTGAAGCAGTTCCGAGAAAGTCTAAACATAATCGCCACTTCTCCCTCCTGGCACTTTCCATGTGGGAGATATAGCAGGATGTATATTGGTTTTGAGGACAACTCAATGGACAGTGTAGGGAGAAAAGTTCCTGGCTCCTTGAATGCCGTTCCTGGAGACACTGCGATCAATGTGGGAGATATGTCAAGATGTGTGTTGGTTTTGAGGACGGCTCTCTCGAGAGTCTTAGCAAAGAGGTCACAGGGATAATCAGAGCAATTCTCAGAGACACTGAGAACAAGATGGACAGTTCCCTCCTGGCACTTTCCCTGTAGGAGATACCGCAAGACGTTTCTGTAGATTGGGCACAGCGCTCTGCAGGGTGTTAGCAGAGACTTTCCCGGGACAGTGAAACCCTATGTCAGAGACACTGAGAAGAAGCCCCAATGTTCCCTCCAGGCACTTTCAGTGTGGGTGCCTTCTCCACGTGGTTCCTGGTTTCCCTGCAGCGCTGAAGAGAATGTTAGCAAAGAGGTAACCGGCACAGCGAAAACAGTACTCAAAGACAGGGAGAGCAAGCTCTCTCTTGGCACTTTGGATGTGGGACATACAGCGAGATGTTTGCTGCTTTTGCGTTTGGCTGTTGGGAGATTTACAGCACAAAGATATCTAGTTGATTTGAAGCAGTTCCGAGAAAGTCTAAACATAATCGCCACTTCTCCCTCCTGGCACTTTCCATGTGGGAGATATAGCAGGATGTATATTGGTTTTGAGGACAACTCAATGGACAGTGTAGGGAGAAAAGTTCCTGGCTCCTTGAATGCCGTTCCTGGAGACACTGCGATCAATGTGGGAGATATGTCAAGATGTGTGTTTGTTTTGAGGACGGCTCTCTCGAGAGTCTTAGCAAAGAGGTCACAGGGATAATCAGAGCAATTCTCAGAGACACTGAGAACAAGATGGACAGTTCCCTCCTGGCACTTTCCCTGTAGGAGATACCGCAAGACGTTTCTGTAGATTGGGCACAGCGCTCTGCAGGGTGTTAGCAGAGACTTTCCCGGGACAGTGAAACCCTATGTCAGAGACACTGAGAAGAAGCCCCAATGTTCCCTCCAGGCACTTTCAGTGTGGGTGCCTTCTCCACGTGGTTCCTGGTTTCCCTGCAGCGCTGAAGAGAATGTTAGCAAAGAGGTAACCGGCACAGCGAAAACAGTACTCAAAGAGAGGGAGAGCAAGCTCTCTCTTGGCACTTTGGATGTGGGACATACAGCGAGATGTTTGCTGCTTTTGCGTTTGGCTGTTGGGAGATTTACAGCACAAAGATATCTAGTTGATTTGAAGCAGTTCCGAGAAAGTCTAAACATAATCGCCACTTCTCCCTCCTGGCACTTTCCATGTGGGAGATATAGCAGGATGTATATTGGTTTTGAGGACAACTCAATGGACAGTGTAGGGAGAAAAGTTCCTGGCTCCTTGAATGCCGTTCCTGGAGACACTGCGATCAATGTGGGAGATATGTCAAGATGTGTGTTGGTTTTGAGGACGGCTCTCTGGAGAGTCTTAGCAAAGAGGTCACAGGGATAATCAGAGCAATTCTCAGAGACACTGAGAACAAGATGGACAGTTCCCTCCTGGCACTTTCCCTGTAGGAGATACCGCAAGACGTTTCTGTAGATTGGGCACAGCGCTCTGCAGGGTGTTAGCAGAGACTTTCCCGGGACAGTGAAACCCTATGTCAGAGACACTGAGAAGAAGCCCCAATGTTCCCTCCAGGCACTTTCAGTGTGGGTGCCTTCTCCACGTGGTTCCTGGTTTCCCTGCAGCGCTGAAGAGAATGTTAGCAAAGAGGTAACCGGGACAGTGAAAACAGTACTCAAAGACAGGGAGAGCAAGCTCTCTCTTGGCACTTTGGATGTGGGACATACAGCGAGATGTTTGCTGCTTTTGCGTTTGGCTGTTGGGAGATTTACAGCACAAAGATATCTAGTTGATTTGAAGCAGTTCCGAGAAAGTCTAAACATAATCGCCACTTCTCCCTCCTGGCACTTTCCATGTGGGAGATATAGCAGGATGTATATTGGTTTTGAGGACAACTCAATGGACAGTGTAGGGAGAAAAGTTCCTGGCTCCTTGAATGCCGTTCCTGGAGACACTGCGATCAATGAGGGAGATATGTCAAGATGTGTGTTGGTTTTGAGGACGGCTCTCTGGAGAGTCTTAGCAAAGAGGTCACAGGGATAATCAGAGCAATTCTCAGAGACACTGAGAACAAGATGGACAGTTCCCTCCTGGCACTTTCCCTGTAGGAGATACCGCAAGACGTTTCTGTAGATTGGGCACAGCGCTCTGCAGGGTGTTAGCAGAGACTTTCCCGGGACAGTGAAACCCTATGTCAGAGACACTGAGAAGAAGCCCCAATGTTCCCTCCAGGCACTTTCAGTGTGGGTGCCTTCTCCACGTGGTTCCTGGTTTCCCTGCAGCGCTGAAGAGAATGTTAGCAAAGAGGTAACCGGGACAGTGAAAACAGTACTCAAAGACAGGGAGAGCAAGCTCTCTCTTGGCACTTTGGATGTGGGACATACAGCGAGATGTTTGCTGCTTTTGCGTTTGGCTGTTGGGAGATTTACAGCACAAAGATATCTAGTTGATTTGAAGCAGTTCCGAGAAAGTCTAAACATAATCGCCACTTCTCCCTCCTGGCACTTTCCATGTGGGAGATATAGCAGGATGTATATTGGTTTTGAGGACAACTCAATGGACAGTGTAGGGAGAAAAGTTCCTGGCTCCTTGAATGCCGTTCCTGGAGACACTGCGATCAATGAGGGAGATATGTCAAGATGTGTGTTGGTTTTGAGGACGGCTCTCTGGAGAGTCTTAGCAAAGAGGTCACAGGGATAATCAGAGCAATTCTCAGAGACACTGAGAACAAGATGGACAGTTCCCTCCTGGCACTTTCCCTGTAGGAGATACCGCAAGACGTTTCTGTAGATTGGGCACAGCGCTCTGCAGGGTGTTAGCAGAGACTTTCCCGGGACAGTGAAACCCTATGTCAGAGACACTGAGAAGAAGCCCCAATGTTCCCTCCAGGCACTTTCAGTGTGGGTGCCTTCTCCACGTGGTTCCTGGTTTCCCTGCAGCGCTGAAGAGAATGTTAGCAAAGAGGTAACCGGGACAGCGAAAACAGTACTCAAAGACAGGGAGAGCAAGCTCTCCCTTGGCACTTTGGATGTGGGACATACAGCGAGATGTTTGCTGCTTTTGCGTTTGGCTGTTGGGAGATTTACAGCACAAAGATATCTAGTTGATTTGAAGCAGTTCCGAGAAAGTCTAAACATAATCGCCACTTCTCCCTCCTGGCACTTTCCATGTGGGAGATATAGCAGGATGTATATTGGTTTTGAGGACAACTCAATGGACAGTGTAGGGAGAAAAGTTCCTGGCTCCTTGAATGCCGTTCCTGGAGACACTGCGATCAATGTGGGAGATATGTCAAGATGTGTGTTGGTTTTGAGGACGGCTCTCTGGAGAGTCTTAGCAAAGAGGTCACAGGGATAATCAGAGCAATTCTCAGAGACACTGAGAACAAGATGGACAGTTCCCTCCTGGCACTTTCCCTGTAGGAGATACCGCAAGACGTTTCTGTAGATTGGGCACAGCGCTCTGCAGGGTGTTAGCAGAGACTTTCCCGGGACAGTGAAACCCTATGTCAGAGACACTGAGAAGAAGCCCCAATGTTCCCTCCAGGCACTTTCAGTGTGGGTGCCTTCTCCACGTGGTTCCTGGTTTCCCTGCAGCGCTGAAGAGAATGTTAGCAAAGAGGTAACCGGGACAGTGAAAACAGTACTCAAAGACAGGGAGAGCAAGCTCTCTCTTGGCACTTTGGATGTGGGACATACAGCGAGATGTTTGCTGCTTTTGCGTTTGGCTGTTGGGAGATTTACAGCACAAAGATATCTAGTTGATTTGAAGCAGTTCCGAGAAAGTCTAAACATAATCGCCACTTCTCCCTCCTGGCACTTTCCATGTGGGAGATATAGCAGGATGTATATTGGTTTTGAGGACAACTCAATGGACAGTGTAGGGAGAAAAGTTCCTGGCTCCTTGAATGCCGTTCCTGGAGACACTGCGATCAATGAGGGAGATATGTCAAGATGTGTGTTGGTTTTGAGGACGGCTCTCTGGAGAGTCTTAGCAAAGAGGTCACAGGGATAATCAGAGCAATTCTCAGAGACACTGAGAACAAGATGGACAGTTCCCTCCTGGCACTTTCCCTGTAGGAGATACCGCAAGACGTTTCTGTAGATTGGGCACAGCGCTCTGCAGGGTGTTAGCAGAGACTTTCCCGGGACAGTGAAACCCTATGTCAGAGACACTGAGAAGAAGCCCCAATGTTCCCTCCAGGCACTTTCAGTGTGGGTGCCTTCTCCACGTGGTTCCTGGTTTCCCTGCAGCGCTGAAGAGAATGTTAGCAAAGAGGTAACCGGCACAGCGAAAACAGTACTCAAAGACAGGGAGAGCAAGCTCTCTCTTGGCACTTTGGATGTGGGACATACAGCGAGATGTTTGCTGCTTTTGCGTTTGGCTGTTGGGAGATTTACAGCACAAAGATATCTAGTTGATTTGAAGCAGTTCCGAGAAAGTCTAAACATAATCGCCACTTCTCCCTCCTGGCACTTTCCATGTGGGAGATATAGCAGGATGTATATTGGTTTTGAGGACAACTCAATGGACAGTGTAGGGAGAAAAGTTCCTGGCTCCTTGAATGCCGTTCCTGGAGACACTGCGATCAATGAGGGAGATATGTCAAGATGTGTGTTGGTTTTGAGGACGGCTCTCTGGAGAGTCTTAGCAAAGAGGTCACAGGGATAATCAGAGCAATTCTCAGAGACACTGAGAACAAGCTCGACAATTCCCTCCTGGCACTTTCCCTGTAGGAGATACCGCAAGACGTTTCTGTAGATTGGGCACAGCGCTCTGCAGGGTGTTAGCAGAGACTTTCCCGGGACAGTGAAACCCTATGTCAGAGACACTGAGAAGAAGCCCCAATGTTCCCTCCAGGCACTTTCAGTGTGGGTGCCTTCTCCACGTGGTTCCTGGTTTCCCTGCAGCGCTGAAGAGAATGTTAGCAAAGAGGTAACCGGCACAGCGAAAACAGTACTCAAAGACAGGGAGAGCAAGCTCTCTCTTGGCACTTTGGATGTGGGACATACAGCGAGATGTTTGCTGCTTTTGCGTTTGGCTGTTGGGAGATTTACAGCACAAAGATATCTAGTTGATTTGAAGCAGTTCCGAGAAAGTCTAAACATAATCGCCACTTCTCCCTCCTGGCACTTTCCATGTGGGAGATATAGCAGGATGTATATTGGTTTTGAGGACAACTCAATGGACAGTGTAGGGAGAAAAGTTCCTGGCTCCTTGAATGCCGTTCCTGGAGACACTGCGATCAATGAGGGAGATATGTCAAGATGTGTGTTGGTTTTGAGGACGGCTCTCTGGAGAGTCTTAGCAAAGAGGTCACAGGGATAATCAGAGCAATTCTCAGAGACACTGAGAACAAGCTCGACAATTCCCTCCTGGCACTTTCCCTGTAGGAGATACCGCAAGACGTTTCTGTAGATTGGGCACAGCGCTCTGCAGGGTGTTAGCAGAGACTTTCCCGGGACAGTGAAACCCTATGTCAGAGACACTGAGAAGAAGCCCCAATGTTCCCTCCAGGCACTTTCAGTGTGGGTGCCTTCTCCACGTGGTTCCTGGTTTCCCTGCAGCGCTGAAGAGAATGTTAGCAAAGAGGTAACCGGCACAGCGAAAACAGTACTCAAAGAGAGGGAGAGCAAGCTCTCTCTTGGCACTTTGGATGTGGGACATACAGCGAGATGTTTGCTGCTTTTGCGTTTGGCTGTTGGGAGATTTACAGCACAAAGATATCTAGTTGATTTGAAGCAGTTCCGAGAAAGTCTAAACATAATCGCCACTTCTCCCTCCTGGCACTTTCCATGTGGGAGATATAGCAGGATGTATATTGGTTTTGAGGACAACTCAATGGACAGTGTAGGGAGAAAAGTTCCTGGCTCCTTGAATGCCGTTCCTGGAGACACTGCGATCAATGAGGGAGATATGTCAAGATGTGTGTTGGTTTTGAGGACGGCTCTCTGGAGAGTCTTAGCAAAGAGGTCACAGGGATAATCAGAGCAATTCTCAGAGACACTGAGAACAAGCTCGACAATTCCCTCCTGGCACTTTCCCTGTAGGAGATACCGCAAGACGTTTCTGTAGATTGGGCACAGCGCTCTGCAGGGTGTTAGCAGAGACTTTCCCGGGACAGTGAAACCCTATGTCAGAGACACTGAGAAGAAGCCCCAATGTTCCCTCCAGGCACTTTCAGTGTGGGTGCCTTCTCCACGTGGTTCCTGGTTTCCCTGCAGCGCTGAAGAGAATGTTAGCAAAGAGGTAACCGGGACAGCGAAAACAGTACTCAAAGACAGGGAGAGCAAGCTCTCCCTTGGCACTTTGGATGTGGGACATACAGCGAGATGTTTGCTGCTTTTGCGTTTGGCTGTTGGGAGATTTACAGCACAAAGATATCTAGTTGATTTGAAGCAGTTCCGAGAAAGTCTAAACATAATCGCCACTTCTCCCTCCTGGCACTTTCCATGTGGGAGATATAGCAGGATGTATATTGGTTTTGAGGACAACTCAATGGACAGTGTAGGGAGAAAAGTTCCTGGCTCCTTGAATGCCGTTCCTGGAGACACTGCGATCAATGTGGGAGATATGTCAAGATGTGTGTTGGTTTTGAGGACGGCTCTCTGGAGAGTCTTAGCAAAGAGGTCACAGGGATAATCAGAGCAATTCTCAGAGACACTGAGAACAAGATGGACAGTTCCCTCCTGGCACTTTCCCTGTAGGAGATACCGCAAGACGTTTCTGTAGATTGGGCACAGCGCTCTGCAGGGTGTTAGCAGAGACTTTCCCGGGACAGTGAAACCCTATGTCAGAGACACTGAGAAGAAGCCCCAATGTTCCCTCCAGGCACTTTCAGTGTGGGTGCCTTCTCCACGTGGTTCCTGGTTTCCCTGCAGCGCTGAAGAGAATGTTAGCAAAGAGGTAACCGGCACAGCGAAAACAGTACTCAAAGACAGGGAGAGCAAGCTCTCTCTTGGCACTTTGGATGTGGGACATACAGCGAGATGTTTGCTGCTTTTGCGTTTGGCTGTTGGGAGATTTACAGCACAAAGATATCTAGTTGATTTGAAGCAGTTCCGAGAAAGTCTAAACATAATCGCCACTTCTCCCTCCTGGCACTTTCCATGTGGGAGATATAGCAGGATGTATATTGGTTTTGAGGACAACTCAATGGACAGTGTAGGGAGAAAAGTTCCTGGCTCCTTGAATGCCGTTCCTGGAGACACTGCGATCAATGAGGGAGATATGTCAAGATGTGTGTTGGTTTTGAGGACGGCTCTCTGGAGAGTCTTAGCAAAGAGGTCACAGGGATAATCAGAGCAATTCTCAGAGACACTGAGAACAAGATGGACAGTTCCCTCCTGGCACTTTCCCTGTAGGAGATACCGCAAGACGTTTCTGTAGATTGGGCACAGCGCTCTGCAGGGTGTTAGCAGAGACTTTCCCGGGACAGTGAAACCCTATGTCAGAGACACTGAGAAGAAGCCCCAATGTTCCCTCCAGGCACTTTCAGTGTGGGTGCCTTCTCCACGTGGTTCCTGGTTTCCCTGCAGCGCTGAAGAGAATGTTAGCAAAGAGGTAACCGGCACAGCGAAAACAGTACTCAAAGACAGGGAGAGCAAGCTCTCTCTTGGCACTTTGGATGTGGGACATACAGCGAGATGTTTGCTGCTTTTGCGTTTGGCTGTTGGGAGATTTACAGCACAAAGATATCTAGTTGATTTGAAGCAGTTCCGAGAAAGTCTAAACATAATCGCCACTTCTCCCTCCTGGCACTTTCCATGTGGGAGATATAGCAGGATGTATATTGGTTTTGAGGACAACTCAATGGACAGTGTAGGGAGAAAAGTTCCTGGCTCCTTGAATGCCGTTCCTGGAGACACTGCGATCAATGAGGGAGATATGTCAAGATGTGTGTTGGTTTTGAGGACGGCTCTCTGGAGAGTCTTAGCAAAGAGGTCACAGGGATAATCAGAGCAATTCTCAGAGACACTGAGAACAAGCTCGACAATTCCCTCCTGGCACTTTCCCTGTAGGAGATACCGCAAGACGTTTCTGTAGATTGGGCACAGCGCTCTGCAGGGTGTTAGCAGAGACTTTCCCGGGACAGTGAAACCCTATGTCAGAGACACTGAGAAGAAGCCCCAATGTTCCCTCCAGGCACTTTCAGTGTGGGTGCCTTCTCCACGTGGTTCCTGGTTTCCCTGCAGCGCTGAAGAGAATGTTAGCAAAGAGGTAACCGGCACAGCGAAAACAGTACTCAAAGACAGGGAGAGCAAGCTCTCTCTTGGCACTTTGGATGTGGGACATACAGCGAGATGTTTGCTGCTTTTGCGTTTGGCTGTTGGGAGATTTACAGCACAAAGATATCTAGTTGATTTGAAGCAGTTCCGAGAAAGTCTAAACATAATCGCCACTTCTCCCTCCTGGCACTTTCCATGTGGGAGATATAGCAGGATGTATATTGGTTTTGAGGACAACTCAATGGACAGTGTAGGGAGAAAAGTTCCTGGCTCCTTGAATGCCGTTCCTGGAGACACTGCGATCAATGAGGGAGATATGTCAAGATGTGTGTTGGTTTTGAGGACGGCTCTCTGGAGAGTCTTAGCAAAGAGGTCACAGGGATAATCAGAGCAATTCTCAGAGACACTGAGAACAAGCTCGACAATTCCCTCCTGGCACTTTCCCTGTAGGAGATACCGCAAGACGTTTCTGTAGATTGGGCACAGCGCTCTGCAGGGTGTTAGCAGAGACTTTCCCGGGACAGTGAAACCCTATGTCAGAGACACTGAGAAGAAGCCCCAATGTTCCCTCCAGGCACTTTCAGTGTGGGTGCCTTCTCCACGTGGTTCCTGGTTTCCCTGCAGCGCTGAAGAGAATGTTAGCAAAGAGGTAACCGGCACAGCGAAAACAGTACTCAAAGAGAGGGAGAGCAAGCTCTCTCTTGGCACTTTGGATGTGGGACATACAGCGAGATGTTTGCTGCTTTTGCGTTTGGCTGTTGGGAGATTTACAGCACAAAGATATCTAGTTGATTTGAAGCAGTTCCGAGAAAGTCTAAACATAATCGCCACTTCTCCCTCCTGGCACTTTCCATGTGGGAGATATAGCAGGATGTATATTGGTTTTGAGGACAACTCAATGGACAGTGTAGGGAGAAAAGTTCCTGGCTCCTTGAATGCCGTTCCTGGAGACACTGCGATCAATGAGGGAGATATGTCAAGATGTGTGTTGGTTTTGAGGACGGCTCTCTGGAGAGTCTTAGCAAAGAGGTCACAGGGATAATCAGAGCAATTCTCAGAGACACTGAGAACAAGCTCGACAATTCCCTCCTGGCACTTTCCCTGTAGGAGATACCGCAAGACGTTTCTGTAGATTGGGCACAGCGCTCTGCAGGGTGTTAGCAGAGACTTTCCCGGGACAGTGAAACCCTATGTCAGAGACACTGAGAAGAAGCCCCAATGTTCCCTCCAGGCACTTTCAGTGTGGGTGCCTTCTCCACGTGGTTCCTGGTTTCCCTGCAGCGCTGAAGAGAATGTTAGCAAAGAGGTAACCGGCACAGCGAAAACAGTACTCAAAGACAGGGAGAGCAAGCTCTCTCTTGGCACTTTGGATGTGGGACATACAGCGAGATGTTTGCTGCTTTTGCGTTTGGCTGTTGGGAGATTTACAGCACAAAGATATCTAGTTGATTTGAAGCAGTTCCGAGAAAGTCTAAACATAATCGCCACTTCTCCCTCCTGGCACTTTCCATGTGGGAGATATAGCAGGATGTATATTGGTTTTGAGGACAACTCAATGGACAGTGTAGGGAGAAAAGTTCCTGGCTCCTTGAATGCCGTTCCTGGAGACACTGCGATCAATGTGGGAGATATGTCAAGATGTGTGTTTGTTTTGAGGACGGCTCTCTGGAGAGTCTTAGCAAAGAGGTCACAGGGATAATCAGAGCAATTCTCAGAGACACTGAGAACAAGATGGACAGTTCCCTCCTGGCACTTTCCCTGTAGGAGATACCGCAAGACGTTTCTGTAGATTGGGCACAGCGCTCTGCAGGGTGTTAGCAGAGACTTTCCCGGGACAGTGAAACCCTATGTCAGAGACACTGAGAAGAAGCCCCAATGTTCCCTCCAGGCACTTTCAGTGTGGGTGCCTTCTCCACGTGGTTCCTGGTTTCCCTGCAGCGCTGAAGAGAATGTTAGCAAAGAGGTAACCGGCACAGCGAAAACAGTACTCAAAGACAGGGAGAGCAAGCTCTCTCTTGGCACTTTGGATGTGGGACATACAGCGAGATGTTTGCTGCTTTTGCGTTTGGCTGTTGGGAGATTTACAGCACAAAGATATCTAGTTGATTTGAAGCAGTTCCGAGAAAGTCTAAACATAATCGCCACTTCTCCCTCCTGGCACTTTCCATGTGGGAGATATAGCAGGATGTATATTGGTTTTGAGGACAACTCAATGGACAGTGTAGGGAGAAAAGTTCCTGGCTCCTTGAATGCCGTTCCTGGAGACACTGCGATCAATGTGGGAGATATGTCAAGATGTGTGTTGGTTTTGAGGACGGCTCTCTGGAGAGTCTTAGCAAAGAGGTCACAGGGATAATCAGAGCAATTCTCAGAGACACTGAGAACAAGATGGACAGTTCCCTCCTGGCACTTTCCCTGTAGGAGATACCGCAAGACGTTTCTGTAGATTGGGCACAGCGCTCTGCAGGGTGTTAGCAGAGACTTTCCCGGGACAGTGAAACCCTATGTCAGAGACACTGAGAAGAAGCCCCAATGTTCCCTCCAGGCACTTTCAGTGTGGGTGCCTTCTCCACGTGGTTCCTGGTTTCCCTGCAGCGCTGAAGAGAATGTTAGCAAAGAGGTAACCGGCACAGCGAAAACAGTACTCAAAGACAGGGAGAGCAAGCTCTCTCTTGGCACTTTGGATGTGGGACATACAGCGAGATGTTTGCTGCTTTTGCGTTTGGCTGTTGGGAGATTTACAGCACAAAGATATCTAGTTGATTTGAAGCAGTTCCGAGAAAGTCTAAACATAATCGCCACTTCTCCCTCCTGGCACTTTCCATGTGGGAGATATAGCAGGATGTATATTGGTTTTGAGGACAACTCAATGGACAGTGTAGGGAGAAAAGTTCCTGGCTCCTTGAATGCCGTTCCTGGAGACACTGCGATCAATGAGGGAGATATGTCAAGATGTGTGTTGGTTTTGAGGACGGCTCTCTGGAGAGTCTTAGCAAAGAGGTCACAGGGATAATCAGAGCAATTCTCAGAGACACTGAGAACAAGATGGACAGTTCCCTCCTGGCACTTTCCCTGTAGGAGATACCGCAAGACGTTTCTGTAGATTGGGCACAGCGCTCTGCAGGGTGTTAGCAGAGACTTTCCCGGGACAGTGAAACCCTATGTCAGAGACACTGAGAAGAAGCCCCAATGTTCCCTCCAGGCACTTTCAGTGTGGGTGCCTTCTCCACGTGGTTCCTGGTTTCCCTGCAGCGCTGAAGAGAATGTTAGCAAAGAGGTAACCGGCACAGCGAAAACAGTACTCAAAGACAGGGAGAGCAAGCTCTCTCTTGGCACTTTGGATGTGGGACATACAGCGAGATGTTTGCTGCTTTTGCGTTTGGCTGTTGGGAGATTTACAGCACAAAGATATCTAGTTGATTTGAAGCAGTTCCGAGAAAGTCTAAACATAATCGCCACTTCTCCCTCCTGGCACTTTCCATGTGGGAGATATAGCAGGATGTATATTGGTTTTGAGGACAACTCAATGGACAGTGTAGGGAGAAAAGTTCCTGGCTCCTTGAATGCCGTTCCTGGAGACACTGCGATCAATGTGGGAGATATGTCAAGATGTGTGTTGGTTTTGAGGACGGCTCTCTGGAGAGTCTTAGCAAAGAGGTCACAGGGATAATCAGAGCAATTCTCAGAGACACTGAGAACAAGATGGACAGTTCCCTCCTGGCACTTTCCCTGTAGGAGATACCGCAAGACGTTTCTGTAGATTGGGCACAGCGCTCTGCAGGGTGTTAGCAGAGACTTTCCCGGGACAGTGAAACCCTATGTCAGAGACACTGAGAAGAAGCCCCAATGTTCCCTCCAGGCACTTTCAGTGTGGGTGCCTTCTCCACGTGGTTCCTGGTTTCCCTGCAGCGCTGAAGAGAATGTTAGCAAAGAGGTAACCGGGACAGCGAAAACAGTACTCAAAGACAGGGAGAGCAAGCTCTCTCTTGGCACTTTGGATGTGGGACATACAGCGAGATGTTTGCTGCTTTTGCGTTTGGCTGTTGGGAGATTTACAGCACAAAGATATCTAGTTGATTTGAAGCAGTTCCGAGAAAGTCTAAACATAATCGCCACTTCTCCCTCCTGGCACTTTCCATGTGGGAGATATAGCAGGATGTATATTGGTTTTGAGGACAACTCAATGGACAGTGTAGGGAGAAAAGTTCCTGGCTCCTTGAATGCCGTTCCTGGAGACACTGCGATCAATGTGGGAGATATGTCAAGATGTGTGTTGGTTTTGAGGACGGCTCTCTGGAGAGTCTTAGCAAAGAGGTCACAGGGATAATCAGAGCAATTCTCAGAGACACTGAGAACAAGATGGACAGTTCCCTCCTGGCACTTTCCCTGTAGGAGATACCGCAAGACGTTTCTGTAGATTGGGCACAGCGCTCTGCAGGGTGTTAGCAGAGACTTTCCCGGGACAGTGAAACCCTATGTCAGAGACACTGAGAAGAAGCCCCAATGTTCCCTCCAGGCACTTTCAGTGTGGGTGCCTTCTCCACGTGGTTCCTGGTTTCCCTGCAGCGCTGAAGAGAATGTTAGCAAAGAGGTAACCGGCACAGCGAAAACAGTACTCAAAGACAGGGAGAGCAAGCTCTCTCTTGGCACTTTGGATGTGGGACATACAGCGAGATGTTTGCTGCTTTTGCGTTTGGCTGTTGGGAGATTTACAGCACAAAGATATCTAGTTGATTTGAAGCAGTTCCGAGAAAGTCTAAACATAATCGCCACTTCTCCCTCCTGGCACTTTCCATGTGGGAGATATAGCAGGATGTATATTGGTTTTGAGGACAACTCAATGGACAGTGTAGGGAGAAAAGTTCCTGGCTCCTTGAATGCCGTTCCTGGAGACACTGCGATCAATGTGGGAGATATGTCAAGATGTGTGTTGGTTTTGAGGACGGCTCTCTGGAGAGTCTTAGCAAAGAGGTCACAGGGATAATCAGAGCAATTCTCAGAGACACTGAGAACAAGATGGACAGTTCCCTCCTGGCACTTTCCCTGTAGGAGATACCGCAAGACGTTTCTGTAGATTGGGCACAGCGCTCTGCAGGGTGTTAGCAGAGACTTTCCCGGGACAGTGAAACCCTATGTCAGAGACACTGAGAAGAAGCCCCAATGTTCCCTCCAGGCACTTTCAGTGTGGGTGCCTTCTCCACGTGGTTCCTGGTTTCCCTGCAGCGCTGAAGATAATGTTAGCAAAGAGGTAACCGGGACAGCGAAAACAGTACTCAAAGACAGGGAGAGCAAGCTCTCTCTTGGCACTTTGGATGTGGGACATACAGCGAGATGTTTGCTGCTTTTGCGTTTGGCTGTTGGGAGATTTACAGCACAAAGATATCTAGTTGATTTGAAGCAGTTCCGAGAAAGTCTAAACATAATCGCCACTTCTCCCTCCTGGCACTTTCCATGTGGGAGATATAGCAGGATGTATATTGGTTTTGAGGACAACTCAATGGACAGTGTAGGGAGAAAAGTTCCTGGCTCCTTGAATGCCGTTCCTGGAGACACTGCGATCAATGAGGGAGATATGTCAAGATGTGTGTTGGTTTTGAGGACGGCTCTCTGGAGAGTCTTAGCAAAGAGGTCACAGGGATAATCAGAGCAATTCTCAGAGACACTGAGAACAAGATGGACAGTTCCCTCCTGGCACTTTCCCTGTAGGAGATACCGCAAGACGTTTCTGTAGATTGGGCACAGCGCTCTGCAGGGTGTTAGCAGAGACTTTCCCGGGACAGTGAAACCCTATGTCAGAGACACTGAGAAGAAGCCCCAATGTTCCCTCCAGGCACTTTCAGTGTGGGTGCCTTCTCCACGTGGTTCCTGGTTTCCCTGCAGCGCTGAAGAGAATGTTAGCAAAGAGGTAACCGGGACAGTGAAAACAGTACTCAAAGACAGGGAGAGCAAGCTCTCTCTTGGCACTTTGGATGTGGGACATACAGCGAGATGTTTGCTGCTTTTGCGTTTGGCTGTTGGGAGATTTACAGCACAAAGATATCTAGTTGATTTGAAGCAGTTCCGAGAAAGTCTAAACATAATCGCCACTTCTCCCTCCTGGCACTTTCCATGTGGGAGATATAGCAGGATGTATATTGGTTTTGAGGACAACTCAATGGACAGTGTAGGGAGAAAAGTTCCTGGCTCCTTGAATGCCGTTCCTGGAGACACTGCGATCAATGTGGGAGATATGTCAAGATGTGTGTTGGTTTTGAGGACGGCTCTCTGGAGAGTCTTAGCAAAGAGGTCACAGGGATAATCAGAGCAATTCTCAGAGACACTGAGAACAAGCTCGACAATTCCCTCCTGGCACTTTCCCTGTAGGAGATACCGCAAGACGTTTCTGTAGATTGGGCACAGCGCTCTGCAGGGTGTTAGCAGAGACTTTCCCGGGACAGTGAAACCCTATGTCAGAGACACTGAGAAGAAGCCCCAATGTTCCCTCCAGGCACTTTCAGTGTGGGTGCCTTCTCCACGTGGTTCCTGGTTTCCCTGCAGCGCTGAAGAGAATGTTAGCAAAGAGGTAACCGGCACAGCGAAAACAGTACTCAAAGACAGGGAGAGCAAGCTCTCTCTTGGCACTTTGGATGTGGGACATACAGCGAGATGTTTGCTGCTTTTGCGTTTGGCTGTTGGGAGATTTACAGCACAAAGATATCTAGTTGATTTGAAGCAGTTCCGAGAAAGTCTAAACATAATCGCCACTTCTCCCTCCTGGCACTTTCCATGTGGGAGATATAGCAGGATGTATATTGGTTTTGAGGACAACTCAATGGACAGTGTAGGGAGAAAAGTTCCTGGCTCCTTGAATGCCATTCCTGGAGACACTGCGATCAATGTGGGAGATATGTCAAGATGTGTGTTGGTTTTGAGGACGGCTCTCTGGAGAGTCTTAGCAAAGAGGTCACAGGGATAATCAGAGCAATTCTCAGAGACACTGAGAACAAGCTCGACAATTCCCTCCTGGCACTTTCCCTGTAGGAGATACCGCAAGACGTTTCTGTAGATTGGGCACAGCGCTCTGCAGGGTGTTAGCAGAGACTTTCCCGGGACAGTGAAACCCTATGTCAGAGACACTGAGAAGAAGCCCCAATGTTCCCTCCAGGCACTTTCAGTGTGGGTGCCTTCTCCACGTGGTTCCTGGTTTCCCTGCAGCGCTGAAGAGAATGTTAGCAAAGAGGTAACCGGCACAGCGAAAACAGTACTCAAAGACAGGGAGAGCAAGCTCTCTCTTGGCACTTTGGATGTGGGACATACAGCGAGATGTTTGCTGCTTTTGCGTTTGGCTGTTGGGAGATTTACAGCACAAAGATATCTAGTTGATTTGAAGCAGTTCCGAGAAAGTCTAAACATAATCGCCACTTCTCCCTCCTGGCACTTTCCATGTGGGAGATATAGCAGGATGTATATTGGTTTTGAGGACAACTCAATGGACAGTGTAGGGAGAAAAGTTCCTGGCTCCTTGAATGCCGTTCCTGGAGACACTGCGATCAATGTGGGAGATATGTCAAGATGTGTGTTTGTTTTGAGGACGGCTCTCTGGAGAGTCTTAGCAAAGAGGTCACAGGGATAATCAGAGCAATTCTCAGAGACACTGAGAACAAGATGGACAGTTCCCTCCTGGCACTTTCCCTGTAGGAGATACCGCAAGACGTTTCTGTAGATTGGGCACAGCGCTCTGCAGGGTGTTAGCAGAGACTTTCCCGGGACAGTGAAACCCTATGTCAGAGACACTGAGAAGAAGCCCCAATGTTCCCTCCAGGCACTTTCAGTGTGGGTGCCTTCTCCACGTGGTTCCTGGTTTCCCTGCAGCGCTGAAGAGAATGTTAGCAAAGAGGTAACCGGCACAGCGAAAACAGTACTCAAAGACAGGGAGAGCAAGCTCTCTCTTGGCACTTTGGATGTGGGACATACAGCGAGATGTTTGCTGCTTTTGCGTTTGGCTGTTGGGAGATTTACAGCACAAAGATATCTAGTTGATTTGAAGCAGTTCCGAGAAAGTCTAAACATAATCGCCACTTCTCCCTCCTGGCACTTTCCATGTGGGAGATATAGCAGGATGTATATTGGTTTTGAGGACAACTCAATGGACAGTGTAGGGAGAAAAGTTCCTGGCTCCTTGAATGCCGTTCCTGGAGACACTGCGATCAATGTGGGAGATATGTCAAGATGTGTGTTGGTTTTGAGGACGGCTCTCTGGAGAGTCTTAGCAAAGAGGTCACAGGGATAATCAGAGCAATTCTCAGAGACACTGAGAACAAGCTCGACAATTCCCTCCTGGCACTTTCCCTGTAGGAGATACCGCAAGACGTTTCTGTAGATTGGGCACAGCGCTCTGCAGGGTGTTAGCAGAGACTTTCCCGGGACAGTGAAACCCTATGTCAGAGACACTGAGAAGAAGCCCCAATGTTCCCTCCAGGCACTTTCAGTGTGGGTGCCTTCTCCACGTGGTTCCTGGTTTCCCTGCAGCGCTGAAGAGAATGTTAGCAAAGAGGTAACCGGCACAGCGAAAACAGTACTCAAAGATAGGGAGAGCAAGCTCTCTCTTGGCACTTTGGATGTGGGACATACAGCGAGATGTTTGCTGCTTTTGCGTTTGGCTGTTGGGAGATTTACAGCACAAAGATATCTAGTTGATTTGAAGCAGTTCCGAGAAAGTCTAAACATAATCGCCACTTCTCCCTCCTGGCACTTTCCATGTGGGAGATATAGCAGGATGTATATTGGTTTTGAGGACAACTCAATGGACAGTGTAGGGAGAAAAGTTCCTGGCTCCTTGAATGCCGTTCCTGGAGACACTGCGATCAATGTGGGAGATATGTCAAGATGTGTGTTGGTTTTGAGGACGGCTCTCTGGAGAGTCTTAGCAAAGAGGTCACAGGGATAATCAGAGCAATTCTCAGAGACACTGAGAACAAGCTCGACAATTCCCTCCTGGCACTTTCCCTGTAGGAGATACCGCAAGACGTTTCTGTAGATTGGGCACAGCGCTCTGCAGGGTGTTAGCAGAGACTTTCCCGGGACAGTGAAACCCTATGTCAGAGACACTGAGAAGAAGCCCCAATGTTCCCTCCAGGCACTTTCAGTGTGGGTGCCTTCTCCACGTGGTTCCTGGTTTCCCTGCAGCGCTGAAGAGAATGTTAGCAAAGAGGTAACCGGCACAGCGAAAACAGTACTCAAAGACAGGGAGAGCAAGCTCTCTCTTGGCACTTTGGATGTGGGACATACAGCGAGATGTTTGCTGCTTTTGCGTTTGGCTGTTGGGAGATTTACAGCACAAAGATATCTAGTTGATTTGAAGCAGTTCCGAGAAAGTCTAAACATAATCGCCACTTCTCCCTCCTGGCACTTTCCATGTGGGAGATATAGCAGGATGTATATTGGTTTTGAGGACAACTCAATGGACAGTGTAGGGAGAAAAGTTCCTGGCTCCTTGAATGCCGTTCCTGGAGACACTGCGATCAATGTGGGACATATGTCAAGATGTGTGTTGGTTTTGAGGACGGCTCTCTGGAGAGTCTTAGCAAAGAGGTCACAGGGATAATCAGAGCAATTCTCAGAGACACTGAGAACAAGATGGACAGTTCCCTCCTGGCACTTTCCCTGTAGGAGATACCGCAAGACGTTTCTGTAGATTGGGCACAGCGCTCTGCAGGGTGTTAGCAGAGACTTTCCCGGGACAGTGAAACCCTATGTCAGAGACACTGAGAAGAAGCCCCAATGTTCCCTCCAGGCACTTTCAGTGTGGGTGCCTTCTCCACGTGGTTCCTGGTTTCCCTGCAGCGCTGAAGAGAATGTTAGCAAAGAGGTAACCGGCACAGCGAAAACAGTACTCAAAGACAGGGAGAGCAAGCTCTCTCTTGGCACTTTGGATGTGGGACATACAGCGAGATGTTTGCTGCTTTTGCGTTTGGCTGTTGGGAGATTTACAGCACAAAGATATCTAGTTGATTTGAAGCAGTTCCGAGAAAGTCTAAACATAATCGCCACTTCTCCCTCCTGGCACTTTCCATGTGGGAGATATAGCAGGATGTATATTGGTTTTGAGGACAACTCAATGGACAGTGTAGGGAGAAAAGTTCCTGGCTCCTTGAATGCCGTTCCTGGAGACACTGCGATCAATGTGGGAGATATGTCAAGATGTGTGTTGGTTTTGAGGACGGCTCTCTGGAGAGTCTTAGCAAAGAGGTCACAGGGATAATCAGAGCAATTCTCAGAGACACTGAGAACAAGATGGACAGTTCCCTCCTGGCACTTTCCCTGTAGGAGATACCGCAAGACGTTTCTGTAGATTGGGCACAGCGCTCTGCAGGGTGTTAGCAGAGACTTTCCCGGGACAGTGAAACCCTATGTCAGAGACACTGAGAAGAAGCCCCAATGTTCCCTCCAGGCACTTTCAGTGTGGGTGCCTTCTCCACGTGGTTCCTGGTTTCCCTGCAGCGCTGAAGAGAATGTTAGCAAAGAGGTAACCGGCACAGCGAAAACAGTACTCAAAGACAGGGAGAGCAAGCTCTCTCTTGGCACTTTGGATGTGGGACATACAGCGAGATGTTTGCTGCTTTTGCGTTTGGCTGTTGGGAGATTTACAGCACAAAGATATCTAGTTGATTTGAAGCAGTTCCGAGAAAGTCTAAACATAATCGCCACTTCTCCCTCCTGGCACTTTCCATGTGGGAGATATAGCAGGATGTATATTGGTTTTGAGGACAACTCAATGGACAGTGTAGGGAGAAAAGTTCCTGGCTCCTTGAATGCCGTTCCTGGAGACACTGCGATCAATGTGGGACATATGTCAAGATGTGTGTTTGTTTTGAGGACGGCTCTCTGGAGAGTCTTAGCAAAGAGGTCACAGGGATAATCAGAGCAATTCTCAGAGACACTGAGAACAAGCTCGACAATTCCCTCCTGGCACTTTCCCTGTAGGAGATACCGCAAGACGTTTCTGTAGATTGGGCACAGCGCTCTGCAGGGTGTTAGCAGAGACTTTCCCGGGACAGTGAAACCCTATGTCAGAGACACTGAGAAGAAGCCCCAATGTTCCCTCCAGGCACTTTCAGTGTGGGTGCCTTCTCCACGTGGTTCCTGCTTTCCCTGCAGCGCTGAAGAGAATGTTAGCAAAGAGGTAACCGGGACAGCGAAAACAGTACTCAAAGACAGGGAGAGCAAGCTCTCTCTTGGCACTTTGGATGTGGGACATACAGCGAGATGTTTGCTGCTTTTGCGTTTGGCTGTTGGGAGATTTACAGCACAAAGATATCTAGTTGATTTGAAGCAGTTCCGAGAAAGTCTAAACATAATCGCCACTTCTCCCTCCTGGCACTTTCCACGTGGGAGATATAGCAGGATGTATATTGGTTTTGAGGACAACTCAATGGACAGTGTAGGGAGAAAAGTTCCTGGCTCCTTGAATGCCGTTCCTGGAGACACTGCGATCAATGTGGGAGATATGTCAAGATGTGTGTTGGTTTTGAGGACGGCTCTCTGGAGAGTCTTAGCAAAGAGGTCACAGGGATAATCAGAGCAATTCTCAGAGACACTGAGAACAAGCTCGACAATTCCCTCCTGGCACTTTCCCTGTAGGAGATACCGCAAGACGTTTCTGTAGATTGGGCACAGCGCTCTGCAGGGTGTTAGCAGAGACTTTCCCGGGACAGTGAAACCCTATGTCAGAGACACTGAGAAGAAGCCCCAATGTTCCCTCCAGGCACTTTCAGTGTGGGTGCCTTCTCCACGTGGTTCCTGGTTTCCCTGCAGCGCTGAAGAGAATGTTAGCAAAGAGGTAACCGGGACAGCGAAAACAGTACTCAAAGACAGGGAGAGCAAGCTCTCTCTTGGCACTTTGGATGTGGGACATACAGCGAGATGTTTGCTGCTTTTGCGTTTGGCTGGTGGGAGATTTACAGCACAAAGATATCTAGTTGATTTGAAGCAGTTCCGAGAAAGTCTAAACATAATCGCCACTTCTCCCTCCTGGCACTTTCCATGTGGGAGATATAGCAGGATGTATATTGGTTTTGAGGACAACTCAATGGACAGTGTAGGGAGAAAAGTTCCTGGCTCCTTGAATGCCGTTCCTGGAGACACTGCGATCAATGTGGGAGATATGTCAAGATGTGTGTTTGTTTTGAGGACGGCTCTCTGGAGAGTCTTAGCAAAGAGGTCACAGGGATAATCAGAGCAATTCTCAGAGACACTGAGAACAAGATGGACAGTTCCCTCCTGGCACTTTCCCTGTAGGAGATACCGCAAGACGTTTCTGTAGATTGGGCACAGCGCTCTGCAGGGTGTTAGCAGAGACTTTCCCGGGACAGTGAAACCCTATGTCAGAGACACTGAGAAGAAGCCCCAATGTTCCCTCCAGGCACTTTCAGTGTGGGTGCCTTCTCCACGTGGTTCCTGGTTTCCCTGCAGCGCTGAAGAGAATGTTAGCAAAGAGGTAACCGGCACAGCGAAAACAGTACTCAAAGACAGGGAGAGCAAGCTCTCTCTTGGCACTTTGGATGTGGGACATACAGCGAGATGTTTGCTGCTTTTGCGTTTGGCTGTTGGGAGATTTACAGCACAAAGATATCTAGTTGATTTGAAGCAGTTCCGAGAAAGTCTAAACATAATCGCCACTTCTCCCTCCTGGCACTTTCCATGTGGGAGATATAGCAGGATGTATATTGGTTTTGAGGACAACTCAATGGACAGTGTAGGGAGAAAAGTTCCTGGCTCCTTGAATGCCGTTCCTGGAGACACTGCGATCAATGTGGGAGATATGTCAAGATGTGTGTTGGTTTTGAGGACGGCTCTCTGGAGAGTCTTAGCAAAGAGGTCACAGGGATAATCAGAGCAATTCTCAGAGACACTGAGAACAAGCTCGACAATTCCCTCCTGGCACTTTCCCTGTAGGAGATACCGCAAGACGTTTCTGTAGATTGGGCACAGCGCTCTGCAGGGTGTTAGCAGAGACTTTCCCGGGACAGTGAAACCCTATGTCAGAGACACTGAGAAGAAGCCCCAATGTTCCCTCCAGGCACTTTCAGTGTGGGTGCCTTCTCCACGTGGTTCCTGGTTTCCCTGCAGCGCTGAAGAGAATGTTAGCAAAGAGGTAACCGGCACAGCGAAAACAGTACTCAAAGATAGGGAGAGCAAGCTCTCTCTTGGCACTTTGGATGTGGGACATACAGCGAGATGTTTGCTGCTTTTGCGTTTGGCTGTTGGGAGATTTACAGCACAAAGATATCTAGTTGATTTGAAGCAGTTCCGAGAAAGTCTAAACATAATCGCCACTTCTCCCTCCTGGCACTTTCCATGTGGGAGATATAGCAGGATGTATATTGGTTTTGAGGACAACTCAATGGACAGTGTAGGGAGAAAAGTTCCTGGCTCCTTGAATGCCGTTCCTGGAGACACTGCGATCAATGTGGGAGATATGTCAAGATGTGTGTTGGTTTTGAGGACGGCTCTCTGGAGAGTCTTAGCAAAGAGGTCACAGGGATAATCAGAGCAATTCTCAGAGACACTGAGAACAAGCTCGACAATTCCCTCCTGGCACTTTCCCTGTAGGAGATACCGCAAGACGTTTCTGTAGATTGGGCACAGCGCTCTGCAGGGTGTTAGCAGAGACTTTCCCGGGACAGTGAAACCCTATGTCAGAGACACTGAGAAGAAGCCCCAATGTTCCCTCCAGGCACTTTCAGTGTGGGTGCCTTCTCCACGTGGTTCCTGGTTTCCCTGCAGCGCTGAAGAGAATGTTAGCAAAGAGGTAACCGGCACAGCGAAAACAGTACTCAAAGACAGGGAGAGCAAGCTCTCTCTTGGCACTTTGGATGTGGGACATACAGCGAGATGTTTGCTGCTTTTGCGTTTGGCTGTTGGGAGATTTACAGCACAAAGATATCTAGTTGATTTGAAGCAGTTCCGAGAAAGTCTAAACATAATCGCCACTTCTCCCTCCTGGCACTTTCCATGTGGGAGATATAGCAGGATGTATATTGGTTTTGAGGACAACTCAATGGACAGTGTAGGGAGAAAAGTTCCTGGCTCCTTGAATGCCGTTCCTGGAGACACTGCGATCAATGTGGGACATATGTCAAGATGTGTGTTGGTTTTGAGGACGGCTCTCTGGAGAGTCTTAGCAAAGAGGTCACAGGGATAATCAGAGCAATTCTCAGAGACACTGAGAACAAGATGGACAGTTCCCTCCTGGCACTTTCCCTGTAGGAGATACCGCAAGACGTTTCTGTAGATTGGGCACAGCGCTCTGCAGGGTGTTAGCAGAGACTTTCCCGGGACAGTGAAACCCTATGTCAGAGACACTGAGAAGAAGCCCCAATGTTCCCTCCAGGCACTTTCAGTGTGGGTGCCTTCTCCACGTGGTTCCTGGTTTCCCTGCAGCGCTGAAGAGAATGTTAGCAAAGAGGTAACCGGCACAGCGAAAACAGTACTCAAAGACAGGGAGAGCAAGCTCTCTCTTGGCACTTTGGATGTGGGACATACAGCGAGATGTTTGCTGCTTTTGCGTTTGGCTGTTGGGAGATTTACAGCACAAAGATATCTAGTTGATTTGAAGCAGTTCCGAGAAAGTCTAAACATAATCGCCACTTCTCCCTCCTGGCACTTTCCATGTGGGAGATATAGCAGGATGTATATTGGTTTTGAGGACAACTCAATGGACAGTGTAGGGAGAAAAGTTCCTGGCTCCTTGAATGCCGTTCCTGGAGACACTGCGATCAATGTGGGAGATATGTCAAGATGTGTGTTGGTTTTGAGGACGGCTCTCTGGAGAGTCTTAGCAAAGAGGTCACAGGGATAATCAGAGCAATTCTCAGAGACACTGAGAACAAGATGGACAGTTCCCTCCTGGCACTTTCCCTGTAGGAGATACCGCAAGACGTTTCTGTAGATTGGGCACAGCGCTCTGCAGGGTGTTAGCAGAGACTTTCCCGGGACAGTGAAACCCTATGTCAGAGACACTGAGAAGAAGCCCCAATGTTCCCTCCAGGCACTTTCAGTGTGGGTGCCTTCTCCACGTGGTTCCTGGTTTCCCTGCAGCGCTGAAGAGAATGTTAGCAAAGAGGTAACCGGCACAGCGAAAACAGTACTCAAAGACAGGGAGAGCAAGCTCTCTCTTGGCACTTTGGATGTGGGACATACAGCGAGATGTTTGCTGCTTTTGCGTTTGGCTGTTGGGAGATTTACAGCACAAAGATATCTAGTTGATTTGAAGCAGTTCCGAGAAAGTCTAAACATAATCGCCACTTCTCCCTCCTGGCACTTTCCATGTGGGAGATATAGCAGGATGTATATTGGTTTTGAGGACAACTCAATGGACAGTGTAGGGAGAAAAGTTCCTGGCTCCTTGAATGCCGTTCCTGGAGACACTGCGATCAATGTGGGACATATGTCAAGATGTGTGTTTGTTTTGAGGACGGCTCTCTGGAGAGTCTTAGCAAAGAGGTCACAGGGATAATCAGAGCAATTCTCAGAGACACTGAGAACAAGCTCGACAATTCCCTCCTGGCACTTTCCCTGTAGGAGATACCGCAAGACGTTTCTGTAGATTGGGCACAGCGCTCTGCAGGGTGTTAGCAGAGACTTTCCCGGGACAGTGAAACCCTATGTCAGAGACACTGAGAAGAAGCCCCAATGTTCCCTCCAGGCACTTTCAGTGTGGGTGCCTTCTCCACGTGGTTCCTGCTTTCCCTGCAGCGCTGAAGAGAATGTTAGCAAAGAGGTAACCGGGACAGCGAAAACAGTACTCAAAGACAGGGAGAGCAAGCTC
Organism: Chroicocephalus ridibundus; assembly: GCF_963924245.1. Classification (NCBI taxonomy): domain Eukaryota; kingdom Metazoa; phylum Chordata; class Aves; order Charadriiformes; family Laridae; genus Chroicocephalus; species Chroicocephalus ridibundus. The sequence goes on along the minus strand of NW_026961178.1, from coordinate 93,138 downwards.
TCTCTTGGCACTTTGGATGTGGGACATACAGCGAGATGTTTGCTGCTTTTGCGTTTGGCTGTTGGGAGATTTACAGCACAAAGATATCTAGTTGATTTGAAGCAGTTCCGAGAAAGTCTAAACATAATCGCCACTTCTCCCTCCTGGCACTTTCCACGTGGGAGATATAGCAGGATGTATATTGGTTTTGAGGACAACTCAATGGACAGTGTAGGGAGAAAAGTTCCTGGCTCCTTGAATGCCGTTCCTGGAGACACTGCGATCAATGTGGGAGATATGTCAAGATGTGTGTTGGTTTTGAGGACGGCTCTCTGGAGAGTCTTAGCAAAGAGGTCACAGGGATAATCAGAGCAATTCTCAGAGACACTGAGAACAAGCTCGACAATTCCCTCCTGGCACTTTCCCTGTAGGAGATACCGCAAGACGTTTCTGTAGATTGGGCACAGCGCTCTGCAGGGTGTTAGCAGAGACTTTCCCGGGACAGTGAAACCCTATGTCAGAGACACTGAGAAGAAGCCCCAATGTTCCCTCCAGGCACTTTCAGTGTGGGTGCCTTCTCCACGTGGTTCCTGGTTTCCCTGCAGCGCTGAAGAGAATGTTAGCAAAGAGGTAACCGGGACAGCGAAAACAGTACTCAAAGACAGGGAGAGCAAGCTCTCTCTTGGCACTTTGGATGTGGGACATACAGCGAGATGTTTGCTGCTTTTGCGTTTGGCTGGTGGGAGATTTACAGCACAAAGATATCTAGTTGATTTGAAGCAGTTCCGAGAAAGTCTAAACATAATCGCCACTTCTCCCTCCTGGCACTTTCCATGTGGGAGATATAGCAGGATGTATATTGGTTTTGAGGACAACTCAATGGACAGTGTAGGGAGAAAAGTTCCTGGCTCCTTGAATGCCGTTCCTGGAGACACTGCGATCAATGTGGGAGATATGTCAAGATGTGTGTTGGTTTTGAGGACGGCTCTCTGGAGAGTCTTAGCAAAGAGGTCACAGGGATAATCAGAGCAATTCTCAGAGACACTGAGAACAAGATGGACAGTTCCCTCCTGGCACTTTCCCTGTAGGAGATACCGCAAGACGTTTCTGTAGATTGGGCACAGCGCTCTGCAGGGTGTTAGCAGAGACTTTCCCGGGACAGTGAAACCCTATGTCAGAGACACTGAGAAGAAGCCCCAATGTTCCCTCCAGGCACTTTCAGTGTGGGTGCCTTCTCCACGTGGTTCCTGGTTTCCCTGCAGCGCTGAAGAGAATGTTAGCAAAGAGGTAACCGGGACAGCGAAAACAGTACTCAAAGACAGGGAGAGCAAGCTCTCTCTTGGCACTTTGGATGTGGGACATACAGCGAGATGTTTGCTGCTTTTGCGTTTGGCTGTTGGGAGATTTACAGCACAAAGATATCTAGTTGATTTGAAGCAGTTCCGAGAAAGTCTAAACATAATCGCCACTTCTCCCTCCTGGCACTTTCCATGTGGGAGATATAGCAGGATGTATATTGGTTTTGAGGACAACTCAATGGACAGTGTAGGGAGAAAAGTTCCTGGCTCCTTGAATGCCGTTCCTGGAGACACTGCGATCAATGTGGGACATATGTCAAGATGTGTGTTTGTTTTGAGGACGGCTCTCTGGAGAGTCTTAGCAAAGAGGTCACAGGGATAATCAGAGCAATTCTCAGAGACACTGAGAACAAGATGGACAGTTCCCTCCTGGCACTTTCCCTGTAGGAGATACCGCAAGACGTTTCTGTAGATTGGGCACAGCGCTCTGCAGGGTGTTAGCAGAGACTTTCCCGGGACAGTGAAACCCTATGTCAGAGACACTGAGAAGAAGCCCCAATGTTCCCTCCAGGCACTTTCAGTGTGGGTGCCTTCTCCACGTGGTTCCTGGTTTCCCTGCAGCGCTGAAGAGAATGTTAGCAAAGAGGTAACCGGGACAGTGAAAACAGTACTCAAAGAGAGGGAGAGCAAGCTCTCTCTTGGCACTTTGGATGTGGGACATACAGCGAGATGTTTGCTGCTTTTGCGTTTGGCTGTTGGGAGATTTACAGCACAAAGATATCTAGTTGATTTGAAGCAGTTCCGAGAAAGTCTAAACATAATCGCCACTTCTCCCTCCTGGCACTTTCCATGTGGGAGATATAGCAGGATGTATATTGGTTTTGAGGACAACTCAATGGACAGTGTAGGGAGAAAAGTTCCTGGCTCCTTGAATGCCGTTCCTGGAGACACTGCGATCAATGTGGGAGATATGTCAAGATGTGTGTTGGTTTTGAGGACGGCTCTCTGGAGAGTCTTAGCAAAGAGGTCACAGGGATAATCAGAGCAATTCTCAGAGACACTGAGAACAAGATGGACAGTTCCCTCCTGGCACTTTCCCTGTAGGAGATACCGCAAGACGTTTCTGTAGATTGGGCACAGCGCTCTGCAGGGTGTTAGCAGAGACTTTCCCGGGACAGTGAAACCCTATGTCAGAGACACTGAGAAGAAGCCCCAATGTTCCCTCCAGGCACTTTCAGTGTGGGTGCCTTCTCCACGTGGTTCCTGGTTTCCCTGCAGCGCTGAAGAGAATGTTAGCAAAGAGGTAACCGGCACAGCGAAAACAGTACTCAAAGACAGGGAGAGCAAGCTCTCTCTTGGCACTTTGGATGTGGGACATACAGCGAGATGTTTGCTGCTTTTGCGTTTGGCTGTTGGGAGATTTACAGCACAAAGATATCTAGTTGATTTGAAGCAGTTCCGAGAAAGTCTAAACATAATCGCCACTTCTCCCTCCTGGCACTTTCCATGTGGGAGATATAGCAGGATGTATATTGGTTTTGAGGACAACTCAATGGACAGTGTAGGGAGAAAAGTTCCTGGCTCCTTGAATGCCGTTCCTGGAGACACTGCGATCAATGAGGGAGATATGTCAAGATGTGTGTTGGTTTTGAGGACGGCTCTCTGGAGAGTCTTAGCAAAGAGGTCACAGGGATAATCAGAGCAATTCTCAGAGACACTGAGAACAAGATGGACAGTTCCCTCCTGGCACTTTCCCTGTAGGAGATACCGCAAGACGTTTCTGTAGATTGGGCACAGCGCTCTGCAGGGTGTTAGCAGAGACTTTCCCGGGACAGTGAAACCCTATGTCAGAGACACTGAGAAGAAGCCCCAATGTTCCCTCCAGGCACTTTCAGTGTGGGTGCCTTCTCCACGTGGTTCCTGGTTTCCCTGCAGCGCTGAAGAGAATGTTAGCAAAGAGGTAACCGGGACAGCGAAAACAGTACTCAAAGAGAGGGAGAGCAAGCTCTCTCTTGGCACTTTGGATGTGGGACATACAGCGAGATGTTTGCTGCTTTTGCGTTTGGCTGTTGGGAGATTTACAGCACAAAGATATCTAGTTGATTTGAAGCAGTTCCGAGAAAGTCTAAACATAATCGCCACTTCTCCCTCCTGGCACTTTCCATGTGGGAGATATAGCAGGATGTATATTGGTTTTGAGGACAACTCAATGGACAGTGTAGGGAGAAAAGTTCCTGGCTCCTTGAATGCCGTTCCTGGAGACACTGCGATCAATGTGGGAGATATGTCAAGATGTGTGTTGGTTTTGAGGACGGCTCTCTGGAGAGTCTTAGCAAAGAGGTCACAGGGATAATCAGAGCAATTCTCAGAGACACTGAGAACAAGATGGACAGTTCCCTCCTGGCACTTTCCCTGTAGGAGATACCGCAAGACGTTTCTGTAGATTGGGCACAGCGCTCTGCAGGGTGTTAGCAGAGACTTTCCCGGGACAGTGAAACCCTATGTCAGAGACACTGAGAAGAAGCCCCAATGTTCCCTCCAGGCACTTTCAGTGTGGGTGCCTTCTCCACGTGGTTCCTGGTTTCCCTGCAGCGCTGAAGAGAATGTTAGCAAAGAGGTAACCGGGACAGCGAAAACAGTACTCAAAGACAGGGAGAGCAAGCTCTCTCTTGGCACTTTGGATGTGGGACATACAGCGAGATGTTTGCTGCTTTTGCGTTTGGCTGTTGGGAGATTTACAGCACAAAGATATCTAGTTGATTTGAAGCAGTTCCGAGAAAGTCTAAACATAATCGCCACTTCTCCCTCCTGGCACTTTCCATGTGGGAGATATAGCAGGATGTATATTGGTTTTGAGGACAACTCAATGGACAGTGTAGGGAGAAAAGTTCCTGGCTCCTTGAATGCCGTTCCTGGAGACACTGCGATCAATGTGGGAGATATGTCAAGATGTGTGTTGGTTTTGAGGACGGCTCTCTGGAGAGTCTTAGCAAAGAGGTCACAGGGATAATCAGAGCAATTCTCAGAGACACTGAGAACAAGATGGACAGTTCCCTCCTGGCACTTTCCCTGTAGGAGATACCGCAAGACGTTTCTGTAGATTGGGCACAGCGCTCTGCAGGGTGTTAGCAGAGACTTTCCCGGGACAGTGAAACCCTATGTCAGAGACACTGAGAAGAAGCCCCAATGTTCCCTCCAGGCACTTTCAGTGTGGGTGCCTTCTCCACGTGGTTCCTGGTTTCCCTGCAGCGCTGAAGAGAATGTTAGCAAAGAGGTAACCGGGACAGCGAAAACAGTACTCAAAGACAGGGAGAGCAAGCTCTCTCTTGGCACTTTGGATGTGGGACATACAGCGAGATGTTTGCTGCTTTTGCGTTTGGCTGTTGGGAGATTTACAGCACAAAGATATCTAGTTGATTTGAAGCAGTTCCGAGAAAGTCTAAACATAATCGCCACTTCTCCCTCCTGGCACTTTCCATGTGGGAGATATAGCAGGATGTATATTGGTTTTGAGGACAACTCAATGGACAGTGTAGGGAGAAAAGTTCCTGGCTCCTTGAATGCCGTTCCTGGAGACACTGCGATCAATGTGGGACATATGTCAAGATGTGTGTTTGTTTTGAGGACGGCTCTCTGGAGAGTCTTAGCAAAGAGGTCACAGGGATAATCAGAGCAATTCTCAGAGACACTGAGAACAAGATGGACAGTTCCCTCCTGGCACTTTCCCTGTAGGAGATACCGCAAGACGTTTCTGTAGATTGGGCACAGCGCTCTGCAGGGTGTTAGCAGAGACTTTCCCGGGACAGTGAAACCCTATGTCAGAGACACTGAGAAGAAGCCCCAATGTTCCCTCCAGGCACTTTCAGTGTGGGTGCCTTCTCCACGTGGTTCCTGGTTTCCCTGCAGCGCTGAAGAGAATGTTAGCAAAGAGGTAACCGGGACAGTGAAAACAGTACTCAAAGAGAGGGAGAGCAAGCTCTCTCTTGGCACTTTGGATGTGGGACATACAGCGAGATGTTTGCTGCTTTTGCGTTTGGCTGTTGGGAGATTTACAGCACAAAGATATCTAGTTGATTTGAAGCAGTTCCGAGAAAGTCTAAACATAATCGCCACTTCTCCCTCCTGGCACTTTCCATGTGGGAGATATAGCAGGATGTATATTGGTTTTGAGGACAACTCAATGGACAGTGTAGGGAGAAAAGTTCCTGGCTCCTTGAATGCCGTTCCTGGAGACACTGCGATCAATGTGGGAGATATGTCAAGATGTGTGTTGGTTTTGAGGACGGCTCTCTGGAGAGTCTTAGCAAAGAGGTCACAGGGATAATCAGAGCAATTCTCAGAGACACTGAGAACAAGATGGACAGTTCCCTCCTGGCACTTTCCCTGTAGGAGATACCGCAAGACGTTTCTGTAGATTGGGCACAGCGCTCTGCAGGGTGTTAGCAGAGACTTTCCCGGGACAGTGAAACCCTATGTCAGAGACACTGAGAAGAAGCCCCAATGTTCCCTCCAGGCACTTTCAGTGTGGGTGCCTTCTCCACGTGGTTCCTGGTTTCCCTGCAGCGCTGAAGAGAATGTTAGCAAAGAGGTAACCGGCACAGCGAAAACAGTACTCAAAGACAGGGAGAGCAAGCTCTCTCTTGGCACTTTGGATGTGGGACATACAGCGAGATGTTTGCTGCTTTTGCGTTTGGCTGTTGGGAGATTTACAGCACAAAGATATCTAGTTGATTTGAAGCAGTTCCGAGAAAGTCTAAACATAATCGCCACTTCTCCCTCCTGGCACTTTCCATGTGGGAGATATAGCAGGATGTATATTGGTTTTGAGGACAACTCAATGGACAGTGTAGGGAGAAAAGTTCCTGGCTCCTTGAATGCCGTTCCTGGAGACACTGCGATCAATGTGGGACATATGTCAAGATGTGTGTTTGTTTTGAGGACGGCTCTCTGGAGAGTCTTAGCAAAGAGGTCACAGGGATAATCAGAGCAATTCTCAGAGACACTGAGAACAAGATGGACAGTTCCCTCCTGGCACTTTCCCTGTAGGAGATACCGCAAGACGTTTCTGTAGATTGGGCACAGCGCTCTGCAGGGTGTTAGCAGAGACTTTCCCGGGACAGTGAAACCCTATGTCAGAGACACTGAGAAGAAGCCCCAATGTTCCCTCCAGGCACTTTCAGTGTGGGTGCCTTCTCCACGTGGTTCCTGGTTTCCCTGCAGCGCTGAAGAGAATGTTAGCAAAGAGGTAACCGGGACAGTGAAAACAGTACTCAAAGACAGGGAGAGCAAGCTCTCTCTTGGCACTTTGGATGTGGGACATACAGCGAGATGTTTGCTGCTTTTGCGTTTGGCTGTTGGGAGATTTACAGCACAAAGATATCTAGTTGATTTGAAGCAGTTCCGAGAAAGTCTAAACATAATCGCCACTTCTCCCTCCTGGCACTTTCCATGTGGGAGATATAGCAGGATGTATATTGGTTTTGAGGACAACTCAATGGACAGTGTAGGGAGAAAAGTTCCTGGCTCCTTGAATGCCGTTCCTGGAGACACTGCGATCAATGAGGGAGATATGTCAAGATGTGTGTTGGTTTTGAGGACGGCTCTCTGGAGAGTCTTAGCAAAGAGGTCACAGGGATAATCAGAGCAATTCTCAGAGACACTGAGAACAAGATGGACAGTTCCCTCCTGGCACTTTCCCTGTAGGAGATACCGCAAGACGTTTCTGTAGATTGGGCACAGCGCTCTGCAGGGTGTTAGCAGAGACTTTCCCGGGACAGTGAAACCCTATGTCAGAGACACTGAGAAGAAGCCCCAATGTTCCCTCCAGGCACTTTCAGTGTGGGTGCCTTCTCCACGTGGTTCCTGGTTTCCCTGCAGCGCTGAAGAGAATGTTAGCAAAGAGGTAACCGGGACAGCGAAAACAGTACTCAAAGAGAGGGAGAGCAAGCTCTCTCTTGGCACTTTGGATGTGGGACATACAGCGAGATGTTTGCTGCTTTTGCGTTTGGCTGTTGGGAGATTTACAGCACAAAGATATCTAGTTGATTTGAAGCAGTTCCGAGAAAGTCTAAACATAATCGCCACTTCTCCCTCCTGGCACTTTCCATGTGGGAGATATAGCAGGATGTATATTGGTTTTGAGGACAACTCAATGGACAGTGTAGGGAGAAAAGTTCCTGGCTCCTTGAATGCCGTTCCTGGAGACACTGCGATCAATGTGGGAGATATGTCAAGATGTGTGTTGGTTTTGAGGACGGCTCTCTGGAGAGTCTTAGCAAAGAGGTCACAGGGATAATCAGAGCAATTCTCAGAGACACTGAGAACAAGATGGACAGTTCCCTCCTGGCACTTTCCCTGTAGGAGATACCGCAAGACGTTTCTGTAGATTGGGCACAGCGCTCTGCAGGGTGTTAGCAGAGACTTTCCCGGGACAGTGAAACCCTATGTCAGAGACACTGAGAAGAAGCCCCAATGTTCCCTCCAGGCACTTTCAGTGTGGGTGCCTTCTCCACGTGGTTCCTGGTTTCCCTGCAGCGCTGAAGAGAATGTTAGCAAAGAGGTAACCGGGACAGCGAAAACAGTACTCAAAGACAGGGAGAGCAAGCTCTCTCTTGGCACTTTGGATGTGGGACATACAGCGAGATGTTTGCTGCTTTTGCGTTTGGCTGTTGGGAGATTTACAGCACAAAGATATCTAGTTGATTTGAAGCAGTTCCGAGAAAGTCTAAACATAATCGCCACTTCTCCCTCCTGGCACTTTCCATGTGGGAGATATAGCAGGATGTATATTGGTTTTGAGGACAACTCAATGGACAGTGTAGGGAGAAAAGTTCCTGGCTCCTTGAATGCCGTTCCTGGAGACACTGCGATCAATGTGGGAGATATGTCAAGATGTGTGTTTGTTTTGAGGACGGCTCTCTGGAGAGTCTTAGCAAAGAGGTCACAGGGATAATCAGAGCAATTCTCAGAGACACTGAGAACAAGCTCGACAATTCCCTCCTGGCACTTTCCCTGTAGGAGATACCGCAAGACGTTTCTGTAGATTGGGCACAGCGCTCTGCAGGGTGTTAGCAGAGACTTTCCCGGGACAGTGAAACCCTATGTCAGAGACACTGAGAAGAAGCCCCAATGTTCCCTCCAGGCACTTTCAGTGTGGGTGCCTTCTCCACGTGGTTCCTGCTTTCCCTGCAGCGCTGAAGAGAATGTTAGCAAAGAGGTAACCGGGACAGCGAAAACAGTACTCAAAGACAGGGAGAGCAAGCTCTCTCTTGGCACTTTGGATGTGGGACATACAGCGAGATGTTTGCTGCTTTTGCGTTTGGCTGTTGGGAGATTTACAGCACAAAGATATCTAGTTGATTTGAAGCAGTTCCGAGAAAGTCTAAACATAATCGCCACTTCTCCCTCCTGGCACTTTCCATGTGGGAGATATAGCAGGATGTATATTGGTTTTGAGGACAACTCAATGGACAGTGTAGGGAGAAAAGTTCCTGGCTCCTTGAATGCCGTTCCTGGAGACACTGCGATCAATGAGGGAGATATGTCAAGATGTGTGTTGGTTTTGAGGACGGCTCTCTGGAGAGTCTTAGCAAAGAGGTCACAGGGATAATCAGAGCAATTCTCAGAGACACTGAGAACAAGATGGACAGTTCCCTCCTGGCACTTTCCCTGTAGGAGATACCGCAAGACGTTTCTGTAGATTGGGCACAGCGCTCTGCAGGGTGTTAGCAGAGACTTTCCCGGGACAGTGAAACCCTATGTCAGAGACACTGAGAAGAAGCCCCAATGTTCCCTCCAGGCACTTTCAGTGTGGGTGCCTTCTCCACGTGGTTCCTGGTTTCCCTGCAGCGCTGAAGAGAATGTTAGCAAAGAGGTAACCGGGACAGTGAAAACAGTACTCAAAGAGAGGGAGAGCAAGCTCTCTCTTGGCACTTTGGATGTGGGACATACAGCGAGATGTTTGCTGCTTTTGCGTTTGGCTGTTGGGAGATTTACAGCACAAAGATATCTAGTTGATTTGAAGCAGTTCCGAGAAAGTCTAAACATAATCGCCACTTCTCCCTCCTGGCACTTTCCATGTGGGAGATATAGCAGGATGTATATTGGTTTTGAGGACAACTCAATGGACAGTGTAGGGAGAAAAGTTCCTGGCTCCTTGAATGCCGTTCCTGGAGACACTGCGATCAATGAGGGAGATATGTCAAGATGTGTGTTGGTTTTGAGGACGGCTCTCTGGAGAGTCTTAGCAAAGAGGTCACAGGGATAATCAGAGCAATTCTCAGAGACACTGAGAACAAGATGGACAGTTCCCTCCTGGCACTTTCCCTGTAGGAGATACCGCAAGACGTTTCTGTAGATTGGGCACAGCGCTCTGCAGGGTGTTAGCAGAGACTTTCCCGGGACAGTGAAACCCTATGTCAGAGACACTGAGAAGAAGCCCCAATGTTCCCTCCAGGCACTTTCAGTGTGGGTGCCTTCTCCACGTGGTTCCTGGTTTCCCTGCAGCGCTGAAGAGAATGTTAGCAAAGAGGTAACCGGGACAGCGAAAACAGTACTCAAAGAGAGGGAGAGCAAGCTCTCTCTTGGCACTTTGGATGTGGGACATACAGCGAGATGTTTGCTGCTTTTGCGTTTGGCTGTTGGGAGATTTACAGCACAAAGATATCTAGTTGATTTGAAGCAGTTCCGAGAAAGTCTAAACATAATCGCCACTTCTCCCTCCTGGCACTTTCCATGTGGGAGATATAGCAGGATGTATATTGGTTTTGAGGACAACTCAATGGACAGTGTAGGGAGAAAAGTTCCTGGCTCCTTGAATGCCGTTCCTGGAGACACTGCGATCAATGTGGGAGATATGTCAAGATGTGTGTTGGTTTTGAGGACGGCTCTCTGGAGAGTCTTAGCAAAGAGGTCACAGGGATAATCAGAGCAATTCTCAGAGACACTGAGAACAAGATGGACAGTTCCCTCCTGGCACTTTCCCTGTAGGAGATACCGCAAGACGTTTCTGTAGATTGGGCACAGCGCTCTGCAGGGTGTTAGCAGAGACTTTCCCGGGACAGTGAAACCCTATGTCAGAGACACTGAGAAGAAGCCCCAATGTTCCCTCCAGGCACTTTCAGTGTGGGTGCCTTCTCCACGTGGTTCCTGGTTTCCCTGCAGCGCTGAAGAGAATGTTAGCAAAGAGGTAACCGGCACAGCGAAAACAGTACTCAAAGACAGGGAGAGCAAGCTCTCTCTTGGCACTTTGGATGTGGGACATACAGCGAGATGTTTGCTGCTTTTGCGTTTGGCTGTTGGGAGATTTACAGCACAAAGATATCTAGTTGATTTGAAGCAGTTCCGAGAAAGTCTAAACATAATCGCCACTTCTCCCTCCTGGCACTTTCCATGTGGGAGATATAGCAGGATGTATATTGGTTTTGAGGACAACTCAATGGACAGTGTAGGGAGAAAAGTTCCTGGCTCCTTGAATGCCGTTCCTGGAGACACTGCGATCAATGTGGGACATATGTCAAGATGTGTGTTTGTTTTGAGGACGGCTCTCTGGAGAGTCTTAGCAAAGAGGTCACAGGGATAATCAGAGCAATTCTCAGAGACACTGAGAACAAGATGGACAGTTCCCTCCTGGCACTTTCCCTGTAGGAGATACCGCAAGACGTTTCTGTAGATTGGGCACAGCGCTCTGCAGGGTGTTAGCAGAGACTTTCCCGGGACAGTGAAACCCTATGTCAGAGACACTGAGAAGAAGCCCCAATGTTCCCTCCAGGCACTTTCAGTGTGGGTGCCTTCTCCACGTGGTTCCTGGTTTCCCTGCAGCGCTGAAGAGAATGTTAGCAAAGAGGTAACCGGGACAGTGAAAACAGTACTCAAAGACAGGGAGAGCAAGCTCTCTCTTGGCACTTTGGATGTGGGACATACAGCGAGATGTTTGCTGCTTTTGCGTTTGGCTGTTGGGAGATTTACAGCACAAAGATATCTAGTTGATTTGAAGCAGTTCCGAGAAAGTCTAAACATAATCGCCACTTCTCCCTCCTGGCACTTTCCATGTGGGAGATATAGCAGGATGTATATTGGTTTTGAGGACAACTCAATGGACAGTGTAGGGAGAAAAGTTCCTGGCTCCTTGAATGCCGTTCCTGGAGACACTGCGATCAATGTGGGAGATATGTCAAGATGTGTGTTGGTTTTGAGGACGGCTCTCTGGAGAGTCTTAGCAAAGAGGTCACAGGGATAATCAGAGCAATTCTCAGAGACACTGAGAACAAGCTCGACAATTCCCTCCTGGCACTTTCCCTGTAGGAGATACCGCAAGACGTTTCTGTAGATTGGGCACAGCGCTCTGCAGGGTGTTAGCAGAGACTTTCCCGGGACAGTGAAACCCTATGTCAGAGACACTGAGAAGAAGCCCCAATGTTCCCTCCAGGCACTTTCAGTGTGGGTGCCTTCTCCACGTGGTTCCTGGTTTCCCTGCAGCGCTGAAGAGAATGTTAGCAAAGAGGTAACCGGCACAGTGAAAACAGTACTCAAAGAGAGGGAGAGCAAGCTCTCTCTTGGCACTTTGGATGTGGGACATACAGCGAGATGTTTGCTGCTTTTGCGTTTGGCTGTTGGGAGATTTACAGCACAAAGATATCTAGTTGATTTGAAGCAGTTCCGAGAAAGTCTAAACATAATCGCCACTTCTCCCTCCTGGCACTTTCCATGTGGGAGATATAGCAGGATGTATATTGGTTTTGAGGACAACTCAATGGACAGTGTAGGGAGAAAAGTTCCTGGCTCCTTGAATGCCGTTCCTGGAGACACTGCGATCAATGTGGGAGATATGTCAAGATGTGTGTTGGTTTTGAGGACGGCTCTCTGGAGAGTCTTAGCAAAGAGGTCACAGGGATAATCAGAGCAATTCTCAGAGACACTGAGAACAAGCTCGACAATTCCCTCCTGGCACTTTCCCTGTAGGAGATACCGCAAGACGTTTCTGTAGATTGGGCACAGCGCTCTGCAGGGTGTTAGCAGAGACTTTCCCGGGACAGTGAAACCCTATGTCAGAGACACTGAGAAGAAGCCCCAATGTTCCCTCCAGGCACTTTCAGTGTGGGTGCCTTCTCCACGTGGTTCCTGGTTTCCCTGCAGCGCTGAAGAGAATGTTAGCAAAGAGGTAACCGGCACAGTGAAAACAGTACTCAAAGAGAGGGAGAGCAAGCTCTCTCTTGGCACTTTGGATGTGGGACATACAGCGAGATGTTTGCTGCTTTTGCGTTTGGCTGTTGGGAGATTTACAGCACAAAGATATCTAGTTGATTTGAAGCAGTTCCGAGAAAGTCTAAACATAATCGCCACTTCTCCCTCCTGGCACTTTCCATGTGGGAGATATAGCAGGATGTATATTGGTTTTGAGGACAACTCAATGGACAGTGTAGGGAGAAAAGTTCCTGGCTCCTTGAATGCCGTTCCTGGAGACACTGCGATCAATGAGGGAGATATGTCAAGATGTGTGTTGGTTTTGAGGACGGCTCTCTGGAGAGTCTTAGCAAAGAGGTCACAGGGATAATCAGAGCAATTCTCAGAGACACTGAGAACAAGATGGACAGTTCCCTCCTGGCACTTTCCCTGTAGGAGATACCGCAAGACGTTTCTGTAGATTGGGCACAGCGCTCTGCAGGGTGTTAGCAGAGACTTTCCCGGGACAGTGAAACCCTATGTCAGAGACACTGAGAAGAAGCCCCAATGTTCCCTCCAGGCACTTTCAGTGTGGGTGCCTTCTCCACGTGGTTCCTGGTTTCCCTGCAGCGCTGAAGAGAATGTTAGCAAAGAGGTAACCGGGACAGTGAAAACAGTACTCAAAGAGAGGGAGAGCAAGCTCTCTCTTGGCACTTTGGATGTGGGACATACAGCGAGATGTTTGCTGCTTTTGCGTTTGGCTGTTGGGAGATTTACAGCACAAAGATATCTAGTTGATTTGAAGCAGTTCCGAGAAAGTCTAAACATAATCGCCACTTCTCCCTCCTGGCACTTTCCATGTGGGAGATATAGCAGGATGTATATTGGTTTTGAGGACAACTCAATGGACAGTGTAGGGAGAAAAGTTCCTGGCTCCTTGAATGCCGTTCCTGGAGACACTGCGATCAATGAGGGAGATATGTCAAGATGTGTGTTGGTTTTGAGGACGGCTCTCTGGAGAGTCTTAGCAAAGAGGTCACAGGGATAATCAGAGCAATTCTCAGAGACACTGAGAACAAGATGGACAGTTCCCTCCTGGCACTTTCCCTGTAGGAGATACCGCAAGACGTTTCTGTAGATTGGGCACAGCGCTCTGCAGGGTGTTAGCAGAGACTTTCCCGGGACAGTGAAACCCTATGTCAGAGACACTGAGAAGAAGCCCCAATGTTCCCTCCAGGCACTTTCAGTGTGGGTGCCTTCTCCACGTGGTTCCTGGTTTCCCTGCAGCGCTGAAGAGAATGTTAGCAAAGAGGTAACCGGGACAGCGAAAACAGTACTCAAAGACAGGGAGAGCAAGCTCTCTCTTGGCACTTTGGATGTGGGACATACAGCGAGATGTTTGCTGCTTTTGCGTTTGGCTGTTGGGAGATTTACAGCACAAAGATATCTAGTTGATTTGAAGCAGTTCCGAGAAAGTCTAAACATAATCGCCACTTCTCCCTCCTGGCACTTTCCATGTGGGAGATATAGCAGGATGTATATTGGTTTTGAGGACAACTCAATGGACAGTGTAGGGAGAAAAGTTCCTGGCTCCTTGAATGCCGTTCCTGGAGACACTGCGATCAATGTGGGAGATATGTCAAGATGTGTGTTGGTTTTGAGGACGGCTCTCTGGAGAGTCTTAGCAAAGAGGTCACAGGGATAATCAGAGCAATTCTCAGAGACACTGAGAACAAGATGGACAGTTCCCTCCTGGCACTTTCCCTGTAGGAGATACCGCAAGACGTTTCTGTAGATTGGGCACAGCGCTCTGCAGGGTGTTAGCAGAGACTTTCCCGGGACAGTGAAACCCTATGTCAGAGACACTGAGAAGAAGCCCCAATGTTCCCTCCAGGCACTTTCAGTGTGGGTGCCTTCTCCACGTGGTTCCTGGTTTCCCTGCAGCGCTGAAGAGAATGTTAGCAAAGAGGTAACCGGCACAGCGAAAACAGTACTCAAAGACAGGGAGAGCAAGCTCTCTCTTGGCACTTTGGATGTGGGACATACAGCGAGATGTTTGCTGCTTTTGCGTTTGGCTGTTGGGAGATTTACAGCACAAAGATATCTAGTTGATTTGAAGCAGTTCCGAGAAAGTCTAAACATAATCGCCACTTCTCCCTCCTGGCACTTTCCATGTGGGAGATATAGCAGGATGTATATTGGTTTTGAGGACAACTCAATGGACAGTGTAGGGAGAAAAGTTCCTGGCTCCTTGAATGCCGTTCCTGGAGACACTGCGATCAATGTGGGACATATGTCAAGATGTGTGTTTGTTTTGAGGACGGCTCTCTGGAGAGTCTTAGCAAAGAGGTCACAGGGATAATCAGAGCAATTCTCAGAGACACTGAGAACAAGATGGACAGTTCCCTCCTGGCACTTTCCCTGTAGGAGATACCGCAAGACGTTTCTGTAGATTGGGCACAGCGCTCTGCAGGGTGTTAGCAGAGACTTTCCCGGGACAGTGAAACCCTATGTCAGAGACACTGAGAAGAAGCCCCAATGTTCCCTCCAGGCACTTTCAGTGTGGGTGCCTTCTCCACGTGGTTCCTGGTTTCCCTGCAGCGCTGAAGAGAATGTTAGCAAAGAGGTAACCGGGACAGTGAAAACAGTACTCAAAGACAGGGAGAGCAAGCTCTCTCTTGGCACTTTGGATGTGGGACATACAGCGAGATGTTTGCTGCTTTTGCGTTTGGCTGTTGGGAGATTTACAGCACAAAGATATCTAGTTGATTTGAAGCAGTTCCGAGAAAGTCTAAACATAATCGCCACTTCTCCCTCCTGGCACTTTCCATGTGGGAGATATAGCAGGATGTATATTGGTTTTGAGGACAACTCAATGGACAGTGTAGGGAGAAAAGTTCCTGGCTCCTTGAATGCCGTTCCTGGAGACACTGCGATCAATGTGGGAGATATGTCAAGATGTGTGTTGGTTTTGAGGACGGCTCTCTGGAGAGTCTTAGCAAAGAGGTCACAGGGATAATCAGAGCAATTCTCAGAGACACTGAGAACAAGCTCGACAATTCCCTCCTGGCACTTTCCCTGTAGGAGATACCGCAAGACGTTTCTGTAGATTGGGCACAGCGCTCTGCAGGGTGTTAGCAGAGACTTTCCCGGGACAGTGAAACCCTATGTCAGAGACACTGAGAAGAAGCCCCAATGTTCCCTCCAGGCACTTTCAGTGTGGGTGCCTTCTCCACGTGGTTCCTGGTTTCCCTGCAGCGCTGAAGAGAATGTTTGCAAAGAGGTAACCGGCACAGTGAAAACAGTACTCAAAGAGAGGGAGAGCAAGCTCTCTCTTGGCACTTTGGATGTGGGACATACAGCGAGATGTTTGCTGCTTTTGCGTTTGGCTGTTGGGAGATTTACAGCACAAAGATATCTAGTTGATTTGAAGCAGTTCCGAGAAAGTCTAAACATAATCGCCACTTCTCCCTCCTGGCACTTTCCATGTGGGAGATATAGCAGGATGTATATTGGTTTTGAGGACAACTCAATGGACAGTGTAGGGAGAAAAGTTCCTGGCTCCTTGAATGCCGTTCCTGGAGACACTGCGATCAATGAGGGAGATATGTCAAGATGTGTGTTGGTTTTGAGGACGGCTCTCTGGAGAGTCTTAGCAAAGAGGTCACAGGGATAATCAGAGCAATTCTCAGAGACACTGAGAACAAGATGGACAGTTCCCTCCTGGCACTTTCCCTGTAGGAGATACCGCAAGACGTTTCTGTAGATTGGGCACAGCGCTCTGCAGGGTGTTAGCAGAGACTTTCCCGGGACAGTGAAACCCTATGTCAGAGACACTGAGAAGAAGCCCCAATGTTCCCTCCAGGCACTTTCAGTGTGGGTGCCTTCTCCACGTGGTTCCTGGTTTCCCTGCAGCGCTGAAGAGAATGTTAGCAAAGAGGTAACCGGCACAGTGAAAACAGTACTCAAAGAGAGGGAGAGCAAGCTCTCTCTTGGCACTTTGGATGTGGGACATACAGCGAGATGTTTGCTGCTTTTGCGTTTGGCTGTTGGGAGATTTACAGCACAAAGATATCTAGTTGATTTGAAGCAGTTCCGAGAAAGTCTAAACATAATCGCCACTTCTCCCTCCTGGCACTTTCCATGTGGGAGATATAGCAGGATGTATATTGGTTTTGAGGACAACTCAATGGACAGTGTAGGGAGAAAAGTTCCTGGCTCCTTGAATGCCGTTCCTGGAGACACTGCGATCAATGAGGGAGATATGTCAAGATGTGTGTTGGTTTTGAGGACGTTTTGAGGACGGCTCTCTGGAGAGTCTTAGCAAAGAGGTCACAGGGATAATCAGAGCAATTCTCAGAGACACTGAGAACAAGATGGACAGTTCCCTCCTGGCACTTTCCCTGTAGGAGATACCGCAAGACGTTTCTGTAGATTGGGCACAGCGCTCTGCAGGGTGTTAGCAGAGACTTTCCCGGGACAGTGAAACCCTATGTCAGAGACACTGAGAAGAAGCCCCAATGTTCCCTCCAGGCACTTTCAGTGTGGGTGCCTTCTCCACGTGGTTCCTGGTTTCCCTGCAGCGCTGAAGAGAATGTTAGCAAAGAGGTAACCGGGACAGTGAAAACAGTACTCAAAGAGAGGGAGAGCAAGCTCTCTCTTGGCACTTTGGATGTGGGACATACAGCGAGATGTTTGCTGCTTTTGCGTTTGGCTGTTGGGAGATTTACAGCACAAAGATATCTAGTTGATTTGAAGCAGTTCCGAGAAAGTCTAAACATAATCGCCACTTCTCCCTCCTGGCACTTTCCATGTGGGAGATATAGCAGG
The DNA here is from genome assembly GCF_963924245.1 of Chroicocephalus ridibundus. Lineage (NCBI taxonomy): Eukaryota > Metazoa > Chordata > Aves > Charadriiformes > Laridae > Chroicocephalus > Chroicocephalus ridibundus. The sequence goes on along the minus strand of NW_026961178.1, from coordinate 75,871 downwards.
ATGTATATTGGTTTTGAGGACAACTCAATGGACAGTGTAGGGAGAAAAGTTCCTGGCTCCTTGAATGCCGTTCCTGGAGACACTGCGATCAATGAGGGAGATATGTCAAGATGTGTGTTGGTTTTGAGGACGGCTCTCTGGAGAGTCTTAGCAAAGAGGTCACAGGGATAATCAGAGCAATTCTCAGAGACACTGAGAACAAGATGGACAGTTCCCTCCTGGCACTTTCCCTGTAGGAGATACCGCAAGACGTTTCTGTAGATTGGGCACAGCGCTCTGCAGGGTGTTAGCAGAGACTTTCCCGGGACAGTGAAACCCTATGTCAGAGACACTGAGAAGAAGCCCCAATGTTCCCTCCAGGCACTTTCAGTGTGGGTGCCTTCTCCACGTGGTTCCTGGTTTCCCTGCAGCGCTGAAGAGAATGTTAGCAAAGAGGTAACCGGGACAGCGAAAACAGTACTCAAAGAGAGGGAGAGCAAGCTCTCTCTTGGCACTTTGGATGTGGGACATACAGCGAGATGTTTGCTGCTTTTGCGTTTGGCTGTTGGGAGATTTACAGCACAAAGATATCTAGTTGATTTGAAGCAGTTCCGAGAAAGTCTAAACATAATCGCCACTTCTCCCTCCTGGCACTTTCCATGTGGGAGATATAGCAGGATGTATATTGGTTTTGAGGACAACTCAATGGACAGTGTAGGGAGAAAAGTTCCTGGCTCCTTGAATGCCGTTCCTGGAGACACTGCGATCAATGTGGGAGATATGTCAAGATGTGTGTTGGTTTTGAGGACGGCTCTCTGGAGAGTCTTAGCAAAGAGGTCACAGGGATAATCAGAGCAATTCTCAGAGACACTGAGAACAAGATGGACAGTTCCCTCCTGGCACTTTCCCTGTAGGAGATACCGCAAGACGTTTCTGTAGATTGGGCACAGCGCTCTGCAGGGTGTTAGCAGAGACTTTCCCGGGACAGTGAAACCCTATGTCAGAGACACTGAGAAGAAGCCCCAATGTTCCCTCCAGGCACTTTCAGTGTGGGTGCCTTCTCCACGTGGTTCCTGGTTTCCCTGCAGCGCTGAAGAGAATGTTAGCAAAGAGGTAACCGGCACAGCGAAAACAGTACTCAAAGACAGGGAGAGCAAGCTCTCTCTTGGCACTTTGGATGTGGGACATACAGCGAGATGTTTGCTGCTTTTGCGTTTGGCTGTTGGGAGATTTACAGCACAAAGATATCTAGTTGATTTGAAGCAGTTCCGAGAAAGTCTAAACATAATCGCCACTTCTCCCTCCTGGCACTTTCCATGTGGGAGATATAGCAGGATGTATATTGGTTTTGAGGACAACTCAATGGACAGTGTAGGGAGAAAAGTTCCTGGCTCCTTGAATGCCGTTCCTGGAGACACTGCGATCAATGTGGGACATATGTCAAGATGTGTGTTTGTTTTGAGGACGGCTCTCTGGAGAGTCTTAGCAAAGAGGTCACAGGGATAATCAGAGCAATTCTCAGAGACACTGAGAACAAGATGGACAGTTCCCTCCTGGCACTTTCCCTGTAGGAGATACCGCAAGACGTTTCTGTAGATTGGGCACAGCGCTCTGCAGGGTGTTAGCAGAGACTTTCCCGGGACAGTGAAACCCTATGTCAGAGACACTGAGAAGAAGCCCCAATGTTCCCTCCAGGCACTTTCAGTGTGGGTGCCTTCTCCACGTGGTTCCTGGTTTCCCTGCAGCGCTGAAGAGAATGTTAGCAAAGAGGTAACCGGGACAGCGAAAACAGTACTCAAAGACAGGGAGAGCAAGCTCTCTCTTGGCACTTTGGATGTGGGACATACAGCGAGATGTTTGCTGCTTTTGCGTTTGGCTGTTGGGAGATTTACAGCACAAAGATATCTAGTTGATTTGAAGCAGTTCCGAGAAAGTCTAAACATAATCGCCACTTCTCCCTCCTGGCACTTTCCATGTGGGAGATATAGCAGGATGTATATTGGTTTTGAGGACAACTCAATGGACAGTGTAGGGAGAAAAGTTCCTGGCTCCTTGAATGCCGTTCCTGGAGACACTGCGATCAATGTGGGAGATATGTCAAGATGTGTGTTGGTTTTGAGGACGGCTCTCTGGAGAGTCTTAGCAAAGAGGTCACAGGGATAATCAGAGCAATTCTCAGAGACACTGAGAACAAGCTCGACAATTCCCTCCTGGCACTTTCCCTGTAGGAGATACCGCAAGACGTTTCTGTAGATTGGGCACAGCGCTCTGCAGGGTGTTAGCAGAGACTTTCCCGGGACAGTGAAACCCTATGTCAGAGACACTGAGAAGAAGCCCCAATGTTCCCTCCAGGCACTTTCAGTGTGGGTGCCTTCTCCACGTGGTTCCTGGTTTCCCTGCAGCGCTGAAGAGAATGTTAGCAAAGAGGTAACCGGCACAGCGAAAACAGTACTCAAAGAGAGGGAGAGCAAGCTCTCTCTTGGCACTTTGGATGTGGGACATACAGCGAGATGTTTGCTGCTTTTGCGTTTGGCTGTTGGGAGATTTACAGCACAAAGATATCTAGTTGATTTGAAGCAGTTCCGAGAAAGTCTAAACATAATCGCCACTTCTCCCTCCTGGCACTTTCCATGTGGGAGATATAGCAGGATGTATATTGGTTTTGAGGACAACTCAATGGACAGTGTAGGGAGAAAAGTTCCTGGCTCCTTGAATGCCGTTCCTGGAGACACTGCGATCAATGTGGGAGATATGTCAAGATGTGTGTTGGTTTTGAGGACGGCTCTCTGGAGAGTCTTAGCAAAGAGGTCACAGGGATAATCAGAGCAATTCTCAGAGACACTGAGAACAAGATGGACAGTTCCCTCCTGGCACTTTCCCTGTAGGAGATACCGCAAGACGTTTCTGTAGATTGGGCACAGCGCTCTGCAGGGTGTTAGCAGAGACTTTCCCGGGACAGTGAAACCCTATGTCAGAGACACTGAGAAGAAGCCCCAATGTTCCCTCCAGGCACTTTCAGTGTGGGTGCCTTCTCCACGTGGTTCCTGGTTTCCCTGCAGCGCTGAAGAGAATGTTAGCAAAGAGGTAACCGGGACAGCGAAAACAGTACTCAAAGACAGGGAGAGCAAGCTCTCTCTTGGCACTTTGGATGTGGGACATACAGCGAGATGTTTGCTGCTTTTGCGTTTGGCTGTTGGGAGATTTACAGCACAAAGATATCTAGTTGATTTGAAGCAGTTCCGAGAAAGTCTAAACATAATCGCCACTTCTCCCTCCTGGCACTTTCCATGTGGGAGATATAGCAGGATGTATATTGGTTTTGAGGACAACTCAATGGACAGTGTAGGGAGAAAAGTTCCTGGCTCCTTGAATGCCGTTCCTGGAGACACTGCGATCAATGTGGGACATATGTCAAGATGTGTGTTGGTTTTGAGGACGGCTCTCTGGAGAGTCTTAGCAAAGAGGTCACAGGGATAATCAGAGCAATTCTCAGAGACACTGAGAACAAGCTCGACAATTCCCTCCTGGCACTTTCCCTGTAGGAGATACCGCAAGACGTTTCTGTAGATTGGGCACAGCGCTCTGCAGGGTGTTAGCAGAGACTTTCCCGGGACAGTGAAACCCTATGTCAGAGACACTGAGAAGAAGCCCCAATGTTCCCTCCAGGCACTTTCAGTGTGGGTGCCTTCTCCACGTGGTTCCTGGTTTCCCTGCAGCGCTGAAGAGAATGTTAGCAAAGAGGTAACCGGCACAGCGAAAACAGTACTCAAAGACAGGGAGAGCAAGCTCTCTCTTGGCACTTTGGATGTGGGACATACAGCGAGATGTTTGCTGCTTTTGCGTTTGGCTGTTGGGAGATTTACAGCACAAAGATATCTAGTTGATTTGAAGCAGTTCCGAGAAAGTCTAAACATAATCGCCACTTCTCCCTCCTGGCACTTTCCATGTGGGAGATATAGCAGGATGTATATTGGTTTTGAGGACAACTCAATGGACAGTGTAGGGAGAAAAGTTCCTGGCTCCTTGAATGCCGTTCCTGGAGACACTGCGATCAATGTGGGAGATATGTCAAGATGTGTGTTGGTTTTGAGGACGGCTCTCTGGAGAGTCTTAGCAAAGAGGTCACAGGGATAATCAGAGCAATTCTCAGAGACACTGAGAACAAGCTCGACAATTCCCTCCTGGCACTTTCCCTGTAGGAGATACCGCAAGACGTTTCTGTAGATTGGGCACAGCGCTCTGCAGGGTGTTAGCAGAGACTTTCCCGGGACAGTGAAACCCTATGTCAGAGACACTGAGAAGAAGCCCCAATGTTCCCTCCAGGCACTTTCAGTGTGGGTGCCTTCTCCACGTGGTTCCTGGTTTCCCTGCAGCGCTGAAGAGAATGTTAGCAAAGAGGTAACCGGGACAGCGAAAACAGTACTCAAAGACAGGGAGAGCAAGCTCTCTCTTGGCACTTTGGATGTGGGACATACAGCGAGATGTTTGCTGCTTTTGCGTTTGGCTGTTGGGAGATTTACAGCACAAAGATATCTAGTTGATTTGAAGCAGTTCCGAGAAAGTCTAAACATAATCGCCACTTCTCCCTCCTGGCACTTTCCATGTGGGAGATATAGCAGGATGTATATTGGTTTTGAGGACAACTCAATGGACAGTGTAGGGAGAAAAGTTCCTGGCTCCTTGAATGCCGTTCCTGGAGACACTGCGATCAATGTGGGAGATATGTCAAGATGTGTGTTGGTTTTGAGGACGGCTCTCTGGAGAGTCTTAGCAAAGAGGTCACAGGGATAATCAGAGCAATTCTCAGAGACACTGAGAACAAGATGGACAGTTCCCTCCTGGCACTTTCCCTGTAGGAGATACCGCAAGACGTTTCTGTAGATTGGGCACAGCGCTCTGCAGGGTGTTAGCAGAGACTTTCCCGGGACAGTGAAACCCTATGTCAGAGACACTGAGAAGAAGCCCCAATGTTCCCTCCAGGCACTTTCAGTGTGGGTGCCTTCTCCACGTGGTTCCTGGTTTCCCTGCAGCGCTGAAGAGAATGTTAGCAAAGAGGTAACCGGGACAGCGAAAACAGTACTCAAAGACAGGGAGAGCAAGCTCTCTCTTGGCACTTTGGATGTGGGACATACAGCGAGATGTTTGCTGCTTTTGCGTTTGGCTGTTGGGAGATTTACAGCACAAAGATATCTAGTTGATTTGAAGCAGTTCCGAGAAAGTCTAAACATAATCGCCACTTCTCCCTCCTGGCACTTTCCATGTGGGAGATATAGCAGGATGTATATTGGTTTTGAGGACAACTCAATGGACAGTGTAGGGAGAAAAGTTCCTGGCTCCTTGAATGCCGTTCCTGGAGACACTGCGATCAATGTGGGACATATGTCAAGATGTGTGTTTGTTTTGAGGACGGCTCTCTGGAGAGTCTTAGCAAAGAGGTCACAGGGATAATCAGAGCAATTCTCAGAGACACTGAGAACAAGCTCGACAATTCCCTCCTGGCACTTTCCCTGTAGGAGATACCGCAAGACGTTTCTGTAGATTGGGCACAGCGCTCTGCAGGGTGTTAGCAGAGACTTTCCCGGGACAGTGAAACCCTATGTCAGAGACACTGAGAAGAAGCCCCAATGTTCCCTCCAGGCACTTTCAGTGTGGGTGCCTTCTCCACGTGGTTCCTGGTTTCCCTGCAGCGCTGAAGAGAATGTTAGCAAAGAGGTAACCGGGACAGCGAAAACAGTACTCAAAGACAGGGAGAGCAAGCTCTCTCTTGGCACTTTGGATGTGGGACATACAGCGAGATGTTTGCTGCTTTTGCGTTTGGCTGTTGGGAGATTTACAGCACAAAGATATCTAGTTGATTTGAAGCAGTTCCGAGAAAGTCTAAACATAATCGCCACTTCTCCCTCCTGGCACTTTCCATGTGGGAGATATAGCAGGATGTATATTGGTTTTGAGGACAACTCAATGGACAGTGTAGGGAGAAAAGTTCCTGGCTCCTTGAATGCCGTTCCTGGAGACACTGCGATCAATGTGGGAGATATGTCAAGATGTGTGTTGGTTTTGAGGACGGCTCTCTGGAGAGTCTTAGCAAAGAGGTCACAGGGATAATCAGAGCAATTCTCAGAGACACTGAGAACAAGCTCGACAATTCCCTCCTGGCACTTTCCCTGTAGGAGATACCGCAAGACGTTTCTGTAGATTGGGCACAGCGCTCTGCAGGGTGTTAGCAGAGACTTTCCCGGGACAGTGAAACCCTATGTCAGAGACACTGAGAAGAAGCCCCAATGTTCCCTCCAGGCACTTTCAGTGTGGGTGCCTTCTCCACGTGGTTCCTGGTTTCCCTGCAGCGCTGAAGAGAATGTTAGCAAAGAGGTAACCGGCACAGCGAAAACAGTACTCAAAGAGAGGGAGAGCAAGCTCTCTCTTGGCACTTTGGATGTGGGACATACAGCGAGATGTTTGCTGCTTTTGCGTTTGGCTGTTGGGAGATTTACAGCACAAAGATATCTAGTTGATTTGAAGCAGTTCCGAGAAAGTCTAAACATAATCGCCACTTCTCCCTCCTGGCACTTTCCATGTGGGAGATATAGCAGGATGTATATTGGTTTTGAGGACAACTCAATGGACAGTGTAGGGAGAAAAGTTCCTGGCTCCTTGAATGCCGTTCCTGGAGACACTGCGATCAATGTGGGACATATGTCAAGATGTGTGTTGGTTTTGAGGACGGCTCTCTGGAGAGTCTTAGCAAAGAGGTCACAGGGATAATCAGAGCAATTCTCAGAGACACTGAGAACAAGATGGACAGTTCCCTCCTGGCACTTTCCCTGTAGGAGATACCGCAAGACGTTTCTGTAGATTGGGCACAGCGCTCTGCAGGGTGTTAGCAGAGACTTTCCCGGGACAGTGAAACCCTATGTCAGAGACACTGAGAAGAAGCCCCAATGTTCCCTCCAGGCACTTTCAGTGTGGGTGCCTTCTCCACGTGGTTCCTGGTTTCCCTGCAGCGCTGAAGAGAATGTTAGCAAAGAGGTAACCGGGACAGCGAAAACAGTACTCAAAGACAGGGAGAGCAAGCTCTCTCTTGGCACTTTGGATGTGGGACATACAGCGAGATGTTTGCTGCTTTTGCGTTTGGCTGTTGGGAGATTTACAGCACAAAGATATCTAGTTGATTTGAAGCAGTTCCGAGAAAGTCTAAACATAATCGCCACTTCTCCCTCCTGGCACTTTCCATGTGGGAGATATAGCAGGATGTATATTGGTTTTGAGGACAACTCAATGGACAGTGTAGGGAGAAAAGTTCCTGGCTCCTTGAATGCCGTTCCTGGAGACACTGCGATCAATGAGGGAGATATGTCAAGATGTGTGTTGGTTTTGAGGACGGCTCTCTGGAGAGTCTTAGCAAAGAGGTCACAGGGATAATCAGAGCAATTCTTAGAGACACTGAGAACAAGATGGACAGTTCCCTCCTGGCACTTTCCCTGTAGGAGATACCGCAAGACGTTTCTGTAGATTGGGCACAGCGCTCTGCAGGGTGTTAGCAGAGACTTTCCCGGGACAGTGAAACCCTATGTCAGAGACACTGAGAAGAAGCCCCAATGTTCCCTCCAGGCACTTTCAGTGTGGGTGCCTTCTCCACGTGGTTCCTGGTTTCCCTGCAGCGCTGAAGAGAATGTTAGCAAAGAGGTAACCGGGACAGCGAAAACAGTACTCAAAGACAGGGAGAGCAAGCTCTCTCTTGGCACTTTGGATGTGGGACATACAGCGAGATGTTTGCTGCTTTTGCGTTTGGCTGTTGGGAGATTTACAGCACAAAGATATCTAGTTGATTTGAAGCAGTTCCGAGAAAGTCTAAACATAATCGCCACTTCTCCCTCCTGGCACTTTCCATGTGGGAGATATAGCAGGATGTATATTGGTTTTGAGGACAACTCAATGGACAGTGTAGGGAGAAAAGTTCCTGGCTCCTTGAATGCCGTTCCTGGAGACACTGCGATCAATGTGGGACATATGTCAAGATGTGTGTTTGTTTTGAGGACGGCTCTCTGGAGAGTCTTAGCAAAGAGGTCACAGGGATAATCAGAGCAATTCTCAGAGACACTGAGAACAAGATGGACAGTTCCCTCCTGGCACTTTCCCTGTAGGAGATACCGCAAGACGTTTCTGTAGATTGGGCACAGCGCTCTGCAGGGTGTTAGCAGAGACTTTCCCGGGACAGTGAAACCCTATGTCAGAGACACTGAGAAGAAGCCCCAATGTTCCCTCCAGGCACTTTCAGTGTGGGTGCCTTCTCCACGTGGTTCCTGGTTTCCCTGCAGCGCTGAAGAGAATGTTAGCAAAGAGGTAACCGGCACAGCGAAAACAGTACTCAAAGAGAGGGAGAGCAAGCTCTCTCTTGGCACTTTGGATGTGGGACATACAGCGAGATGTTTGCTGCTTTTGCGTTTGGCTGTTGGGAGATTTACAGCACAAAGATATCTAGTTGATTTGAAGCAGTTCCGAGAAAGTCTAAACATAATCGCCACTTCTCCCTCCTGGCACTTTCCATGTGGGAGATATAGCAGGATGTATATTGGTTTTGAGGACAACTCAATGGACAGTGTAGGGAGAAAAGTTCCTGGCTCCTTGAATGCCGTTCCTGGAGACACTGCGATCAATGTGGGAGATATGTCAAGATGTGTGTTGGTTTTGAGGACGGCTCTCTGGAGAGTCTTAGCAAAGAGGTCACAGGGATAATCAGAGCAATTCTCAGAGACACTGAGAACAAGATGGACAGTTCCCTCCTGGCACTTTCCCTGTAGGAGATACCGCAAGACGTTTCTGTAGATTGGGCACAGCGCTCTGCAGGGTGTTAGCAGAGACTTTCCCGGGACAGTGAAACCCTATGTCAGAGACACTGAGAAGAAGCCCCAATGTTCCCTCCAGGCACTTTCAGTGTGGGTGCCTTCTCCACGTGGTTCCTGGTTTCCCTGCAGCGCTGAAGAGAATGTTAGCAAAGAGGTAACCGGCACAGCGAAAACAGTACTCAAAGACAGGGAGAGCAAGCTCTCTCTTGGCACTTTGGATGTGGGACATACAGCGAGATGTTTGCTGCTTTTGCGTTTGGCTGTTGGGAGATTTACAGCACAAAGATATCTAGTTGATTTGAAGCAGTTCCGAGAAAGTCTAAACATAATCGCCACTTCTCCCTCCTGGCACTTTCCATGTGGGAGATATAGCAGGATGTATATTGGTTTTGAGGACAACTCAATGGACAGTGTAGGGAGAAAAGTTCCTGGCTCCTTGAATGCCGTTCCTGGAGACACTGCGATCAATGTGGGACATATGTCAAGATGTGTGTTTGTTTTGAGGACGGCTCTCTGGAGAGTCTTAGCAAAGAGGTCACAGGGATAATCAGAGCAATTCTCAGAGACACTGAGAACAAGATGGACAGTTCCCTCCTGGCACTTTCCCTGTAGGAGATACCGCAAGACGTTTCTGTAGATTGGGCACAGCGCTCTGCAGGGTGTTAGCAGAGACTTTCCCGGGACAGTGAAACCCTATGTCAGAGACACTGAGAAGAAGCCCCAATGTTCCCTCCAGGCACTTTCAGTGTGGGTGCCTTCTCCACGTGGTTCCTGGTTTCCCTGCAGCGCTGAAGAGAATGTTAGCAAAGAGGTAACCGGGACAGTGAAAACAGTACTCAAAGAGAGGGAGAGCAAGCTCTCTCTTGGCACTTTGGATGTGGGACATACAGCGAGATGTTTGCTGCTTTTGCGTTTGGCTGTTGGGAGATTTACAGCACAAAGATATCTAGTTGATTTGAAGCAGTTCCGAGAAAGTCTAAACATAATCGCCACTTCTCCCTCCTGGCACTTTCCATGTGGGAGATATAGCAGGATGTATATTGGTTTTGAGGACAACTCAATGGACAGTGTAGGGAGAAAAGTTCCTGGCTCCTTGAATGCCGTTCCTGGAGACACTGCGATCAATGTGGGAGATATGTCAAGATGTGTGTTGGTTTTGAGGACGGCTCTCTGGAGAGTCTTAGCAAAGAGGTCACAGGGATAATCAGAGCAATTCTCAGAGACACTGAGAACAAGCTCGACAATTCCCTCCTGGCAATTTCCCTGTAGGAGATACCGCAAGACGTTTCTGTAGATTGGGCACAGCGCTCTGCAGGGTGTTAGCAGAGACTTTCCCGGGACAGTGAAACCCTATGTCAGAGACACTGAGAAGAAGCCCCAATGTTCCCTCCAGGCACTTTCAGTGTGGGTGCCTTCTCCACGTGGTTCCTGGTTTCCCTGCAGCGCTGAAGAGAATGTTAGCAAAGAGGTAACCGGGACAGCGAAAACAGTACTCAAAGACAGGGAGAGCAAGCTCTCTCTTGGCACTTTGGATGTGGGACATACAGCGAGATGTTTGCTGCTTTTGCGTTTGGCTGTTGGGAGATTTACAGCACAAAGATATCTAGTTGATTTGAAGCAGTTCCGAGAAAGTCTAAACATAATCGCCACTTCTCCCTCCTGGCACTTTCCATGTGGGAGATATAGCAGGATGTATATTGGTTTTGAGGACAACTCAATGGACAGTGTAGGGAGAAAAGTTCCTGGCTCCTTGAATGCCGTTCCTGGAGACACTGCGATCAATGTGGGAGATATGTCAAGATGTGTGTTGGTTTTGAGGACGGCTCTCTGGAGAGTCTTAGCAAAGAGGTCACAGGGATAATCAGAGCAATTCTCAGAGACACTGAGAACAAGATGGACAGTTCCCTCCTGGCACTTTCCCTGTAGGAGATACCGCAAGACGTTTCTGTAGATTGGGCACAGCGCTCTGCAGGGTGTTAGCAGAGACTTTCCCGGGACAGTGAAACCCTATGTCAGAGACACTGAGAAGAAGCCCCAATGTTCCCTCCAGGCACTTTCAGTGTGGGTGCCTTCTCCACGTGGTTCCTGGTTTCCCTGCAGCGCTGAAGAGAATGTTAGCAAAGAGGTAACCGGGACAGCGAAAACAGTACTCAAAGACAGGGAGAGCAAGCTCTCTCTTGGCACTTTGGATGTGGGACATACAGCGAGATGTTTGCTGCTTTTGCGTTTGGCTGTTGGGAGATTTACAGCACAAAGATATCTAGTTGATTTGAAGCAGTTCCGAGAAAGTCTAAACATAATCGCCACTTCTCCCTCCTGGCACTTTCCATGTGGGAGATATAGCAGGATGTATATTGGTTTTGAGGACAACTCAATGGACAGTGTAGGGAGAAAAGTTCCTGGCTCCTTGAATGCCGTTCCTGGAGACACTGCGATCAATGTGGGACATATGTCAAGATGTGTGTTTGTTTTGAGGACGGCTCTCTGGAGAGTCTTAGCAAAGAGGTCACAGGGATAATCAGAGCAATTCTCAGAGACACTGAGAACAAGCTCGACAATTCCCTCCTGGCACTTTCCCTGTAGGAGATACCGCAAGACGTTTCTGTAGATTGGGCACAGCGCTCTGCAGGGTGTTAGCAGAGACTTTCCCGGGACAGTGAAACCCTATGTCAGAGACACTGAGAAGAAGCCCCAATGTTCCCTCCAGGCACTTTCAGTGTGGGTGCCTTCTCCACGTGGTTCCTGCTTTCCCTGCAGCGCTGAAGAGAATGTTAGCAAAGAGGTAACCGGGACAGCGAAAACAGTACTCAAAGACAGGGAGAGCAAGCTCTCTCTTGGCACTTTGGATGTGGGACATACAGCGAGATGTTTGCTGCTTTTGCGTTTGGCTGTTGGGAGATTTACAGCACAAAGATATCTAGTTGATTTGAAGCAGTTCCGAGAAAGTCTAAACATAATCGCCACTTCTCCCTCCTGGCACTTTCCATGTGGGAGATATAGCAGGATGTATATTGGTTTTGAGGACAACTCAATGGACAGTGTAGGGAGAAAAGTTCCTGGCTCCTTGAATGCCGTTCCTGGAGACACTGCGATCAATGTGGGAGATATGTCAAGATGTGTGTTGGTTTTGAGGACGGCTCTCTGGAGAGTCTTAGCAAAGAGGTCACAGGGATAATCAGAGCAATTCTCAGAGACACTGAGAACAAGCTCGACAATTCCCTCCTGGCACTTTCCCTGTAGGAGATACCGCAAGACGTTTCTGTAGATTGGGCACAGCGCTCTGCAGGGTGTTAGCAGAGACTTTCCCGGGACAGTGAAACCCTATGTCAGAGACACTGAGAAGAAGCCCCAATGTTCCCTCCAGGCACTTTCAGTGTGGGTGCCTTCTCCACGTGGTTCCTGGTTTCCCTGCAGCGCTGAAGAGAATGTTAGCAAAGAGGTAACCGGGACAGCGAAAACAGTACTCAAAGACAGGGAGAGCAAGCTCTCTCTTGGCACTTTGGATGTGGGACATACAGCGAGATGTTTGCTGCTTTTGCGTTTGGCTGTTGGGAGATTTACAGCACAAAGATATCTAGTTGATTTGAAGCAGTTCCGAGAAAGTCTAAACATAATCGCCACTTCTCCCTCCTGGCACTTTCCATGTGGGAGATATAGCAGGATGTATATTGGTTTTGAGGACAACTCAATGGACAGTGTAGGGAGAAAAGTTCCTGGCTCCTTGAATGCCGTTCCTGGAGACACTGCGATCAATGTGGGACATATGTCAAGATGTGTGTTTGTTTTGAGGACGGCTCTCTGGAGAGTCTTAGCAAAGAGGTCACAGGGATAATCAGAGCAATTCTCAGAGACACTGAGAACAAGATGGACAGTTCCCTCCTGGCACTTTCCCTGTAGGAGATACCGCAAGACGTTTCTGTAGATTGGGCACAGCGCTCTGCAGGGTGTTAGCAGAGACTTTCCCGGGACAGTGAAACCCTATGTCAGAGACACTGAGAAGAAGCCCCAATGTTCCCTCCAGGCACTTTCAGTGTGGGTGCCTTCTCCACGTGGTTCCTGGTTTCCCTGCAGCGCTGAAGAGAATGTTAGCAAAGAGGTAACCGGGACAGTGAAAACAGTACTCAAAGAGAGGGAGAGCAAGCTCTCTCTTGGCACTTTGGATGTGGGACATACAGCGAGATGTTTGCTGCTTTTGCGTTTGGCTGTTGGGAGATTTACAGCACAAAGATATCTAGTTGATTTGAAGCAGTTCCGAGAAAGTCTAAACATAATCGCCACTTCTCCCTCCTGGCACTTTCCATGTGGGAGATATAGCAGGATGTATATTGGTTTTGAGGACAACTCAATGGACAGTGTAGGGAGAAAAGTTCCTGGCTCCTTGAATGCCGTTCCTGGAGACACTGCGATCAATGTGGGAGATATGTCAAGATGTGTGTTGGTTTTGAGGACGGCTCTCTGGAGAGTCTTAGCAAAGAGGTCACAGGGATAATCAGAGCAATTCTCAGAGACACTGAGAACAAGATGGACAGTTCCCTCCTGGCACTTTCCCTGTAGGAGATACCGCAAGACGTTTCTGTAGATTGGGCACAGCGCTCTGCAGGGTGTTAGCAGAGACTTTCCCGGGACAGTGAAACCCTATGTCAGAGACACTGAGAAGAAGCCCCAATGTTCCCTCCAGGCACTTTCAGTGTGGGTGCCTTCTCCACGTGGTTCCTGGTTTCCCTGCAGCGCTGAAGAGAATGTTAGCAAAGAGGTAACCAGCACAGCGAAAACAGTACTCAAAGACAGGGAGAGCAAGCTCTCTCTTGGCACTTTGGATGTGGGACATACAGCGAGATGTTTGCTGCTTTTGCGTTTGGCTGTTGGGAGATTTACAGCACAAAGATATCTAGTTGATTTGAAGCAGTTCCGAGAAAGTCTAAACATAATCGCCACTTCTCCCTCCTGGCACTTTCCATGTGGGAGATATAGCAGGATGTATATTGGTTTTGAGGACAACTCAATGGACAGTGTAGGGAGAAAAGTTCCTGGCTCCTTGAATGCCGTTCCTGGAGACACTGCGATCAATGTGGGACATATGTCAAGATGTGTGTTTGTTTTGAGGACGGCTCTCTGGAGAGTCTTAGCAAAGAGGTCACAGGGATAATCAGAGCAATTCTCAGAGACACTGAGAACAAGATGGACAGTTCCCTCCTGGCACTTTCCCTGTAGGAGATACCGCAAGACGTTTCTGTAGATTGGGCACAGCGCTCTGCAGGGTGTTAGCAGAGACTTTCCCGGGACAGTGAAACCCTATGTCAGAGACACTGAGAAGAAGCCCCAATGTTCCCTCCAGGCACTTTCAGTGTGGGTGCCTTCTCCACGTGGTTCCTGGTTTCCCTGCAGCGCTGAAGAGAATGTTAGCAAAGAGGTAACCGGGACAGTGAAAACAGTACTCAAAGAGAGGGAGAGCAAGCTCTCTCTTGGCACTTTGGATGTGGGACATACAGCGAGATGTTTGCTGCTTTTGCGTTTGGCTGTTGGGAGATTTACAGCACAAAGATATCTAGTTGATTTGAAGCAGTTCCGAGAAAGTCTAAACATAATCGCCACTTCTCCCTCCTGGCACTTTCCATGTGGGAGATATAGCAGGATGTATATTGGTTTTGAGGACAACTCAATGGACAGTGTAGGGAGAAAAGTTCCTGGCTCCTTGAATGCCGTTCCTGGAGACACTGCGATCAATGAGGGAGATATGTCAAGATGTGTGTTGGTTTTGAGGACGGCTCTCTGGAGAGTCTTAGCAAAGAGGTCACAGGGATAATCAGAGCAATTCTCAGAGACACTGAGAACAAGATGGACAGTTCCCTCCTGGCACTTTCCCTGTAGGAGATACCGCAAGACGTTTCTGTAGATTGGGCACAGCGCTCTGCAGGGTGTTAGCAGAGACTTTCCCGGGACAGTGAAACCCTATGTCAGAGACACTGAGAAGAAGCCCCAATGTTCCCTCCAGGCACTTTCAGTGTGGGTGCCTTCTCCACGTGGTTCCTGGTTTCCCTGCAGCGCTGAAGAGAATGTTAGCAAAGAGGTAACCGGCACAGCGAAAACAGTACTCAAAGACAGGGAGAGCAAGCTCTCTCTTGGCACTTTGGATGTGGGACATACAGCGAGATGTTTGCTGCTTTTGCGTTTGGCTGTTGGGAGATTTACAGCACAAAGATATCTAGTTGATTTGAAGCAGTTCCGAGAAAGTCTAAACATAATCGCCACTTCTCCCTCCTGGCACTTTCCATGTGGGAGATATAGCAGGATGTATATTGGTTTTGAGGACAACTCAATGGACAGTGTAGGGAGAAAAGTTCCTGGCTCCTTGAATGCCGTTCCTGGAGACACTGCGATCAATGTGGGAGATATGTCAAGATGTGTGTTGGTTTTGAGGACGGCTCTCTGGAGAGTCTTAGCAAAGAGGTCACAGGGATAATCAGAGCAATTCTCAGAGACACTGAGAACAAGCTCGACAATTCCCTCCTGGCACTTTCCCTGTAGGAGATACCGCAAGACGTTTCTGTAGATTGGGCACAGCGCTCTGCAGGGTGTTAGCAGAGACTTTCCCGGGACAGTGAAACCCTATGTCAGAGACACTGAGAAGAAGCCCCAATGTTCCCTCCAGGCACTTTCAGTGTGGGTGCCTTCTCCACGTGGTTCCTGGTTTCCCTGCAGCGCTGAAGAGAATGTTAGCAAAGAGGTAACCGGCACAGCGAAAACAGTACTCAAAGACAGGGAGAGCAAGCTCTCTCTTGGCACTTTGGATGTGGGACATACAGCGAGATGTTTGCTGCTTTTGCGTTTGGCTGTTGGGAGATTTACAGCACAAAGATATCTAGTTGATTTGAAGCAGTTCCGAGAAAGTCTAAACATAATCGCCACTTCTCCCTCCTGGCACTTTCCATGTGGGAGATATAGCAGGATGTATATTGGTTTTGAGGACAACTCAATGGACAGTGTAGGGAGAAAAGTTCCTGGCTCCTTGAATGCCGTTCCTGGAGACACTGCGATCAATGTGGGAGATATGTCAAGATGTGTGTTTGTTTTGAGGACGGCTCTCTGGAGAGTCTTAGCAAAGAGGTCACAGGGATAATCAGAGCAATTCTCAGAGACACTGAGAACAAGATGGACAGTTCCCTCCTGGCACTTTCCCTGTAGGAGATACCGCAAGACGTTTCTGTAGATTGGGCACAGCGCTCTGCAGGGTGTTAGCAGAGACTTTCCCGGGACAGTGAAACCCTATGTCAGAGACACTGAGAAGAAGCCCCAATGTTCCCTCCAGGCACTTTCAGTGTGGGTGCCTTCTCCACGTGGTTCCTGGTTTCCCTGCAGCGCTGAAGAGAATGTTAGCAAAGAGGTAACCGGCACAGCGAAAACAGTACTCAAAGACAGGGAGAGCAAGCTCTCTCTTGGCACTTTGGATGTGGGACATACAGCGAGATGTTTGCTGCTTTTGCGTTTGGCTGTTGGGAGATTTACAGCACAAAGATATCTAGTTGATTTGAAGCAGTTCCGAGAAAGTCTAAACATAATCGCCACTTCTCCCTCCTGGCACTTTCCATGTGGGAGATATAGCAGGATGTATATTGGTTTTGAGGACAACTCAATGGACAGTGTAGGGAGAAAAGTTCCTGGCTCCTTGAATGCCGTTCCTGGAGACACTGCGATCAATGTGGGAGATATGTCAAGATGTGTGTTTGTTTTGAGGACGGCTCTCTGGAGAGTCTTAGCAAAGAGGTCACAGGGATAATCAGAGCAATTCTCAGAGACACTGAGAACAAGCTCGACAATTCCCTCCTGGCACTTTCCCTGTAGGAGATACCGCAAGACGTTTCTGTAGATTGGGCACAGCGCTCTGCAGGGTGTTAGCAGAGACTTTCCCGGGACAGTGAAACCCTATGTCAGAGACACTGAGAAGAAGCCCCAATGTTCCCTCCAGGCACTTTCAGTGTGGGTGCCTTCTCCACGTGGTTCCTGGTTTCCCTGCAGCGCTGAAGAGAATGTTAGCAAAGAGGTAACCGGCACAGCGAAAACAGTACTCAAAGACAGGGAGAGCAAGCTCTCTCTTGGCACTTTGGATGTGGGACATACAGCGAGATGTTTGCTGCTTTTGCGTTTGGCTGTTGGGAGATTTACAGCACAAAGATATCTAGTTGATTTGAAGCAGTTCCGAGAAAGTCTAAACATAATCGCCACTTCTCCCTCCTGGCACTTTCCATGTGGGAGATATAGCAGGATGTATATTGGTTTTGAGGACAACTCAATGGACAGTGTAGGGAGAAAAGTTCCTGGCTCCTTGAATGCCGTTCCTGGAGACACTGCGATCAATGTGGGAGATATGTCAAGATGTGTGTTGGTTTTGAGGACGGCTCTCTGGAGAGTCTTAGCAAAGAGGTCACAGGGATAATCAGAGCAATTCTCAGAGACACTGAGAACAAGCTCGACAATTCCCTCCTGGCACTTTCCCTGTAGGAGATACCGCAAGACGTTTCTGTAGATTGGGCACAGCGCTCTGCAGGGTGTTAGCAGAGACTTTCCCGGGACAGTGAAACCCTATGTCAGAGACACTGAGAAGAAGCCCCAATGTTCCCTCCAGGCACTTTCAGTGTGGGTGCCTTCTCCACGTGGTTCCTGGTTTCCCTGCAGCGCTGAAGAGAATGTTAGCAAAGAGGTAACCGGCACAGCGAAAACAGTACTCAAAGACAGGGAGAGCAAGCTCTCTCTTGGCACTTTGGATGTGGGACATACAGCGAGATGTTTGCTGCTTTTGCGTTTGGCTGTTGGGAGATTTACAGCACAAAGATATCTAGTTGATTTGAAGCAGTTCCGAGAAAGTCTAAACATAATCGCCACTTCTCCCTCCTGGCACTTTCCATGTGGGAGATATAGCAGGATGTATATTGGTTTTGAGGACAACTCAATGGACAGTGTAGGGAGAAAAGTTCCTGGCTCCTTGAATGCCGTTCCTGGAGACACTGCGATCAATGTGGGAGATATGTCAAGATGTGTGTTGGTTTTGAGGACGGCTCTCTGGAGAGTCTTAGCAAAGAGGTCACAGGGATAATCAGAGCAATTCTCAGAGACACTGAGAACAAGCTCGACAATTCCCTCCTGGCACTTTCCCTGTAGGAGATACCGCAAGACGTTTCTGTAGATTGGGCACAGCGCTCTGCAGGGTGTTAGCAGAGACTTTCCCGGGACAGTGAAACCCTATGTCAGAGACACTGAGAAGAAGCCCCAATGTTCCCTCCAGGCACTTTCAGTGTGGGTGCCTTCTCCACGTGGTTCCTGGTTTCCCTGCAGCGCTGAAGAGAATGTTAGCAAAGAGGTAACCGGCACAGCGAAAACAGTACTCAAAGACAGGGAGAGCAAGCTCTCTCTTGGCACTTTGGATGTGGGACATACAGCGAGATGTTTGCTGCTTTTGCGTTTGGCTGTTGGGAGATTTACAGCACAAAGATATCTAGTTGATTTGAAGCAGTTCCGAGAAAGTCTAAACATAATCGCCACTTCTCCCTCCTGGCACTTTCCATGTGGGAGATATAGCAGGATGTATATTGGTTTTGAGGACAACTCAATGGACAGTGTAGGGAGAAAAGTTCCTGGCTCCTTGAATGCCGTTCCTGGAGACACTGCGATCAATGAGGGAGATATGTCAAGATGTGTGTTGGTTTTGAGGACGGCTCTCTGGAGAGTCTTAGCAAAGAGGTCACAGGGATAATCAGAGCAATTCTCAGAGACACTGAGAACAAGATGGACAGTTCCCTCCTGGCACTTTCCCTGTAGGAGATACCGCAAGACGTTTCTGTAGATTGGGCACAGCGCTCTGCAGGGTGTTAGCAGAGACTTTCCCGGGACAGTGAAACCCTATGTCAGAGACACTGAGAAGAAGCCCCAATGTTCCCTCCAGGCACTTTCAGTGTGGGTGCCTTCTCCACGTGGTTCCTGGTTTCCCTGCAGCGCTGAAGAGAATGTTAGCAAAGAGGTAACCGGCACAGCGAAAACAGTACTCAAAGACAGGGAGAGCAAGCTCTCTCTTGGCACTTTGGATGTGGGACATACAGCGAGATGTTTGCTGCTTTTGCGTTTGGCTGTTGGGAGATTTACAGCACAAAGATATCTAGTTGATTTGAAGCAGTTCCGAGAAAGTCTAAACATAATCGCCACTTCTCCCTCCTGGCACTTTCCATGTGGGAGATATAGCAGGATGTATATTGGTTTTGAGGACAACTCAATGGACAGTGTAGGGAGAAAAGTTCCTGGCTCCTTGAATGCCGTTCCTGGAGACACTGCGATCAATGTGGGAGATATGTCAAGATGTGTGTTTGTTTTGAGGACGGCTCTCTGGAGAGTCTTAGCAAAGAGGTCACAGGGATAATCAGAGCAATTCTCAGAGACACTGAGAACAAGCTCGACAATTCCCTCCTGGCACTTTCCCTGTAGGAGATACCGCAAGACGTTTCTGTAGATTGGGCACAGCGCTCTGCAGGGTGTTAGCAGAGACTTTCCCGGGACAGTGAAACCCTATGTCAGAGACACTGAGAAGAAGCCCCAATGTTCCCTCCAGGCACTTTCAGTGTGGGTGCCTTCTCCACGTGGTTCCTGGTTTCCCTGCAGCGCTGAAGAGAATGTTAGCAAAGAGGTAACCGGCACAGCGAAAACAGTACTCAAAGACAGGGAGAGCAAGCTCTCTCTTGGCACTTTGGATGTGGGACATACAGCGAGATGTTTGCTGCTTTTGCGTTTGGCTGTTGGGAGATTTACAGCACAAAGATATCTAGTTGATTTGAAGCAGTTCCGAGAAAGTCTAAACATAATCGCCACTTCTCCCTCCTGGCACTTTCCATGTGGGAGATATAGCAGGATGTATATTGGTTTTGAGGACAACTCAATGGACAGTGTAGGGAGAAAAGTTCCTGGCTCCTTGAATGCCGTTCCTGGAGACACTGCGATCAATGTGGGAGATATGTCAAGATGTGTGTTTGTTTTGAGGACGGCTCTCTGGAGAGTCTTAGCAAAGAGGTCACAGGGATAATCAGAGCAATTCTCAGAGACACTGAGAACAAGCTCGACAATTCCCTCCTGGCACTTTCCCTGTAGGAGATACCGCAAGACGTTTCTGTAGATTGGGCACAGCGCTCTGCAGGGTGTTAGCAGAGACTTTCCCGGGACAGTGAAACCCTATGTCAGAGACACTGAGAAGAAGCCCCAATGTTCCCTCCAGGCACTTTCAGTGTGGGTGCCTTCTCCACGTGGTTCCTGGTTTCCCTGCAGCGCTGAAGAGAATGTTAGCAAAGAGGTAACCGGCACAGCGAAAACAGTACTCAAAGACAGGGAGAGCAAGCTCTCTCTTGGCACTTTGGATGTGGGACATACAGCGAGATGTTTGCTGCTTTTGCGTTTGGCTGTTGGGAGATTTACAGCACAAAGATATCTAGTTGATTTGAAGCAGTTCCGAGAAAGTCTAAACATAATCGCCACTTCTCCCTCCTGGCACTTTCCATGTGGGAGATATAGCAGGATGTATATTGGTTTTGAGGACAACTCAATGGACAGTGTAGGGAGAAAAGTTCCTGGCTCCTTGAATGCCGTTCCTGGAGACACTGCGATCAATGAGGGAGATATGTCAAGATGTGTGTTGGTTTTGAGGACGGCTCTCTGGAGAGTCTTAGCAAAGAGGTCACAGGGATAATCAGAGCAATTCTCAGAGACACTGAGAACAAGATGGACAGTTCCCTCCTGGCACTTTCCCTGTAGGAGATACCGCAAGACGTTTCTGTAGATTGGGCACAGCGCTCTGCAGGGTGTTAGCAGAGACTTTCCCGGGACAGTGAAACCCTATGTCAGAGACACTGAGAAGAAGCCCCAATGTTCCCTCCAGGCACTTTCAGTGTGGGTGCCTTCTCCACGTGGTTCCTGGTTTCCCTGCAGCGCTGAAGAGAATGTTAGCAAAGAGGTAACCGGCACAGCGAAAACAGTACTCAAAGAGAGGGAGAGCAAGCTCTCTCTTGGCACTTTGGATGTGGGACATACAGCGAGATGTTTGCTGCTTTTGCGTTTGGCTGTTGGGAGATTTACAGCACAAAGATATCTAGTTGATTTGAAGCAGTTCCGAGAAAGTCTAAACATAATCGCCACTTCTCCCTCCTGGCACTTTCCATGTGGGAGATATAGCAGGATGTATATTGGTTTTGAGGACAACTCAATGGACAGTGTAGGGAGAAAAGTTCCTGGCTCCTTGAATGCCGTTCCTGGAGACACTGCGATCAATGTGGGAGATATGTCAAGATGTGTGTTGGTTTTGAGGACGGCTCTCTGGAGAGTCTTAGCAAAGAGGTCACAGGGATAATCAGAGCAATTCTCAGAGACACTGAGAACAAGCTCGACAATTCCCTCCTGGCACTTTCCCTGTAGGAGATACCGCAAGACGTTTCTGTAGATTGGGCACAGCGCTCTGCAGGGTGTTAGCAGAGACTTTCCCGGGACAGTGAAACCCTATGTCAGAGACACTGAGAAGAAGCCCCAATGTTCCCTCCAGGCACTTTCAGTGTGGGTGCCTTCTCCACGTGGTTCCTGGTTTCCCTGCAGCGCTGAAGAGAATGTTAGCAAAGAGGTAACCGGCACAGCGAAAACAGTACTCAAAGACAGGGAGAGCAAGCTCTCTCTTGGCACTTTGGATGTGGGACATACAGCGAGATGTTTGCTGCTTTTGCGTTTGGCTGTTGGGAGATTTACAGCACAAAGATATCTAGTTGATTTGAAGCAGTTCCGAGAAAGTCTAAACATAATCGCCACTTCTCCCTCCTGGCACTTTCCATGTGGGAGATATAGCAGGATGTATATTGGTTTTGAGGACAACTCAATGGACAGTGTAGGGAGAAAAGTTCCTGGCTCCTTGAATGCCGTTCCTGGAGACACTGCGATCAATGTGGGAGATATGTCAAGATGTGTGTTTGTTTTGAGGACGGCTCTCTGGAGAGTCTTAGCAAAGAGGTCACAGGGATAATCAGAGCAATTCTCAGAGACACTGAGAACAAGCTCGACAATTCCCTCCTGGCACTTTCCCTGTAGGAGATACCGCAAGACGTTTCTGTAGATTGGGCACAGCGCTCTGCAGGGTGTTAGCAGAGACTTTCCCGGGACAGTGAAACCCTATGTCAGAGACACTGAGAAGAAGCCCCAATGTTCCCTCCAGGCACTTTCAGTGTGGGTGCCTTCTCCACGTGGTTCCTGGTTTCCCTGCAGCGCTGAAGAGAATGTTAGCAAAGAGGTAACCGGCACAGCGAAAACAGTACTCAAAGACAGGGAGAGCAAGCTCTCTCTTGGCACTTTGGATGTGGGACATACAGCGAGATGTTTGCTGCTTTTGCGTTTGGCTGTTGGGAGATTTACAGCACAAAGATATCTAGTTGATTTGAAGCAGTTCCGAGAAAGTCTAAACATAATCGCCACTTCTCCCTCCTGGCACTTTCCATGTGGGAGATATAGCAGGATGTATATTGGTTTTGAGGACAACTCAATGGACAGTGTAGGGAGAAAAGTTCCTGGCTCCTTGAATGCCGTTCCTGGAGACACTGCGATCAATGTGGGAGATATGTCAAGATGTGTGTTTGTTTTGAGGACGGCTCTCTGGAGAGTCTTAGCAAAGAGGTCACAGGGATAATCAGAGCAATTCTCAGAGACACTGAGAACAAGCTCGACAATTCCCTCCTGGCACTTTCCCTGTAGGAGATACCGCAAGACGTTTCTGTAGATTGGGCACAGCGCTCTGCAGGGTGTTAGCAGAGACTTTCCCGGGACAGTGAAACCCTATGTCAGAGACACTGAGAAGAAGCCCCAATGTTCCCTCCAGGCACTTTCAGTGTGGGTGCCTTCTCCACGTGGTTCCTGGTTTCCCTGCAGCGCTGAAGAGAATGTTAGCAAAGAGGTAACCGGCACAGCGAAAACAGTACTCAAAGATAGGGAGAGCAAGCTCTCTCTTGGCACTTTGGATGTGGGACATACAGCGAGATGTTTGCTGCTTTTGCGTTTGGCTGTTGGGAGATTTACAGCACAAAGATATCTAGTTGATTTGAAGCAGTTCCGAGAAAGTCTAAACATAATCGCCACTTCTCCCTCCTGGCACTTTCCATGTGGGAGATATAGCAGGATGTATATTGGTTTTGAGGACAACTCAATGGACAGTGTAGGGAGAAAAGTTCCTGGCTCCTTGAATGCCGTTCCTGGAGACACTGCGATCAATGAGGGAGATATGTCAAGATGTGTGTTGGTTTTGAGGACGGCTCTCTGGAGAGTCTTAGCAAAGAGGTCACAGGGATAATCAGAGCAATTCTCAGAGACACTGAGAACAAGCTCGACAATTCCCTCCTGGCACTTTCCCTGTAGGAGATACCGCAAGACGTTTCTGTAGATTGGGCACAGCGCTCTGCAGGGTGTTAGCAGAGACTTTCCCGGGACAGTGAAACCCTATGTCAGAGACACTGAGAAGAAGCCCCAATGTTCCCTCCAGGCACTTTCAGTGTGGGTGCCTTCTCCACGTGGTTCCTGGTTTCCCTGCAGCGCTGAAGAGAATGTCAGCAAAGAGGTAACCGGCACAGCGAAAACAGTACTCAAAGACAGGGAGAGCAAGCTCTCTCTTGGCACTTTGGATGTGGGACATACAGCGAGATGTTTGCTGCTTTTGCGTTTGGCTGTTGGGAGATTTACAGCACAAAGATATCTAGTTGATTTGAAGCAGTTCCGAGAAAGTCTAAACATAATCGCCACTTCTCCCTCCTGGCACTTTCCATGTGGGAGATATAGCAGGATGTATATTGGTTTTGAGGACAACTCAATGGACAGTGTAGGGAGAAAAGTTCCTGGCTCCTTGAATGCCGTTCCTGGAGACACTGCGATCAATGTGGGAGATATGTCAAGATGTGTGTTTGTTTTGAGGACGGCTCTCTGGAGAGTCTTAGCAAAGAGGTCACAGGGATAATCAGAGCAATTCTCAGAGACACTGAGAACAAGCTCGACAATTCCCTCCTGGCACTTTCCCTGTAGGAGATACCGCAAGACGTTTCTGTAGATTGGGCACAGCGCTCTGCAGGGTGTTAGCAGAGACTTTCCCGGGACAGTGAAACCCTATGTCAGAGACACTGAGAAGAAGCCCCAATGTTCCCTCCAGGCACTTTCAGTGTGGGTGCCTTCTCCACGTGGTTCCTGGTTTCCCTGCAGCGCTGAAGAGAATGTTAGCAAAGAGGTAACCGGCACAGCGAAAACAGTACTCAAAGACAGGGAGAGCAAGCTCTCTCTTGGCACTTTGGATGTGGGACATACAGCGAGATGTTTGCTGCTTTTGCGTTTGGCTGTTGGGAGATTTACAGCACAAAGATATCTAGTTGATTTGAAGCAGTTCCGAGAAAGTCTAAACATAATCGCCACTTCTCCCTCCTGGCACTTTCCATGTGGGAGATATAGCAGGATGTATATTGGTTTTGAGGACAACTCAATGGACAGTGTAGGGAGAAAAGTTCCTGGCTCCTTGAATGCCGTTCCTGGAGACACTGCGATCAATGAGGGAGATATGTCAAGATGTGTGTTGGTTTTGAGGACGGCTCTCTGGAGAGTCTTAGCAAAGAGGTCACAGGGATAATCAGAGCAATTCTCAGAGACACTGAGAACAAGCTCGACAATTCCCTCCTGGCACTTTCCCTGTAGGAGATACCGCAAGACGTTTCTGTAGATTGGGCACAGCGCTCTGCAGGGTGTTAGCAGAGACTTTCCCGGGACAGTGA
Organism: Chroicocephalus ridibundus; assembly: GCF_963924245.1. Lineage (NCBI taxonomy): Eukaryota > Metazoa > Chordata > Aves > Charadriiformes > Laridae > Chroicocephalus > Chroicocephalus ridibundus. The sequence goes on along the minus strand of NW_026961178.1, from coordinate 51,249 downwards.
AACCCTATGTCAGAGACACTGAGAAGAAGCCCCAATGTTCCCTCCAGGCACTTTCAGTGTGGGTGCCTTCTCCACGTGGTTCCTGGTTTCCCTGCAGCGCTGAAGAGAATGTTAGCAAAGAGGTAACCGGCACAGCGAAAACAGTACTCAAAGACAGGGAGAGCAAGCTCTCTCTTGGCACTTTGGATGTGGGACATACAGCGAGATGTTTGCTGCTTTTGCGTTTGGCTGTTGGGAGATTTACAGCACAAAGATATCTAGTTGATTTGAAGCAGTTCCGAGAAAGTCTAAACATAATCGCCACTTCTCCCTCCTGGCACTTTCCATGTGGGAGATATAGCAGGATGTATATTGGTTTTGAGGACAACTCAATGGACAGTGTAGGGAGAAAAGTTCCTGGCTCCTTGAATGCCGTTCCTGGAGACACTGCGATCAATGAGGGAGATATGTCAAGATGTGTGTTTGTTTTGAGGACGGCTCTCTGGAGAGTCTTAGCAAAGAGGTCACAGGGATAATCAGAGCAATTCTCAGAGACACTGAGAACAAGATGGACAGTTCCCTCCTGGCACTTTCCCTGTAGGAGATACCGCAAGACGTGTCTGTAGATTGGGCACAGCGCTCTGCAGGGTGTTAGCAGAGACTTTCCCGGGACAGTGAAACCCTATGTCAGAGACACTGAGAAGAAGCCCCAATGTTCCCTCCAGGCACTTTCAGTGTGGGTGCCTTCTCCACGTGGTTCCTGGTTTCCCTGCAGCGCTGAAGAGAATGTTAGCAAAGAGGTAACCGGGACAGTGAAAACAGTACTCAAAGACAGGGAGAGCAAGCTCTCTCTTGGCACTTTGGATGTGGGACATACAGCGAGATGTTTGCTGCTTTTGCGTTTGGCTGTTGGGAGATTTACAGCACAAAGATATCTAGTTGATTTGAAGCAGTTCCGAGAAAGTCTAAACATAATCGCCACTTCTCCCTCCTGGCACTTTCCATGTGGGAGATATAGCAGGATGTATATTGGTTTTGAGGACAACTCAATGGACAGTGTAGGGAGAAAAGTTCCTGGCTCCTTGAATGCCGTTCCTGGAGACACTGCGATCAATGTGGGAGATATGTCAAGATGTGTGTTGGTTTTGAGGACGGCTCTCTGGAGAGTCTTAGCAAAGAGGTCACAGGGATAATCAGAGCAATTCTCAGAGACACTGAGAACAAGATGGACAGTTCCCTCCTGGCACTTTCCCTGTAGGAGATACCGCAAGACGTTTCTGTAGATTGGGCACAGCGCTCTGCAGGGTGTTAGCAGAGACTTTCCCGGGACAGTGAAACCCTATGTCAGAGACACTGAGAAGAAGCCCCAATGTTCCCTCCAGGCACTTTCAGTGTGGGTGCCTTCTCCACGTGGTTCCTGGTTTCCCTGCAGCGCTGAAGAGAATGTTAGCAAAGAGGTAACCGGGACAGCGAAAACAGTACTCAAAGACAGGGAGAGCAAGCTCTCTCTTGGCACTTTGGATGTGGGACATACAGCGAGATGTTTGCTGCTTTTGCGTTTGGCTGTTGGGAGATTTACAGCACAAAGATATCTAGTTGATTTGAAGCAGTTCCGAGAAAGTCTAAACATAATCGCCACTTCTCCCTCCTGGCACTTTCCATGTGGGAGATATAGCAGGATGTATATTGGTTTTGAGGACAACTCAATGGACAGTGTAGGGAGAAAAGTTCCTGGCTCCTTGAATGCCGTTCCTGGAGACACTGCGATCAATGTGGGAGATATGTCAAGATGTGTGTTGGTTTTGAGGACGGCTCTCTGGAGAGTCTTAGCAAAGAGGTCACAGGGATAATCAGAGCAATTCTCAGAGACACTGAGAACAAGATGGACAGTTCCCTCCTGGCACTTTCCCTGTAGGAGATACCGCAAGACGTTTCTGTAGATTGGGCACAGCGCTCTGCAGGGTGTTAGCAGAGACTTTCCCGGGACAGTGAAACCCTATGTCAGAGACACTGAGAAGAAGCCCCAATGTTCCCTCCAGGCACTTTCAGTGTGGGTGCCTTCTCCACGTGGTTCCTGGTTTCCCTGCAGCGCTGAAGAGAATGTTAGCAAAGAGGTAACCGGCACAGCGAAAACAGTACTCAAAGACAGGGAGAGCAAGCTCTCTCTTGGCACTTTGGATGTGGGACATACAGCGAGATGTTTGCTGCTTTTGCGTTTGGCTGTTGGGAGATTTACAGCACAAAGATATCTAGTTGATTTGAAGCAGTTCCGAGAAAGTCTAAACATAATCGCCACTTCTCCCTCCTGGCACTTTCCATGTGGGAGATATAGCAGGATGTATATTGGTTTTGAGGACAACTCAATGGACAGTGTAGGGAGAAAAGTTCCTGGCTCCTTGAATGCCGTTCCTGGAGACACTGCGATCAATGTGGGACATATGTCAAGATGTGTGTTTGTTTTGAGGACGGCTCTCTGGAGAGTCTTAGCAAAGAGGTCACAGGGATAATCAGAGCAATTCTCAGAGACACTGAGAACAAGATGGACAGTTCCCTCCTGGCACTTTCCCTGTAGGAGATACCGCAAGACGTTTCTGTAGATTGGGCACAGCGCTCTGCAGGGTGTTAGCAGAGACTTTCCCGGGACAGTGAAACCCTATGTCAGAGACACTGAGAAGAAGCCCCAATGTTCCCTCCAGGCACTTTCAGTGTGGGTGCCTTCTCCACGTGGTTCCTGGTTTCCCTGCAGCGCTGAAGAGAATGTTAGCAAAGAGGTAAACGGCACAGCGAAAACAGTACTCAAAGACAGGGAGAGCAAGCTCTCTCTTGGCACTTTGGATGTGGGACATACAGCGAGATGTTTGCTGCTTTTGCGTTTGGCTGTTGGGAGATTTACAGCACAAAGATATCTAGTTGATTTGAAGCAGTTCCGAGAAAGTCTAAACATAATCGCCACTTCTCCCTCCTGGCACTTTCCATGTGGGAGATATAGCAGGATGTATATTGGTTTTGAGGACAACTCAATGGACAGTGTAGGGAGAAAAGTTCCTGGCTCCTTGAATGCCGTTCCTGGAGACACTGCGATCAATGTGGGAGATATGTCAAGATGTGTGTTGGTTTTGAGGACGGCTCTCTGGAGAGTCTTAGCAAAGAGGTCACAGGGATAATCAGAGCAATTCTCAGAGACACTGAGAACAAGATGGACAGTTCCCTCCTGGCACTTTCCCTGTAGGAGATACCGCAAGACGTTTCTGTAGATTGGGCACAGCGCTCTGCAGGGTGTTAGCAGAGACTTTCCCGGGACAGTGAAACCCTATGTCAGAGACACTGAGAAGAAGCCCCAATGTTCCCTCCAGGCACTTTCAGTGTGGGTGCCTTCTCCACGTGGTTCCTGGTTTCCCTGCAGCGCTGAAGAGAATGTTAGCAAAGAGGTAACCGGGACAGCGAAAACAGTACTCAAAGACAGGGAGAGCAAGCTCTCTCTTGGCACTTTGGATGTGGGACATACAGCGAGATGTTTGCTGCTTTTGCGTTTGGCTGTTGGGAGATTTACAGCACAAAGATATCTAGTTGATTTGAAGCAGTTCCGAGAAAGTCTAAACATAATCGCCACTTCTCCCTCCTGGCACTTTCCATGTGGGAGATATAGCAGGATGTATATTGGTTTTGAGGACAACTCAATGGACAGTGTAGGGAGAAAAGTTCCTGGCTCCTTGAATGCCGTTCCTGGAGACACTGCGATCAATGTGGGACATATGTCAAGATGTGTGTTTGTTTTGAGGACGGCTCTCTGGAGAGTCTTAGCAAAGAGGTCACAGGGATAATCAGAGCAATTCTCAGAGACACTGAGAACAAGATGGACAGTTCCCTCCTGGCACTTTCCCTGTAGGAGATACCGCAAGACGTTTCTGTAGATTGGGCACAGCGCTCTGCAGGGTGTTAGCAGAGACTTTCCCGGGACAGTGAAACCCTATGTCAGAGACACTGAGAAGAAGCCCCAATGTTCCCTCCAGGCACTTTCAGTGTGGGTGCCTTCTCCACGTGGTTCCTGGTTTCCCTGCAGCGCTGAAGAGAATGTTAGCAAAGAGGTAACCGGGACAGCGAAAACAGTACTCAAAGACAGGGAGAGCAAGCTCTCTCTTGGCACTTTGGATGTGGGACATACAGCGAGATGTTTGCTGCTTTTGCGTTTGGCTGTTGGGAGATTTACAGCACAAAGATATCTAGTTGATTTGAAGCAGTTCCGAGAAAGTCTAAACATAATCGCCACTTCTCCCTCCTGGCACTTTCCATGTGGGAGATATAGCAGGATGTATATTGGTTTTGAGGACAACTCAATGGACAGTGTAGGGAGAAAAGTTCCTGGCTCCTTGAATGCCGTTCCTGGAGACACTGCGATCAATGAGGGAGATATGTCAAGATGTGTGTTGGTTTTGAGGACGGCTCTCTGGAGAGTCTTAGCAAAGAGGTCACAGGGATAATCAGAGCAATTCTCAGAGACACTGAGAACAAGATGGACAGTTCCCTCCTGGCACTTTCCCTGTAGGAGATACCGCAAGACGTTTCTGTAGATTGGGCACAGCGCTCTGCAGGGTGTTAGCAGAGACTTTCCCGGGACAGTGAAACCCTATGTCAGAGACACTGAGAAGAAGCCCCAATGTTCCCTCCAGGCACTTTCAGTGTGGGTGCCTTCTCCACGTGGTTCCTGGTTTCCCTGCAGCGCTGAAGAGAATGTTAGCAAAGAGGTAACCGGGACAGTGAAAACAGTACTCAAAGAGAGGGAGAGCAAGCTCTCTCTTGGCACTTTGGATGTGGGACATACAGCGAGATGTTTGCTGCTTTTGCGTTTGGCTGTTGGGAGATTTACAGCACAAAGATATCTAGTTGATTTGAAGCAGTTCCGAGAAAGTCTAAACATAATCGCCACTTCTCCCTCCTGGCACTTTCCATGTGGGAGATATAGCAGGATGTATATTGGTTTTGAGGACAACTCAATGGACAGTGTAGGGAGAAAAGTTCCTGGCTCCTTGAATGCCGTTCCTGGAGACACTGCGATCAATGAGGGAGATATGTCAAGATGTGTGTTGGTTTTGAGGACGGCTCTCTGGAGAGTCTTAGCAAAGAGGTCACAGGGATAATCAGAGCAATTCTCAGAGACACTGAGAACAAGATGGACAGTTCCCTCCTGGCACTTTCCCTGTAGGAGATACCGCAAGACGTTTCTGTAGATTGGGCACAGCGCTCTGCAGGGTGTTAGCAGAGACTTTCCCGGGACAGTGAAACCCTATGTCAGAGACACTGAGAAGAAGCCCCAATGTTCCCTCCAGGCACTTTCAGTGTGGGTGCCTTCTCCACGTGGTTCCTGGTTTCCCTGCAGCGCTGAAGAGAATGTTAGCAAAGAGGTAACCGGGACAGCGAAAACAGTACTCAAAGACAGGGAGAGCAAGCTCTCTCTTGGCACTTTGGATGTGGGACATACAGCGAGATGTTTGCTGCTTTTGCGTTTGGCTGTTGGGAGATTTACAGCACAAAGATATCTAGTTGATTTGAAGCAGTTCCGAGAAAGTCTAAACATAATCGCCACTTCTCCCTCCTGGCACTTTCCATGTGGGAGATATAGCAGGATGTATATTGGTTTTGAGGACAACTCAATGGACAGTGTAGGGAGAAAAGTTCCTGGCTCCTTGAATGCCGTTCCTGGAGACACTGCGATCAATGTGGGACATATGTCAAGATGTGTGTTTGTTTTGAGGACGGCTCTCTGGAGAGTCTTAGCAAAGAGGTCACAGGGATAATCAGAGCAATTCTCAGAGACACTGAGAACAAGATGGACAGTTCCCTCCTGGCACTTTCCCTGTAGGAGATACCGCAAGACGTTTCTGTAGATTGGGCACAGCGCTCTGCAGGGTGTTAGCAGAGACTTTCCCGGGACAGTGAAACCCTATGTCAGAGACACTGAGAAGAAGCCCCAATGTTCCCTCCAGGCACTTTCAGTGTGGGTGCCTTCTCCACGTGGTTCCTGGTTTCCCTGCAGCGCTGAAGAGAATGTTAGCAAAGAGGTAACCGGGACAGCGAAAACAGTACTCAAAGACAGGGAGAGCAAGCTCTCTCTTGGCACTTTGGATGTGGGACATACAGCGAGATGTTTGCTGCTTTTGCGTTTGGCTGTTGGGAGATTTACAGCACAAAGATATCTAGTTGATTTGAAGCAGTTCCGAGAAAGTCTAAACATAATCGCCACTTCTCCCTCCTGGCACTTTCCATGTGGGAGATATAGCAGGATGTATATTGGTTTTGAGGACAACTCAATGGACAGTGTAGGGAGAAAAGTTCCTGGCTCCTTGAATGCCGTTCCTGGAGACACTGCGATCAATGAGGGAGATATGTCAAGATGTGTGTTGGTTTTGAGGACGGCTCTCTGGAGAGTCTTAGCAAAGAGGTCACAGGGATAATCAGAGCAATTCTCAGAGACACTGAGAACAAGATGGACAGTTCCCTCCTGGCACTTTCCCTGTAGGAGATACCGCAAGACGTTTCTGTAGATTGGGCACAGCGCTCTGCAGGGTGTTAGCAGAGACTTTCCCGGGACAGTGAAACCCTATGTCAGAGACACTGAGAAGAAGCCCCAATGTTCCCTCCAGGCACTTTCAGTGTGGGTGCCTTCTCCACGTGGTTCCTGGTTTCCCTGCAGCGCTGAAGAGAATGTTAGCAAAGAGGTAACCGGGACAGTGAAAACAGTACTCAAAGACAGGGAGAGCAAGCTCTCTCTTGGCACTTTGGATGTGGGACATACAGCGAGATGTTTGCTGCTTTTGCGTTTGGCTGTTGGGAGATTTACAGCACAAAGATATCTAGTTGATTTGAAGCAGTTCCGAGAAAGTCTAAACATAATCGCCACTTCTCCCTCCTGGCACTTTCCATGTGGGAGATATAGCAGGATGTATATTGGTTTTGAGGACAACTCAATGGACAGTGTAGGGAGAAAAGTTCCTGGCTCCTTGAATGCCGTTCCTGGAGACACTGCGATCAATGTGGGAGATATGTCAAGATGTGTGTTGGTTTTGAGGACGGCTCTCTGGAGAGTCTTAGCAAAGAGGTCACAGGGATAATCAGAGCAATTCTCAGAGACACTGAGAACAAGCTCGACAATTCCCTCCTGGCACTTTCCCTGTAGGAGATACCGCAAGACGTTTCTGTAGATTGGGCACAGCGCTCTGCAGGGTGTTAGCAGAGACTTTCCCGGGACAGTGAAACCCTATGTCAGAGACACTGAGAAGAAGCCCCAATGTTCCCTCCAGGCACTTTCAGTGTGGGTGCCTTCTCCACGTGGTTCCTGGTTTCCCTGCAGCGCTGAAGAGAATGTTAGCAAAGAGGTAACCGGCACAGCGAAAACAGTACTCAAAGACAGGGAGAGCAAGCTCTCTCTTGGCACTTTGGATGTGGGACATACAGCGAGATGTTTGCTGCTTTTGCGTTTGGCTGTTGGGAGATTTACAGCACAAAGATATCTAGTTGATTTGAAGCAGTTCCGAGAAAGTCTAAACATAATCGCCACTTCTCCCTCCTGGCACTTTCCATGTGGGAGATATAGCAGGATGTATATTGGTTTTGAGGACAACTCAATGGACAGTGTAGGGAGAAAAGTTCCTGGCTCCTTGAATGCCGTTCCTGGAGACACTGCGATCAATGTGGGAGATATGTCAAGATGTGTGTTGGTTTTGAGGACGGCTCTCTGGAGAGTCTTAGCAAAGAGGTCACAGGGATAATCAGAGCAATTCTCAGAGACACTGAGAACAAGCTCGACAATTCCCTCCTGGCACTTTCCCTGTAGGAGATACCGCAAGACGTTTCTGTAGATTGGGCACAGCGCTCTGCAGGGTGTTAGCAGAGACTTTCCCGGGACAGTGAAACCCTATGTCAGAGACACTGAGAAGAAGCCCCAATGTTCCCTCCAGGCACTTTCAGTGTGGGTGCCTTCTCCACGTGGTTCCTGGTTTCCCTGCAGCGCTGAAGAGAATGTTAGCAAAGAGGTAACCGGCACAGCGAAAACAGTACTCAAAGAGAGGGAGAGCAAGCTCTCTCTTGGCACTTTGGATGTGGGACATACAGCGAGATGTTTGCTGCTTTTGCGTTTGGCTGTTGGGAGATTTACAGCACAAAGATATCTAGTTGATTTGAAGCAGTTCCGAGAAAGTCTAAACATAATCGCCACTTCTCCCTCCTGGCACTTTCCATGTGGGAGATATAGCAGGATGTATATTGGTTTTGAGGACAACTCAATGGACAGTGTAGGGAGAAAAGTTCCTGGCTCCTTGAATGCCGTTCCTGGAGACACTGCGATCAATGTGGGAGATATGTCAAGATGTGTGTTTGTTTTGAGGACGGCTCTCTGGAGAGTCTTAGCAAAGAGGTCACAGGGATAATCAGAGCAATTCTCAGAGACACTGAGAACAAGATGGACAGTTCCCTCCTGGCACTTTCCCTGTAGGAGATACCGCAAGACGTTTCTGTAGATTGGGCACAGCGCTCTGCAGGGTGTTAGCAGAGACTTTCCCGGGACAGTGAAACCCTATGTCAGAGACACTGAGAAGAAGCCCCAATGTTCCCTCCAGGCACTTTCAGTGTGGGTGCCTTCTCCACGTGGTTCCTGGTTTCCCTGCAGCGCTGAAGAGAATGTTAGCAAAGAGGTAACCGGCACAGCGAAAACAGTACTCAAAGACAGGGAGAGCAAGCTCTCTCTTGGCACTTTGGATGTGGGACATACAGCGAGATGTTTGCTGCTTTTGCGTTTGGCTGTTGGGAGATTTACAGCACAAAGATATCTAGTTGATTTGAAGCAGTTCCGAGAAAGTCTAAACATAATCGCCACTTCTCCCTCCTGGCACTTTCCATGTGGGAGATATAGCAGGATGTATATTGGTTTTGAGGACAACTCAATGGACAGTGTAGGGAGAAAAGTTCCTGGCTCCTTGAATGCCGTTCCTGGAGACACTGCGATCAATGTGGGACATATGTCAAGATGTGTGTTGGTTTTGAGGACGGCTCTCTGGAGAGTCTTAGCAAAGAGGTCACAGGGATAATCAGAGCAATTCTCAGAGACACTGAGAACAAGCTCGACAATTCCCTCCTGGCACTTTCCCTGTAGGAGATACCGCAAGACGTTTCTGTAGATTGGGCACAGCGCTCTGCAGGGTGTTAGCAGAGACTTTCCCGGGACAGTGAAACCCTATGTCAGAGACACTGAGAAGAAGCCCCAATGTTCCCTCCAGGCACTTTCAGTGTGGGTGCCTTCTCCACGTGGTTCCTGGTTTCCCTGCAGCGCTGAAGAGAATGTTAGCAAAGAGGTAACCGGGACAGTGAAAACAGTACTCAAAGACAGGGAGAGCAAGCTCTCTCTTGGCACTTTGGATGTGGGACATACAGCGAGATGTTTGCTGCTTTTGCGTTTGGCTGTTGGGAGATTTACAGCACAAAGATATCTAGTTGATTTGAAGCAGTTCCGAGAAAGTCTAAACATAATCGCCACTTCTCCCTCCTGGCACTTTCCATGTGGGAGATATAGCAGGATGTATATTGGTTTTGAGGACAACTCAATGGACAGTGTAGGGAGAAAAGTTCCTGGCTCCTTGAATGCCGTTCCTGGAGACACTGCGATCAATGTGGGAGATATGTCAAGATGTGTGTTGGTTTTGAGGACGGCTCTCTGGAGAGTCTTAGCAAAGAGGTCACAGGGATAATCAGAGCAATTCTCAGAGACACTGAGAACAAGATGGACAGTTCCCTCCTGGCACTTTCCCTGTAGGAGATACCGCAAGACGTTTCTGTAGATTGGGCACAGCGCTCTGCAGGGTGTTAGCAGAGACTTTCCCGGGACAGTGAAACCCTATGTCAGAGACACTGAGAAGAAGCCCCAATGTTCCCTCCAGGCACTTTCAGTGTGGGTGCCTTCTCCACGTGGTTCCTGGTTTCCCTGCAGCGCTGAAGAGAATGTTAGCAAAGAGGTAACCGGCACAGCGAAAACAGTACTCAAAGACAGGGAGAGCAAGCTCTCTCTTGGCACTTTGGATGTGGGACATACAGCGAGATGTTTGCTGCTTTTGCGTTTGGCTGTTGGGAGATTTACAGCACAAAGATATCTAGTTGATTTGAAGCAGTTCCGAGAAAGTCTAAACATAATCGCCACTTCTCCCTCCTGGCACTTTCCATGTGGGAGATATAGCAGGATGTATATTGGTTTTGAGGACAACTCAATGGACAGTGTAGGGAGAAAAGTTCCTGGCTCCTTGAATGCCGTTCCTGGAGACACTGCGATCAATGTGGGAGATATGTCAAGATGTGTGTTGGTTTTGAGGACGGCTCTCTGGAGAGTCTTAGCAAAGAGGTCACAGGGATAATCAGAGCAATTCTCAGAGACACTGAGAACAAGCTCGACAATTCCCTCCTGGCACTTTCCCTGTAGGAGATACCGCAAGACGTTTCTGTAGATTGGGCACAGCGCTCTGCAGGGTGTTAGCAGAGACTTTCCCGGGACAGTGAAACCCTATGTCAGAGACACTGAGAAGAAGCCCCAATGTTCCCTCCAGGCACTTTCAGTGTGGGTGCCTTCTCCACGTGGTTCCTGGTTTCCCTGCAGCGCTGAAGAGAATGTTAGCAAAGAGGTAACCGGCACAGCGAAAACAGTACTCAAAGACAGGGAGAGCAAGCTCTCTCTTGGCACTTTGGATGTGGGACATACAGCGAGATGTTTGCTGCTTTTGCGTTTGGCTGTTGGGAGATTTACAGCACAAAGATATCTAGTTGATTTGAAGCAGTTCCGAGAAAGTCTAAACATAATCGCCACTTCTCCCTCCTGGCACTTTCCATGTGGGAGATATAGCAGGATGTATATTGGTTTTGAGGACAACTCAATGGACAGTGTAGGGAGAAAAGTTCCTGGCTCCTTGAATGCCGTTCCTGGAGACACTGCGATCAATGTGGGAGATATGTCAAGATGTGTGTTGGTTTTGAGGACGGCTCTCTGGAGAGTCTTAGCAAAGAGGTCACAGGGATAATCAGAGCAATTCTCAGAGACACTGAGAACAAGATGGACAGTTCCCTCCTGGCACTTTCCCTGTAGGAGATACCGCAAGACGTTTCTGTAGATTGGGCACAGCGCTCTGCAGGGTGTTAGCAGAGACTTTCCCGGGACAGTGAAACCCTATGTCAGAGACACTGAGAAGAAGCCCCAATGTTCCCTCCAGGCACTTTCAGTGTGGGTGCCTTCTCCACGTGGTTCCTGGTTTCCCTGCAGCGCTGAAGAGAATGTTAGCAAAGAGGTAACCGGGACAGCGAAAACAGTACTCAAAGACAGGGAGAGCAAGCTCTCTCTTGGCACTTTGGATGTGGGACATACAGCGAGATGTTTGCTGCTTTTGCGTTTGGCTGTTGGGAGATTTACAGCACAAAGATATCTAGTTGATTTGAAGCAGTTCCGAGAAAGTCTAAACATAATCGCCACTTCTCCCTCCTGGCACTTTCCATGTGGGAGATATAGCAGGATGTATATTGGTTTTGAGGACAACTCAATGGACAGTGTAGGGAGAAAAGTTCCTGGCTCCTTGAATGCCGTTCCTGGAGACACTGCGATCAATGTGGGACATATGTCAAGATGTGTGTTTGTTTTGAGGACGGCTCTCTGGAGAGTCTTAGCAAAGAGGTCACAGGGATAATCAGAGCAATTCTCAGAGACACTGAGAACAAGCTCGACAATTCCCTCCTGGCACTTTCCCTGTAGGAGATACCGCAAGACGTTTCTGTAGATTGGGCACAGCGCTCTGCAGGGTGTTAGCAGAGACTTTCCCGGGACAGTGAAACCCTATGTCAGAGACACTGAGAAGAAGCCCCAATGTTCCCTCCAGGCACTTTCAGTGTGGGTGCCTTCTCCACGTGGTTCCTGCTTTCCCTGCAGCGCTGAAGAGAATGTTAGCAAAGAGGTAACCGGGACAGCGAAAACAGTACTCAAAGACAGGGAGAGCAAGCTCTCTCTTGGCACTTTGGATGTGGGACATACAGCGAGATGTTTGCTGCTTTTGCGTTTGGCTGTTGGGAGATTTACAGCACAAAGATATCTAGTTGATTTGAAGCAGTTCCGAGAAAGTCTAAACATAATCGCCACTTCTCCCTCCTGGCACTTTCCATGTGGGAGATATAGCAGGATGTATATTGGTTTTGAGGACAACTCAATGGACAGTGTAGGGAGAAAAGTTCCTGGCTCCTTGAATGCCGTTCCTGGAGACACTGCGATCAATGAGGGAGATATGTCAAGATGTGTGTTGGTTTTGAGGACGGCTCTCTGGAGAGTCTTAGCAAAGAGGTCACAGGGATAATCAGAGCAATTCTCAGAGACACTGAGAACAAGCTCGACAATTCCCTCCTGGCACTTTCCCTGTAGGAGATACCGCAAGACGTTTCTGTAGATTGGGCACAGCGCTCTGCAGGGTGTTAGCAGAGACTTTCCCGGGACAGTGAAACCCTATGTCAGAGACACTGAGAAGAAGCCCCAATGTTCCCTCCAGGCACTTTCAGTGTGGGTGCCTTCTCCACGTGGTTCCTGGTTTCCCTGCAGCGCTGAAGAGAATGTTAGCAAAGAGGTAACCGGCACAGCGAAAACAGTACTCAAAGACAGGGAGAGCAAGCTCTCTCTTGGCACTTTGGATGTGGGACATACAGCGAGATGTTTGCTGCTTTTGCGTTTGGCTGTTGGGAGATTTACAGCACAAAGATATCTAGTTGATTTGAAGCAGTTCCGAGAAAGTCTAAACATAATCGCCACTTCTCCCTCCTGGCACTTTCCATGTGGGAGATATAGCAGGATGTATATTGGTTTTGAGGACAACTCAATGGACAGTGTAGGGAGAAAAGTTCCTGGCTCCTTGAATGCCGTTCCTGGAGACACTGCGATCAATGTGGGAGATATGTCAAGATGTGTGTTGGTTTTGAGGACGGCTCTCTGGAGAGTCTTAGCAAAGAGGTCACAGGGATAATCAGAGCAATTCTCAGAGACACTGAGAACAAGATGGACAGTTCCCTCCTGGCACTTTCCCTGTAGGAGATACCGCAAGACGTTTCTGTAGATTGGGCACAGCGCTCTGCAGGGTGTTAGCAGAGACTTTCCCGGGACAGTGAAACCCTATGTCAGAGACACTGAGAAGAAGCCCCAATGTTCCCTCCAGGCACTTTCAGTGTGGGTGCCTTCTCCACGTGGTTCCTGGTTTCCCTGCAGCGCTGAAGAGAATGTTAGCAAAGAGGTAACCGGGACAGCAAAAACAGTACTCAAAGACAGGGAGAGCAAGCTCTCTCTTGGCACTTTGGATGTGGGACATACAGCGAGATGTTTGCTGCTTTTGCGTTTGGCTGTTGGGAGATTTACAGCACAAAGATATCTAGTTGATTTGAAGCAGTTCCGAGAAAGTCTAAACATAATCGCCACTTCTCCCTCCTGGCACTTTCCATGTGGGAGATATAGCAGGATGTATATTGGTTTTGAGGACAACTCAATGGACAGTGTAGGGAGAAAAGTTCCTGGCTCCTTGAATGCCGTTCCTGGAGACACTGCGATCAATGTGGGACATATGTCAAGATGTGTGTTTGTTTTGAGGACGGCTCTCTGGAGAGTCTTAGCAAAGAGGTCACAGGGATAATCAGAGCAATTCTCAGAGACACTGAGAACAAGATGGACAGTTCCCTCCTGGCACTTTCCCTGTAGGAGATACCGCAAGACGTTTCTGTAGATTGGGCACAGCGCTCTGCAGGGTGTTAGCAGAGACTTTCCCGGGACAGTGAAACCCTATGTCAGAGACACTGAGAAGAAGCCCCAATGTTCCCTCCAGGCACTTTCAGTGTGGGTGCCTTCTCCACGTGGTTCCTGGTTTCCCTGCAGCGCTGAAGAGAATGTTAGCAAAGAGGTAACCGGGACAGTGAAAACAGTACTCAAAGAGAGGGAGAGCAAGCTCTCTCTTGGCACTTTGGATGTGGGACATACAGCGAGATGTTTGCTGCTTTTGCGTTTGGCTGTTGGGAGATTTACAGCACAAAGATATCTAGTTGATTTGAAGCAGTTCCGAGAAAGTCTAAACATAATCGCCACTTCTCCCTCCTGGCACTTTCCATGTGGGAGATATAGCAGGATGTATATTGGTTTTGAGGACAACTCAATGGACAGTGTAGGGAGAAAAGTTCCTGGCTCCTTGAATGCCGTTCCTGGAGACACTGCGATCAATGTGGGAGATATGTCAAGATGTGTGTTGGTTTTGAGGACGGCTCTCTGGAGAGTCTTAGCAAAGAGGTCACAGGGATAATCAGAGCAATTCTCAGAGACACTGAGAACAAGATGGACAGTTCCCTCCTGGCACTTTCCCTGTAGGAGATACCGCAAGACGTTTCTGTAGATTGGGCACAGCGCTCTGCAGGGTGTTAGCAGAGACTTTCCCGGGACAGTGAAACCCTATGTCAGAGACACTGAGAAGAAGCCCCAATGTTCCCTCCAGGCACTTTCAGTGTGGGTGCCTTCTCCACGTGGTTCCTGGTTTCCCTGCAGCGCTGAAGAGAATGTTAGCAAAGAGGTAACCGGCACAGCGAAAACAGTACTCAAAGACAGGGAGAGCAAGCTCTCTCTTGGCACTTTGGATGTGGGACATACAGCGAGATGTTTGCTGCTTTTGCGTTTGGCTGTTGGGAGATTTACAGCACAAAGATATCTAGTTGATTTGAAGCAGTTCCGAGAAAGTCTAAACATAATCGCCACTTCTCCCTCCTGGCACTTTCCATGTGGGAGATATAGCAGGATGTATATTGGTTTTGAGGACAACTCAATGGACAGTGTAGGGAGAAAAGTTCCTGGCTCCTTGAATGCCGTTCCTGGAGACACTGCGATCAATGAGGGAGATATGTCAAGATGTGTGTTGGTTTTGAGGACGGCTCTCTGGAGAGTCTTAGCAAAGAGGTCACAGGGATAATCAGAGCAATTCTCAGAGACACTGAGAACAAGATGGACAGTTCCCTCCTGGCACTTTCCCTGTAGGAGATACCGCAAGACGTTTCTGTAGATTGGGCACAGCGCTCTGCAGGGTGTTAGCAGAGACTTTCCCGGGACAGTGAAACCCTATGTCAGAGACACTGAGAAGAAGCCCCAATGTTCCCTCCAGGCACTTTCAGTGTGGGTGCCTTCTCCACGTGGTTCCTGGTTTCCCTGCAGCGCTGAAGAGAATGTTAGCAAAGAGGTAACCGGGACAGTGAAAACAGTACTCAAAGAGAGGGAGAGCAAGCTCTCTCTTGGCACTTTGGATGTGGGACATACAGCGAGATGTTTGCTGCTTTTGCGTTTGGCTGTTGGGAGATTTACAGCACAAAGATATCTAGTTGATTTGAAGCAGTTCCGAGAAAGTCTAAACATAATCGCCACTTCTCCCTCCTGGCACTTTCCATGTGGGAGATATAGCAGGATGTATATTGGTTTTGAGGACAACTCAATGGACAGTGTAGGGAGAAAAGTTCCTGGCTCCTTGAATGCCGTTCCTGGAGACACTGCGATCAATGAGGGAGATATGTCAAGATGTGTGTTGGTTTTGAGGACGGCTCTCTGGAGAGTCTTAGCAAAGAGGTCACAGGGATAATCAGAGCAATTCTCAGAGACACTGAGAACAAGATGGACAGTTCCCTCCTGGCACTTTCCCTGTAGGAGATACCGCAAGACGTTTCTGTAGATTGGGCACAGCGCTCTGCAGGGTGTTAGCAGAGACTTTCCCGGGACAGTGAAACCCTATGTCAGAGACACTGAGAAGAAGCCCCAATGTTCCCTCCAGGCACTTTCAGTGTGGGTGCCTTCTCCACGTGGTTCCTGGTTTCCCTGCAGCGCTGAAGAGAATGTTAGCAAAGAGGTAACCGGCACAGCGAAAACAGTACTCAAAGACAGGGAGAGCAAGCTCTCTCTTGGCACTTTGGATGTGGGACATACAGCGAGATGTTTGCTGCTTTTGCGTTTGGCTGTTGGGAGATTTACAGCACAAAGATATCTAGTTGATTTGAAGCAGTTCCGAGAAAGTCTAAACATAATCGCCACTTCTCCCTCCTGGCACTTTCCATGTGGGAGATATAGCAGGATGTATATTGGTTTTGAGGACAACTCAATGGACAGTGTAGGGAGAAAAGTTCCTGGCTCCTTGAATGCCGTTCCTGGAGACACTGCGATCAATGAGGGAGATATGTCAAGATGTGTGTTGGTTTTGAGGACGGCTCTCTGGAGAGTCTTAGCAAAGAGGTCACAGGGATAATCAGAGCAATTCTCAGAGACACTGAGAACAAGCTCGACAATTCCCTCCTGGCACTTTCCCTGTAGGAGATACCGCAAGACGTTTCTGTAGATTGGGCACAGCGCTCTGCAGGGTGTTAGCAGAGACTTTCCCGGGACAGTGAAACCCTATGTCAGAGACACTGAGAAGAAGCCCCAATGTTCCCTCCAGGCACTTTCAGTGTGGGTGCCTTCTCCACGTGGTTCCTGGTTTCCCTGCAGCGCTGAAGAGAATGTTAGCAAAGAGGTAACCGGGACAGTGAAAACAGTACTCAAAGAGAGGGAGAGCAAGCTCTCTCTTGGCACTTTGGATGTGGGACATACAGCGAGATGTTTGCTGCTTTTGCGTTTGGCTGTTGGGAGATTTACAGCACAAAGATATCTAGTTGATTTGAAGCAGTTCCGAGAAAGTCTAAACATAATCGCCACTTCTCCCTCCTGGCACTTTCCATGTGGGAGATATAGCAGGATGTATATTGGTTTTGAGGACAACTCAATGGACAGTGTAGGGAGAAAAGTTCCTGGCTCCTTGAATGCCGTTCCTGGAGACACTGCGATCAATGTGGGACATATGTCAAGATGTGTGTTTGTTTTGAGGACGGCTCTCTGGAGAGTCTTAGCAAAGAGGTCACAGGGATAATCAGAGCAATTCTCAGAGACACTGAGAACAAGATGGACAGTTCCCTCCTGGCACTTTCCCTGTAGGAGATACCGCAAGACGTTTCTGTAGATTGGGCACAGCGCTCTGCAGGGTGTTAGCAGAGACTTTCCCGGGACAGTGAAACCCTATGTCAGAGACACTGAGAAGAAGCCCCAATGTTCCCTCCAGGCACTTTCAGTGTGGGTGCCTTCTCCACGTGGTTCCTGGTTTCCCTGCAGCGCTGAAGAGAATGTTAGCAAAGAGGTAACCGGCACAGCGAAAACAGTACTCAAAGAGAGGGAGAGCAAGCTCTCTCTTGGCACTTTGGATGTGGGACATACAGCGAGATGTTTGCTGCTTTTGCGTTTGGCTGTTGGGAGATTTACAGCACAAAGATATCTAGTTGATTTGAAGCAGTTCCGAGAAAGTCTAAACATAATCGCCACTTCTCCCTCCTGGCACTTTCCATGTGGGAGATATAGCAGGATGTATATTGGTTTTGAGGACAACTCAATGGACAGTGTAGGGAGAAAAGTTCCTGGCTCCTTGAATGCCGTTCCTGGAGACACTGCGATCAATGAGGGAGATATGTCAAGATGTGTGTTGGTTTTGAGGACGGCTCTCTGGAGAGTCTTAGCAAAGAGGTCACAGGGATAATCAGAGCAATTCTCAGAGACACTGAGAACAAGATGGACAGTTCCCTCCTGGCACTTTCCCTGTAGGAGATACCGCAAGACGTTTCTGTAGATTGGGCACAGCGCTCTGCAGGGTGTTAGCAGAGACTTTCCCGGGACAGTGAAACCCTATGTCAGAGACACTGAGAAGAAGCCCCAATGTTCCCTCCAGGCACTTTCAGTGTGGGTGCCTTCTCCACGTGGTTCCTGGTTTCCCTGCAGCGCTGAAGAGAATGTTAGCAAAGAGGTAACCGGCACAGCGAAAACAGTACTCAAAGACAGGGAGAGCAAGCTCTCTCTTGGCACTTTGGATGTGGGACATACAGCGAGATGTTTGCTGCTTTTGCGTTTGGCTGTTGGGAGATTTACAGCACAAAGATATCTAGTTGATTTGAAGCAGTTCCGAGAAAGTCTAAACATAATCGCCACTTCTCCCTCCTGGCACTTTCCATGTGGGAGATATAGCAGGATGTATATTGGTTTTGAGGACAACTCAATGGACAGTGTAGGGAGAAAAGTTCCTGGCTCCTTGAATGCCGTTCCTGGAGACACTGCGATCAATGTGGGACATATGTCAAGATGTGTGTTTGTTTTGAGGACGGCTCTCTGGAGAGTCTTAGCAAAGAGGTCACAGGGATAATCAGAGCAATTCTCAGAGACACTGAGAACAAGATGGACAGTTCCCTCCTGGCACTTTCCCTGTAGGAGATACCGCAAGACGTTTCTGTAGATTGGGCACAGCGCTCTGCAGGGTGTTAGCAGAGACTTTCCCGGGACAGTGAAACCCTATGTCAGAGACACTGAGAAGAAGCCCCAATGTTCCCTCCAGGCACTTTCAGTGTGGGTGCCTTCTCCACGTGGTTCCTGGTTTCCCTGCAGCGCTGAAGAGAATGTTAGCAAAGAGGTAACCGGCACAGCGAAAACAGTACTCAAAGACAGGGAGAGCAAGCTCTCTCTTGGCACTTTGGATGTGGGACATACAGCGAGATGTTTGCTGCTTTTGCGTTTGGCTGTTGGGAGATTTACAGCACAAAGATATCTAGTTGATTTGAAGCAGTTCCGAGAAAGTCTAAACATAATCGCCACTTCTCCCTCCTGGCACTTTCCATGTGGGAGATATAGCAGGATGTATATTGGTTTTGAGGACAACTCAATGGACAGTGTAGGGAGAAAAGTTCCTGGCTCCTTGAATGCCGTTCCTGGAGACACTGCGATCAATGTGGGAGATATGTCAAGATGTGTGTTGGTTTTGAGGACGGCTCTCTGGAGAGTCTTAGCAAAGAGGTCACAGGGATAATCAGAGCAATTCTCAGAGACACTGAGAACAAGATGGACAGTTCCCTCCTGGCACTTTCCCTGTAGGAGATACCGCAAGACGTTTCTGTAGATTGGGCACAGCGCTCTGCAGGGTGTTAGCAGAGACTTTCCCGGGACAGTGAAACCCTATGTCAGAGACACTGAGAAGAAGCCCCAATGTTCCCTCCAGGCACTTTCAGTGTGGGTGCCTTCTCCACGTGGTTCCTGGTTTCCCTGCAGCGCTGAAGAGAATGTTAGCAAAGAGGTAACCGGCACAGCGAAAACAGTACTCAAAGAGAGGGAGAGCAAGCTCTCTCTTGGCACTTTGGATGTGGGACATACAGCGAGATGTTTGCTGCTTTTGCGTTTGGCTGTTGGGAGATTTACAGCACAAAGATATCTAGTTGATTTGAAGCAGTTCCGAGAAAGTCTAAACATAATCGCCACTTCTCCCTCCTGGCACTTTCCATGTGGGAGATATAGCAGGATGTATATTGGTTTTGAGGACAACTCAATGGACAGTGTAGGGAGAAAAGTTCCTGGCTCCTTGAATGCCGTTCCTGGAGACACTGCGATCAATGAGGGAGATATGTCAAGATGTGTGTTGGTTTTGAGGACGGCTCTCTGGAGAGTCTTAGCAAAGAGGTCACAGGGATAATCAGAGCAATTCTCAGAGACACTGAGAACAAGCTCGACAATTCCCTCCTGGCACTTTCCCTGTAGGAGATACCGCAAGACGTTTCTGTAGATTGGGCACAGCGCTCTGCAGGGTGTTAGCAGAGACTTTCCCGGGACAGTGAAACCCTATGTCAGAGACACTGAGAAGAAGCCCCAATGTTCCCTCCAGGCACTTTCAGTGTGGGTGCCTTCTCCACGTGGTTCCTGGTTTCCCTGCAGCGCTGAAGAGAATGTTAGCAAAGAGGTAACCGGCACAGCGAAAACAGTACTCAAAGACAGGGAGAGCAAGCTCTCTCTTGGCACTTTGGATGTGGGACATACAGCGAGATGTTTGCTGCTTTTGCGTTTGGCTGTTGGGAGATTTACAGCACAAAGATATCTAGTTGATTTGAAGCAGTTCCGAGAAAGTCTAAACATAATCGCCACTTCTCCCTCCTGGCACTTTCCATGTGGGAGATATAGCAGGATGTATATTGGTTTTGAGGACAACTCAATGGACAGTGTAGGGAGAAAAGTTCCTGGCTCCTTGAATGCCGTTCCTGGAGACACTGCGATCAATGTGGGAGATATGTCAAGATGTGTGTTGGTTTTGAGGACGGCTCTCTGGAGAGTCTTAGCAAAGAGGTCACAGGGATAATCAGAGCAATTCTCAGAGACACTGAGAACAAGATGGACAGTTCCCTCCTGGCACTTTCCCTGTAGGAGATACCGCAAGACGTTTCTGTAGATTGGGCACAGCGCTCTGCAGGGTGTTAGCAGAGACTTTCCCGGGACAGTGAAACCCTATGTCAGAGACACTGAGAAGAAGCCCCAATGTTCCCTCCAGGCACTTTCAGTGTGGGTGCCTTCTCCACGTGGTTCCTGGTTTCCCTGCAGCGCTGAAGAGAATGTTAGCAAAGAGGTAACCGGCACAGCGAAAACAGTACTCAAAGACAGGGAGAGCAAGCTCTCTCTTGGCACTTTGGATGTGGGACATACAGCGAGATGTTTGCTGCTTTTGCGTTTGGCTCTTGGGAGATTTACAGCACAAAGATATCTAGTTGATTTGAAGCAGTTCCGAGAAAGTCTAAACATAATCGCCACTTCTCCCTCCTGGCACTTTCCATGTGGGAGATATAGCAGGATGTATATTGGTTTTGAGGACAACTCAATGGACAGTGTAGGGAGAAAAGTTCCTGGCTCCTTGAATGCCGTTCCTGGAGACACTGCGATCAATGAGGGAGATATGTCAAGATGTGTGTTGGTTTTGAGGACGGCTCTCTGGAGAGTCTTAGCAAAGAGGTCACAGGGATAATCAGAGCAATTCTCAGAGACACTGAGAACAAGATGGACAGTTCCCTCCTGGCACTTTCCCTGTAGGAGATACCGCAAGACGTTTCTGTAGATTGGGCACAGCGCTCTGCAGGGTGTTAGCAGAGACTTTCCCGGGACAGTGAAACCCTATGTCAGAGACACTGAGAAGAAGCCCCAATGTTCCCTCCAGGCACTTTCAGTGTGGGTGCCTTCTCCACGTGGTTCCTGGTTTCCCTGCAGCGCTGAAGAGAATGTTAGCAAAGAGGTAACCGGCACAGTGAAAACAGTACTCAAAGACAGGGAGAGCAAGCTCTCTCTTGGCACTTTGGATGTGGGACATACAGCGAGATGTTTGCTGCTTTTGCGTTTGGCTGTTGGGAGATTTACAGCACAAAGATATCTAGTTGATTTGAAGCAGTTCCGAGAAAGTCTAAACATAATCGCCACTTCTCCCTCCTGGCACTTTCCATGTGGGAGATATAGCAGGATGTATATTGGTTTTGAGGACAACTCAATGGACAGTGTAGGGAGAAAAGTTCCTGGCTCCTTGAATGCCGTTCCTGGAGACACTGCGATCAATGAGGGAGATATGTCAAGATGTGTGTTGGTTTTGAGGACGGCTCTCTGGAGAGTCTTAGCAAAGAGGTCACAGGGATAATCAGAGCAATTCTCAGAGACACTGAGAACAAGCTCGACAATTCCCTCCTGGCACTTTCCCTGTAGGAGATACCGCAAGACGTTTCTGTAGATTGGGCACAGCGCTCTGCAGGGTGTTAGCAGAGACTTTCCCGGGACAGTGAAACCCTATGTCAGAGACACTGAGAAGAAGCCCCAATGTTCCCTCCAGGCACTTTCAGTGTGGGTGCCTTCTCCACGTGGTTCCTGGTTTCCCTGCAGCGCTGAAGAGAATGTTAGCAAAGAGGTAACCGGCACAGCGAAAACAGTACTCAAAGAGAGGGAGAGCAAGCTCTCTCTTGGCACTTTGGATGTGGGACATACAGCGAGATGTTTGCTGCTTTTGCGTTTGGCTGTTGGGAGATTTACAGCACAAAGATATCTAGTTGATTTGAAGCAGTTCCGAGAAAGTCTAAACATAATCGCCACTTCTCCCTCCTGGCACTTTCCATGTGGGAGATATAGCAGGATGTATATTGGTTTTGAGGACAACTCAATGGACAGTGTAGGGAGAAAAGTTCCTGGCTCCTTGAATGCCGTTCCTGGAGACACTGCGATCAATGTGGGAGATATGTCAAGATGTGTGTTTGTTTTGAGGACGGCTCTCTGGAGAGTCTTAGCAAAGAGGTCACAGGGATAATCAGAGCAATTCTCAGAGACACTGAGAACAAGCTCGACAATTCCCTCCTGGCACTTTCCCTGTAGGAGATACCGCAAGACGTTTCTGTAGATTGGGCACAGCGCTCTGCAGGGTGTTAGCAGAGACTTTCCCGGGACAGTGAAACCCTATGTCAGAGACACTGAGAAGAAGCCCCAATGTTCCCTCCAGGCACTTTCAGTGTGGGTGCCTTCTCCACGTGGTTCCTGGTTTCCCTGCAGCGCTGAAGAGAATGTTAGCAAAGAGGTAACCGGGACAGTGAAAACAGTACTCAAAGACAGGGAGAGCAAGCTCTCTCTTGGCACTTTGGATGTGGGACATACAGCGAGATGTTTGCTGCTTTTGCGTTTGGCTGTTGGGAGATTTACAGCACAAAGATATCTAGTTGATTTGAAGCAGTTCCGAGAAAGTCTAAACATAATCGCCACTTCTCCCTCCTGGCACTTTCCATGTGGGAGATATAGCAGGATGTATATTGGTTTTGAGGACAACTCAATGGACAGTGTAGGGAGAAAAGTTCCTGGCTCCTTGAATGCCGTTCCTGGAGACACTGCGATCAATGTGGGAGATATGTCAAGATGTGTGTTTGTTTTGAGGACGGCTCTCTGGAGAGTCTTAGCAAAGAGGTCACAGGGATAATCAGAGCAATTCTCAGAGACACTGAGAACAAGATGGACAGTTCCCTCCTGGCACTTTCCCTGTAGGAGATACCGCAAGACGTTTCTGTAGATTGGGCACAGCGCTCTGCAGGGTGTTAGCAGAGACTTTCCCGGGACAGTGAAACCCTATGTCAGAGACACTGAGAAGAAGCCCCAATGTTCCCTCCAGGCACTTTCAGTGTGGGTGCCTTCTCCACGTGGTTCCTGGTTTCCCTGCAGCGCTGAAGAGAATGTTAGCAAAGAGGTAACCGGCACAGCGAAAACAGTACTCAAAGACAGGGAGAGCAAGCTCTCTCTTGGCACTTTGGATGTGGGACATACAGCGAGATGTTTGCTGCTTTTGCGTTTGGCTCTTGGGAGATTTACAGCACAAAGATATCTAGTTGATTTGAAGCAGTTCCGAGAAAGTCTAAACATAATCGCCACTTCTCCCTCCTGGCACTTTCCATGTGGGAGATATAGCAGGATGTATATTGGTTTTGAGGACAACTCAATGGACAGTGTAGGGAGAAAAGTTCCTGGCTCCTTGAATGCCGTTCCTGGAGACACTGCGATCAATGAGGGAGATATGTCAAGATGTGTGTTGGTTTTGAGGACGGCTCTCTGGAGAGTCTTAGCAAAGAGGTCACAGGGATAATCAGAGCAATTCTCAGAGACACTGAGAACAAGATGGACAGTTCCCTCCTGGCACTTTCCCTGTAGGAGATACCGCAAGACGTTTCTGTAGATTGGGCACAGCGCTCTGCAGGGTGTTAGCAGAGACTTTCCCGGGACAGTGAAACCCTATGTCAGAGACACTGAGAAGAAGCCCCAATGTTCCCTCCAGGCACTTTCAGTGTGGGTGCCTTCTCCACGTGGTTCCTGGTTTCCCTGCAGCGCTGAAGAGAATGTTAGCAAAGAGGTAACCGGCACAGCGAAAACAGTACTCAAAGAGAGGGAGAGCAAGCTCTCTCTTGGCACTTTGGATGTGGGACATACAGCGAGATGTTTGCTGCTTTTGCGTTTGGCTGTTGGGAGATTTACAGCACAAAGATATCTAGTTGATTTGAAGCAGTTCCGAGAAAGTCTAAACATAATCGCCACTTCTCCCTCCTGGCACTTTCCATGTGGGAGATATAGCAGGATGTATATTGGTTTTGAGGATAACTCAATGGACAGTGTAGGGAGAAAAGTTCCTGGCTCCTTGAATGCCGTTCCTGGAGACACTGCGATCAATGTGGGAGATATGTCAAGATGTGTGTTTGTTTTGAGGACGGCTCTCTGGAGAGTCTTAGCAAAGAGGTCACAGGGATAATCAGAGCAATTCTCAGAGACACTGAGAACAAGCTCGACAATTCCCTCCTGGCACTTTCCCTGTAGGAGATACCGCAAGACGTTTCTGTAGATTGGGCACAGCGCTCTGCAGGGTGTTAGCAGAGACTTTCCCGGGACAGTGAAACCCTATGTCAGAGACACTGAGAAGAAGCCCCAATGTTCCCTCCAGGCACTTTCAGTGTGGGTGCCTTCTCCACGTGGTTCCTGGTTTCCCTGCAGCGCTGAAGAGAATGTTAGCAAAGAGGTAACCGGCACAGCGAAAACAGTACTCAAAGAGAGGGAGAGCAAGCTCTCTCTTGGCACTTTGGATGTGGGACATACAGCGAGATGTTTGCTGCTTTTGCGTTTGGCTGTTGGGAGATTTACAGCACAAAGATATCTAGTTGATTTGAAGCAGTTCCGAGAAAGTCTAAACATAATCGCCACTTCTCCCTCCTGGCACTTTCCATGTGGGAGATATAGCAGGATGTATATTGGTTTTGAGGACAACTCAATGGACAGTGTAGGGAGAAAAGTTCCTGGCTCCTTGAATGCCGTTCCTGGAGACACTGCGATCAATGTGGGAGATATGTCAAGATGTGTGTTGGTTTTGAGGACGGCTCTCTGGAGAGTCTTAGCAAAGAGGTCACAGGGATAATCAGAGCAATTCTCAGAGACACTGAGAACAAGATGGACAGTTCCCTCCTGGCACTTTCCCTGTAGGAGATACCGCAAGACGTTTCTGTAGATTGGGCACAGCGCTCTGCAGGGTGTTAGCAGAGACTTTCCCGGGACAGTGAAACCCTATGTCAGAGACACTGAGAAGAAGCCCCAATGTTCCCTCCAGGCACTTTCAGTGTGGGTGCCTTCTCCACGTGGTTCCTGGTTTCCCTGCAGCGCTGAAGAGAATGTTAGCAAAGAGGTAACCGGCACAGCGAAAACAGTACTCAAAGACAGGGAGAGCAAGCTCTCTCTTGGCACTTTGGATGTGGGACATACAGCGAGATGTTTGCTGCTTTTGCGTTTGGCTGTTGGGAGATTTACAGCACAAAGATATCTAGTTGATTTGAAGCAGTTCCGAGAAAGTCTAAACATAATCGCCACTTCTCCCTCCTGGCACTTTCCATGTGGGAGATATAGCAGGATGTATATTGGTTTTGAGGACAACTCAATGGACAGTGTAGGGAGAAAAGTTCCTGGCTCCTTGAATGCCGTTCCTGGAGACACTGCGATCAATGTGGGAGATATGTCAAGATGTGTGTTGGTTTTGAGGACGGCTCTCTGGAGAGTCTTAGCAAAGAGGTCACAGGGATAATCAGAGCAATTCTCAGAGACACTGAGAACAAGATGGACAGTTCCCTCCTGGCACTTTCCCTGTAGGAGATACCGCAAGACGTTTCTGTAGATTGGGCACAGCGCTCTGCAGGGTGTTAGCAGAGACTTTCCCGGGACAGTGAAACCCTATGTCAGAGACACTGAGAAGAAGCCCCAATGTTCCCTCCAGGCACTTTCAGTGTGGGTGCCTTCTCCACGTGGTTCCTGGTTTCCCTGCAGCGCTGAAGAGAATGTTAGCAAAGAGGTAACCGGCACAGCGAAAACAGTACTCAAAGACAGGGAGAGCAAGCTCTCTCTTGGCACTTTGGATGTGGGACATACAGCGAGATGTTTGCTGCTTTTGCGTTTGGCTGTTGGGAGATTTACAGCACAAAGATATCTAGTTGATTTGAAGCAGTTCCGAGAAAGTCTAAACATAATCGCCACTTCTCCCTCCTGGCACTTTCCATGTGGGAGATATAGCAGGATGTATATTGGTTTTGAGGACAACTCAATGGACAGTGTAGGGAGAAAAGTTCCTGGCTCCTTGAATGCCGTTCCTGGAGACACTGCGATCAATGAGGGAGATATGTCAAGATGTGTGTTGGTTTTGAGGACGGCTCTCTGGAGAGTCTTAGCAAAGAGGTCACAGGGATAATCAGAGCAATTCTCAGAGACACTGAGAACAAGATGGACAGTTCCCTCCTGGCACTTTCCCTGTAGGAGATACCGCAAGACGTTTCTGTAGATTGGGCACAGCGCTCTGCAGGGTGTTAGCAGAGACTTTCCCGGGACAGTGAAACCCTATGTCAGAGACACTGAGAAGAAGCCCCAATGTTCCCTCCAGGCACTTTCAGTGTGGGTGCCTTCTCCACGTGGTTCCTGGTTTCCCTGCAGCGCTGAAGAGAATGTTAGCAAAGAGGTAACCGGCACAGCGAAAACAGTACTCAAAGACAGGGAGAGCAAGCTCTCTCTTGGCACTTTGGATGTGGGACATACAGCGAGATGTTTGCTGCTTTTGCGTTTGGCTGTTGGGAGATTTACAGCACAAAGATATCTAGTTGATTTGAAGCAGTTCCGAGAAAGTCTAAACATAATCGCCACTTCTCCCTCCTGGCACTTTCCATGTGGGAGATATAGCAGGATGTATATTGGTTTTGAGGACAACTCAATGGACAGTGTAGGGAGAAAAGTTCCTGGCTCCTTGAATGCCGTTCCTGGAGACACTGCGATCAATGAGGGAGATATGTCAAGATGTGTGTTGGTTTTGAGGACGGCTCTCTGGAGAGTCTTAGCAAAGAGGTCACAGGGATAATCAGAGCAATTCTCAGAGACACTGAGAACAAGATGGACAGTTCCCTCCTGGCACTTTCCCTGTAGGAGATACCGCAAGACGTTTCTGTAGATTGGGCACAGCGCTCTGCAGGGTGTTAGCAGAGACTTTCCCGGGACAGTGAAACCCTATGTCAGAGACACTGAGAAGAAGCCCCAATGTTCCCTCCAGGCACTTTCAGTGTGGGTGCCTTCTCCACGTGGTTCCTGGTTTCCCTGCAGCGCTGAAGAGAATGTTAGCAAAGAGGTAACCGGCACAGCGAAAACAGTACTCAAAGACAGGGAGAGCAAGCTCTCTCTTGGCACTTTGGATGTGGGACATACAGCGAGATGTTTGCTGCTTTTGCGTTTGGCTGTTGGGAGATTTACAGCACAAAGATATCTAGTTGATTTGAAGCAGTTCCGAGAAAGTCTAAACATAATCGCCACTTCTCCCTCCTGGCACTTTCCATGTGGGAGATATAGCAGGATGTATATTGGTTTTGAGGACAACTCAATGGACAGTGTAGGGAGAAAAGTTCCTGGCTCCTTGAATGCCGTTCCTGGAGACACTGCGATCAATGAGGGAGATATGTCAAGATGTGTGTTGGTTTTGAGGACGGCTCTCTGGAGAGTCTTAGCAAAGAGGTCACAGGGATAATCAGAGCAATTCTCAGAGACACTGAGAACAAGATGGACAGTTCCCTCCTGGCACTTTCCCTGTAGGAGATACCGCAAGACGTTTCTGTAGATTGGGCACAGCGCTCTGCAGGGTGTTAGCAGAGACTTTCCCGGGACAGTGAAACCCTATGTCAGAGACACTGAGAAGAAGCCCCAATGTTCCCTCCAGGCACTTTCAGTGTGGGTGCCTTCTCCACGTGGTTCCTGGTTTCCCTGCAGCGCTGAAGAGAATGTTAGCAAAGAGGTAACCGGCACAGCGAAAACAGTACTCAAAGACAGGGAGAGCAAGCTCTCTCTTGGCACTTTGGATGTGGGACATACAGCGAGATGTTTGCTGCTTTTGCGTTTGGCTGTTGGGAGATTTACAGCACAAAGATATCTAGTTGATTTGAAGCAGTTCCGAGAAAGTCTAAACATAATCGCCACTTCTCCCTCCTGGCACTTTCCATGTGGGAGATATAGCAGGATGTATATTGGTTTTGAGGACAACTCAATGGACAGTGTAGGGAGAAAAGTTCCTGGCTCCTTGAATGCCGTTCCTGGAGACACTGCGATCAATGAGGGAGATATGTCAAGATGTGTGTTGGTTTTGAGGACGGCTCTCTGGAGAGTCTTAGCAAAGAGGTCACAGGGATAATCAGAGCAATTCTCAGAGACACTGAGAACAAGCTCGACAATTCCCTCCTGGCACTTTCCCTGTAGGAGATACCGCAAGACGTTTCTGTAGATTGGGCACAGCGCTCTGCAGGGTGTTAGCAGATACTTTCCCGGGACAGTGAAACCCTATGTCAGAGACACTGAGAAGAAGCCCCAATGTTCCCTCCAGGCACTTTCAGTGTGGGTGCCTTCTCCACGTGGTTCCTGGTTTCCCTGCAGCGCTGAAGAGAATGTTAGCAAAGAGGTAACCGGCACAGCGAAAACAGTACTCAAAGACAGGGAGAGCAAGCTCTCTCTTGGCACTTTGGATGTGGGACATACAGCGAGATGTTTGCTGCTTTTGCGTTTGGCTGTTGGGAGATTTACAGCACAAAGATATCTAGTTGATTTGAAGCAGTTCCGAGAAAGTCTAAACATAATCGCCACTTCTCCCTCCTGGCACTTTCCATGTGGGAGATATAGCAGGATGTATATTGGTTTTGAGGACAACTCAATGGACAGTGTAGGGAGAAAAGTTCCTGGCTCCTTGAATGCCGTTCCTGGAGACACTGCGATCAATGTGGGAGATATGTCAAGATGTGTGTTTGTTTTGAGGACGGCTCTCTGGAGAGTCTTAGCAAAGAGGTCACAGGGATAATCAGAGCAATTCTCAGAGACACTGAGAACAAGATGGACAGTTCCCTCCTGGCACTTTCCCTGTAGGAGATACCGCAAGACGTTTCTGTAGATTGGGCACAGCGCTCTGCAGGGTGTTAGCAGAGACTTTCCCGGGACAGTGAAACCCTATGTCAGAGACACTGAGAAGAAGCCCCAATGTTCCCTCCAGGCACTTTCAGTGTGGGTGCCTTCTCCACGTGGTTCCTGGTTTCCCTGCAGCGCTGAAGAGAATGTTAGCAAAGAGGTAACCGGCACAGCGAAAACAGTACTCAAAGACAGGGAGAGCAAGCTCTCTCTTGGCACTTTGGATGTGGGACATACAGCGAGATGTTTGCTGCTTTTGCGTTTGGCTCTTGGGAGATTTACAGCACAAAGATATCTAGTTGATTTGAAGCAGTTCCGAGAAAGTCTAAACATAATCGCCACTTCTCCCTCCTGGCACTTTCCATGTGGGAGATATAGCAGGATGTATATTGGTTTTGAGGACAACTCAATGGACAGTGTAGGGAGAAAAGTTCCTGGCTCCTTGAATGCCGTTCCTGGAGACACTGCGATCAATGTGGGAGATATGTCAAGATGTGTGTTGGTTTTGAGGACGGCTCTCTGGAGAGTCTTAGCAAAGAGGTCACAGGGATAATCAGAGCAATTCTCAGAGACACTGAGAACAAGATGGACAGTTCCCTCCTGGCACTTTCCCTGTAGGAGATACCGCAAGACGTTTCTGTAGATTGGGCACAGCGCTCTGCAGGGTGTTAGCAGAGACTTTCCCGGGACAGTGAAACCCTATGTCAGAGACACTGAGAAGAAGCCCCAATGTTCCCTCCAGGCACTTTCAGTGTGGGTGCCTTCTCCACGTGGTTCCTGGTTTCCCTGCAGCGCTGAAGAGAATGTTAGCAAAGAGGTAACCGGCACAGCGAAAACAGTACTCAAAGACAGGGAGAGCAAGCTCTCTCTTGGCACTTTGGATGTGGGACATACAGCGAGATGTTTGCTGCTTTTGCGTTTGGCTGTTGGGAGATTTACAGCACAAAGATATCTAGTTGATTTGAAGCAGTTCCGAGAAAGTCTAAACATAATCGCCACTTCTCCCTCCTGGCACTTTCCATGTGGGAGATATAGCAGGATGTATATTGGTTTTGAGGACAACTCAATGGACAGTGTAGGGAGAAAAGTTCCTGGCTCCTTGAATGCCGTTCCTGGAGACACTGCGATCAATGTGGGAGATATGTCAAGATGTGTGTTGGTTTTGAGGACGGCTCTCTGGAGAGTCTTAGCAAAGAGGTCACAGGGATAATCAGAGCAATTCTCAGAGACACTGAGAACAAGATGGACAGTTCCCTCCTGGCACTTTCCCTGTAGGAGATACCGCAAGACGTTTCTGTAGATTGGGCACAGCGCTCTGCAGGGTGTTAGCAGAGACTTTCCCGGGACAGTGAAACCCTATGTCAGAGACACTGAGAAGAAGCCCCAATGTTCCCTCCAGGCACTTTCAGTGTGGGTGCCTTCTCCACGTGGTTCCTGGTTTCCCTGCAGCGCTGAAGAGAATGTTAGCAAAGAGGTAACCGGGACAGTGAAAACAGTACTCAAAGAGAGGGAGAGCAAGCTCTCTCTTGGCACTTTGGATGTGGGACATACAGCGAGATGTTTGCTGCTTTTGCGTTTGGCTGTTGGGAGATTTACAGCACAAAGATATCTAGTTGATTTGAAGCAGTTCCGAGAAAGTCTAAACATAATCGCCACTTCTCCCTCCTGGCACTTTCCATGTGGGAGATATAGCAGGATGTATATTGGTTTTGAGGACAACTCAATGGACAGTGTAGGGAGAAAAGTTCCTGGCTCCTTGAATGCCGTTCCTGGAGACACTGCGATCAATGAGGGAGATATGTCAAGATGTGTGTTGGTTTTGAGGACGGCTCTCTGGAGAGTCTTAGCAAAGAGGTCACAGGGATAATCAGAGCAATTCTCAGAGACACTGAGAACAAGCTCGACAATTCCCTCCTGGCACTTTCCCTGTAGGAGATACCGCAAGACGTTTCTGTAGATTGGGCACAGCGCTCTGCAGGGTGTTAGCAGAGACTTTCCCGGGACAGTGAAACCCTATGTCAGAGACACTGAGAAGAAGCCCCAATGTTCCCTCCAGGCACTTTCAGTGTGGGTGCCTTCTCCACGTGGTTCCTGGTTTCCCTGCAGCGCTGAAGAGAATGTTAGCAAAGAGGTAACCGGCACAGCGAAAACAGTACTCAAAGACAGGGAGAGCAAGCTCTCTCTTGGCACTTTGGATGTGGGACATACAGCGAGATGTTTGCTGCTTTTGCGTTTGGCTGTTGGGAGATTTACAGCACAAAGATATCTAGTTGATTTGAAGCAGTTCCGAGAAAGTCTAAACATAATCGCCACTTCTCCCTCCTGGCACTTTCCATGTGGGAGATATAGCAGGATGTATATTGGTTTTGAGGACAACTCAATGGACAGTGTAGGGAGAAAAGTTCCTGGCTCCTTGAATGCCGTTCCTGGAGACACTGCGATCAATGTGGGAGATATGTCAAGATGTGTGTTGGTTTTGAGGACGGCTCTCTGGAGAGTCTTAGCAAAGAGGTCACAGGGATAATCAGAGCAATTCTCAGAGACACTGAGAACAAGATGGACAGTTCCCTCCTGGCACTTTCCCTGTAGGAGATACCGCAAGACGTTTCTGTAGATTGGGCACAGCGCTCTGCAGGGTGTTAGCAGAGACTTTCCCGGGACAGTGAAACCCTATGTCAGAGACACTGAGAAGAAGCCCCAATGTTCCCTCCAGGCACTTTCAGTGTGGGTGCCTTCTCCACGTGGTTCCTGGTTTCCCTGCAGCGCTGAAGAGAATGTTAGCAAAGAGGTAACCGGCACAGTGAAAACAGTACTCAAAGAGAGGGAGAGCAAGCTCTCTCTTGGCACTTTGGATGTGGGACATACAGCGAGATGTTTGCTGCTTTTGCGTTTGGCTGTTGGGAGATTTACAGCACAAAGATATCTAGTTGATTTGAAGCAGTTCCGAGAAAGTCTAAACATAATCGCCACTTCTCCCTCCTGGCACTTTCCATGTGGGAGATATAGCAGGATGTCTATTGGTTTTGAGGACAACTCAATGGACAGTGTAGGGAGAAAAGTTCCTGGCTCCTTGAATGCCGTTCCTGGAGACACTGCGATCAATGAGGGAGATATGTCAAGATGTGTGTTGGTTTTGAGGACGGCTCTCTGGAGAGTCTTAGCAAAGAGGTCACAGGGATAATCAGAGCAATTCTCAGAGACACTGAGAACAAGATGGACAGTTCCCTCCTGGCACTTTCCCTGTAGGAGATACCGCAAGACGTTTCTGTAGATTGGGCACAGCGCTCTGCAGGGTGTTAGCAGAGACTTTCCCGGGACAGTGAAACCCTATGTCAGAGACACTGAGAAGAAGCCCCAATGTTCCCTCCAGGCACTTTCAGTGTGGGTGCCTTCTCCACGTGGTTCCTGGTTTCCCTGCAGCGCTGAAGAGAATGTTAGCAAAGAGGTAACCGGCACAGCGAAAACAGTACTCAAAGACAGGGAGAGCAAGCTCTCTCTTGGCACTTTGGATGTGGGACATACAGCGAGATGTTTGCTGCTTTTGCGTTTGGCTCTTGGGAGATTTACAGCACAAAGATATCTAGTTGATTTGAAGCAGTTCCGAGAAAGTCTAAACATAATCGCCACTTCTCCCTCCTGGCACTTTCCATGTGGGAGATATAGCAGGATGTATATTGGTTTTGAGGACAACTCAATGGACAGTGTAGGGAGAAAAGTTCCTGGCTCCTTGAATGCCGTTCCTGGAGACACTGCGATCAATGAGGGAGATATGTCAAGATGTGTGTTGGTTTTGAGGACGGCTCTCTGGAGAGTCTTAGCAAAGAGGTCACAGGGATAATCAGAGCAATTCTCAGAGACACTGAGAACAAGATGGACAGTTCCCTCCTGGCACTTTCCCTGTAGGAGATACCGCAAGACGTTTCTGTAGATTGGGCACAGCGCTCTGCAGGGTGTTAGCAGAGACTTTCCCGGGACAGTGAAACCCTATGTCAGAGACACTGAGAAGAAGCCCCAATGTTCCCTCCAGGCACTTTCAGTGTGGGTGCCTTCTCCACGTGGTTCCTGGTTTCCCTGCAGCGCTGAAGAGAATGTTAGCAAAGAGGTAACCGGGACAGTGAAAACAGTACTCAAAGAGAGGGAGAGCAAGCTCTCTCTTGGCACTTTGGATGTGGGACATACAGCGAGATGTTTGCTGCTTTTGCGTTTGGCTGTTGGGAGATTTACAGCACAAAGATATCTAGTTGATTTGAAGCAGTTCCGAGAAAGTCTAAACATAATCGCCACTTCTCCCTCCTGGCACTTTCCATGTGGGAGATATAGCAGGATGTATATTGGTTTTGAGGACAACTCAATGGACAGTGTAGGGAGAAAAGTTCCTGGCTCCTTGAATGCCGTTCCTGGAGACACTGCGATCAATGAGGGAGATATGTCAAGATGTGTGTTGGTTTTGAGGACGGCTCTCTGGAGAGTCTTAGCAAAGAGGTCACAGGGATAATCAGAGCAATTCTCAGAGACACTGAGAACAAGATGGACAGTTCCCTCCTGGCACTTTCCCTGTAGGAGATACCGCAAGACGTTTCTGTAGATTGGGCACAGCGCTCTGCAGGGTGTTAGCAGAGACTTTCCCGGGACAGTGAAACCCTATGTCAGAGACACTGAGAAGAAGCCCCAATGTTCCCTCCAGGCACTTTCAGTGTGGGTGCCTTCTCCACGTGGTTCCTGGTTTCCCTGCAGCGCTGAAGAGAATGTTAGCAAAGAGGTAACCGGGACAGTGAAAACAGTACTCAAAGAGAGGGAGAGCAAGCTCTCTCTTGGCACTTTGGATGTGGGACATACAGCGAGATGTTTGCTGCTTTTGCGTTTGGCTGTTGGGAGATTTACAGCACAAAGATATCTAGTTGATTTGAAGCAGTTCCGAGAAAGTCTAAACATAATCCCCACTTCTCCCTCCTGGCACTTTCCATGTGGGAGATATAGCAGGATGTATATTGGTTTTGAGGACAACTCAATGGACAGTGTAGGGAGAAAAGTTCCTGGCTCCTTGAATGCCGTTCCTGGAGACACTGCGATCAATGTGGGAGATATGTCAAGATGTGTGTTGGTTTTGAGGACGGCTCTCTGGAGAGTCTTAGCAAAGAGGTCACAGGGATAATCAGAGCAATTCTCAGAGACACTGAGAACAAGCTCGACAATTCCCTCCTGGCACTTTCCCTGTAGGAGATACCGCAAGACGTTTCTGTAGATTGGGCACAGCGCTCTGCAGGGTGTTAGCAGAGACTTTCCCGGGACAGTGAAACCCTATGTCAGAGACACTGAGAAGAAGCCCCAATGTTCCCTCCAGGCACTTTCAGTGTGGGTGCCTTCTCCACGTGGTTCCTGGTTTCCCTGCAGCGCTGAAGAGAATGTTAGCAAAGAGGTAACCGGCACAGCGAAAACAGTACTCAAAGACAGGGAGAGCAAGCTCTCTCTTGGCACTTTGGATGTGGGACATACAGCGAGATGTTTGCTGCTTTTGCGTTTGGCTGTTGGGAGATTTACAGCACAAAGATATCTAGTTGATTTGAAGCAGTTCCGAGAAAGTCTAAACATAATCGCCACTTCTCCCTCCTGGCACTTTCCATGTGGGAGATATAGCAGGATGTATATTGGTTTTGAGGACAACTCAATGGACAGTGTAGGGAGAAAAGTTCCTGGCTCCTTGAATGCCGTTCCTGGAGACACTGCGATCAATGTGGGAGATATGTCAAGATGTGTGTTTGTTTTGAGGACGGCTCTCTGGAGAGTCTTAGCAAAGAGGTCACAGGGATAATCAGAGCAATTCTCAGAGACACTGAGAACAAGATGGACAGTTCCCTCCTGGCACTTTCCCTGTAGGAGATACCGCAAGACGTTTCTGTAGATTGGGCACAGCGCTCTGCAGGGTGTTAGCAGAGACTTTCCCGGGACAGTGAAACCCTATGTCAGAGACACTGAGAAGAAGCCCCAATGTTCCCTCCAGGCACTTTCAGTGTGGGTGCCTTCTCCACGTGGTTCCTGGTTTCCCTGCAGCGCTGAAGAGAATGTTAGCAAAGAGGTAACCGGCACAGCGAAAACAGTACTCAAAGACAGGGAGAGCAAGCTCTCTCTTGGCACTTTGGATGTGGGACATACAGCGAGATGTTTGCTGCTTTTGCGTTTGGCTCTTGGGAGATTTACAGCACAAAGATATCTAGTTGATTTGAAGCAGTTCCGAGAAAGTCTAAACATAATCGCCACTTCTCCCTCCTGGCACTTTCCATGTGGGAGATATAGCAGGATGTATATTGGTTTTGAGGACAACTCAATGGACAGTGTAGGGAGAAAAGTTCCTGGCTCCTTGAATGCCGTTCCTGGAGACACTGCGATCAATGAGGGAGATATGTCAAGATGTGTGTTGGTTTTGAGGACGGCTCTCTGGAGAGTCTTAGCAAAGAGGTCACAGGGATAATCAGAGCAATTCTCAGAGACACTGAGAACAAGATGGACAGTTCCCTCCTGGCACTTTCCCTGTAGGAGATACCGCAAGACGTTTCTGTAGATTGGGCACAGCGCTCTGCAGGGTGTTAGCAGAGACTTTCCCGGGACAGTGAAACCCTATGTCAGAGACACTGAGAAGAAGCCCCAATGTTCCCTCCAGGCACTTTCAGTGTGGGTGCCTTCTCCACGTGGTTCCTGGTTTCCCTGCAGCGCTGAAGAGAATGTTAGCAAAGAGGTAACCGGGACAGCGAAAACAGTACTCAAAGAGAGGGAGAGCAAGCTCTCTCTTGGCACTTTGGATGTGGGACATACAGCGAGATGTTTGCTGCTTTTGCGTTTGGCTGTTGGGAGATTTACAGCACAAAGATATCTAGTTGATTTGAAGCAGTTCCGAGAAAGTCTAAACATAATCGCCACTTCTCCCTCCTGGCACTTTCCATGTGGGAGATATAGCAGGATGTATATTGGTTTTGAGGACAACTCAATGGACAGTGTAGGGAGAAAAGTTCCTGGCTCCTTGAATGCCGTTCCTGGAGACACTGCGATCAATGAGGGAGATATGTCAAGATGTGTGTTGGTTTTGAGGACGGCTCTCTGGAGAGTCTTAGCAAAGAGGTCACAGGGATAATCAGAGCAATTCTCAGAGACACTGAGAACAAGCTCGACAATTCCCTCCTGGCACTTTCCCTGTAGGAGATACCGCAAGACGTTTCTGTAGATTGGGCACAGCGCTCTGCAGGGTGTTAGCAGAGACTTTCCCGGGACAGTGAAACCCTATGTCAGAGACACTGAGAAGAAGCCCCAATGTTCCCTCCAGGCACTTTCAGTGTGGGTGCCTTCTCCACGTGGTTCCTGGTTTCCCTGCAGCGCTGAAGAGAATGTTAGCAAAGAGGTAACCGGCACAGCGAAAACAGTACTCAAAGACAGGGAGAGCAAGCTCTCTCTTGGCACTTTGGATGTGGGACATACAGCGAGATGTTTGCTGCTTTTGCGTTTGGCTGTTGGGAGATTTACAGCACAAAGATATCTAGTTGATTTGAAGCAGTTCCGAGAAAGTCTAAACATAATCGCCACTTCTCCCTCCTGGCACTTTCCATGTGGGAGATATAGCAGGATGTATATTGGTTTTGAGGACAACTCAATGGACAGTGTAGGGAGAAAAGTTCCTGGCTCCTTGAATGCCGTTCCTGGAGACACTGCGATCAATGTGGGAGATATGTCAAGATGTGTGTTGGTTTTGAGGACGGCTCTCTGGAGAGTCTTAGCAAAGAGGTCACAGGGATAATCAGAGCAATTCTCAGAGACACTGAGAACAAGATGGACAGTTCCCTCCTGGCACTTTCCCTGTAGGAGATACCGCAAGACGTTTCTGTAGATTGGGCACAGCGCTCTGCAGGGTGTTAGCAGAGACTTTCCCGGGACAGTGAAACCCTATGTCAGAGACACTGAGAAGAAGCCCCAATGTTCCCTCCAGGCACTTTCAGTGTGGGTGCCTTCTCCACGTGGTTCCTGGTTTCCCTGCAGCGCTGAAGAGAATGTTAGCAAAGAGGTAACCGGGACAGCGAAAACAGTACTCAAAGAGAGGGAGAGCAAGCTCTCTCTTGGCACTTTGGATGTGGGACATACAGCGAGATGTTTGCTGCTTTTGCGTTTGGCTGTTGGGAGATTTACAGCACAAAGATATCTAGTTGATTTGAAGCAGTTCCGAGAAAGTCTAAACATAATCGCCACTTCTCCCTCCTGGCACTTTCCATGTGGGAGATATAGCAGGATGTATATTGGTTTTGAGGACAACTCAATGGACAGTGTAGGGAGAAAAGTTCCTGGCTCCTTGAATGCCGTTCCTGGAGACACTGCGATCAATGAGGGAGAT
This sequence comes from Chroicocephalus ridibundus, assembly GCF_963924245.1. Taxonomy (NCBI): domain Eukaryota; kingdom Metazoa; phylum Chordata; class Aves; order Charadriiformes; family Laridae; genus Chroicocephalus; species Chroicocephalus ridibundus. Next base: position 14,011 of record NW_026961178.1, on the reverse strand, counting down.
ATGTCAAGATGTGTGTTGGTTTTGAGGACGGCTCTCTGGAGAGTCTTAGCAAAGAGGTCACAGGGATAATCAGAGCAATTCTCAGAGACACTGAGAACAAGCTCGACAATTCCCTCCTGGCACTTTCCCTGTAGGAGATACCGCAAGACGTTTCTGTAGATTGGGCACAGCGCTCTGCAGGGTGTTAGCAGAGACTTTCCCGGGACAGTGAAACCCTATGTCAGAGACACTGAGAAGAAGCCCCAATGTTCCCTCCAGGCACTTTCAGTGTGGGTGCCTTCTCCACGTGGTTCCTGGTTTCCCTGCAGCGCTGAAGAGAATGTTAGCAAAGAGGTAACCGGCACAGCGAAAACAGTACTCAAAGACAGGGAGAGCAAGCTCTCTCTTGGCACTTTGGATGTGGGACATACAGCGAGATGTTTGCTGCTTTTGCGTTTGGCTGTTGGGAGATTTACAGCACAAAGATATCTAGTTGATTTGAAGCAGTTCCGAGAAAGTCTAAACATAATCGCCACTTCTCCCTCCTGGCACTTTCCATGTGGGAGATATAGCAGGATGTATATTGGTTTTGAGGACAACTCAATGGACAGTGTAGGGAGAAAAGTTCCTGGCTCCTTGAATGCCGTTCCTGGAGACACTGCGATCAATGTGGGAGATATGTCAAGATGTGTGTTGGTTTTGAGGACGGCTCTCTGGAGAGTCTTAGCAAAGAGGTCACAGGGATAATCAGAGCAATTCTCAGAGACACTGAGAACAAGATGGACAGTTCCCTCCTGGCACTTTCCCTGTAGGAGATACCGCAAGACGTTTCTGTAGATTGGGCACAACGCTCTGCAGGGTGTTAGCAGAGACTTTCCCGGGACAGTGAAACCCTATGTCAGAGACACTGAGAAGAAGCCCCAATGTTCCCTCCAGGCACTTTCAGTGTGGGTGCCTTCTCCACGTGGTTCCTGGTTTCCCTGCAGCGCTGAAGAGAATGTTAGCAAAGAGGTAACCGGCACAGCGAAAACAGTACTCAAAGACAGGGAGAGCAAGCTCTCTCTTGGCACTTTGGATGTGGGACATACAGCGAGATGTTTGCTGCTTTTGCGTTTGGCTGTTGGGAGATTTACAGCACAAAGATATCTAGTTGATTTGAAGCAGTTCCGAGAAAGTCTAAACATAATCGCCACTTCTCCCTCCTGGCACTTTCCATGTGGGAGATATAGCAGGATGTATATTGGTTTTGAGGACAACTCAATGGACAGTGTAGGGAGAAAAGTTCCTGGCTCCTTGAATGCCGTTCCTGGAGACACTGCGATCAATGTGGGAGATATGTCAAGATGTGTGTTGGTTTTGAGGACGGCTCTCTGGAGAGTCTTAGCAAAGAGGTCACAGGGATAATCAGAGCAATTCTCAGAGACACTGAGAACAAGATGGACAGTTCCCTCCTGGCACTTTCCCTGTAGGAGATACCGCAAGACGTTTCTGTAGATTGGGCACAGCGCTCTGCAGGGTGTTAGCAGAGACTTTCCCGGGACAGTGAAACCCTATGTCAGAGACACTGAGAAGAAGCCCCAATGTTCCCTCCAGGCACTTTCAGTGTGGGTGCCTTCTCCACGTGGTTCCTGGTTTCCCTGCAGCGCTGAAGAGAATGTTAGCAAAGAGGTAACCGGCACAGCGAAAACAGTACTCAAAGACAGGGAGAGCAAGCTCTCTCTTGGCACTTTGGATGTGGGACATACAGCGAGATGTTTGCTGCTTTTGCGTTTGGCTCTTGGGAGATTTACAGCACAAAGATATCTAGTTGATTTGAAGCAGTTCCGAGAAAGTCTAAACATAATCGCCACTTCTCCCTCCTGGCACTTTCCATGTGGGAGATATAGCAGGATGTATATTGGTTTTGAGGACAACTCAATGGACAGTGTAGGGAGAAAAGTTCCTGGCTCCTTGAATGCCGTTCCTGGAGACACTGCGATCAATGTGGGAGATATGTCAAGATGTGTGTTGGTTTTGAGGACGGCTCTCTGGAGAGTCTTAGCAAAGAGGTCACAGGGATAATCAGAGCAATTCTCAGAGACACTGAGAACAAGCTCGACAATTCCCTCCTGGCACTTTCCCTGTAGGAGATACCGCAAGACGTTTCTGTAGATTGGGCACAGCGCTCTGCAGGGTGTTAGCAGAGACTTTCCCGGGACAGTGAAACCCTATGTCAGAGACACTGAGAAGAAGCCCCAATGTTCCCTCCAGGCACTTTCAGTGTGGGTGCCTTCTCCACGTGGTTCCTGGTTTCCCTGCAGCGCTGAAGAGAATGTTAGCAAAGAGGTAACCGGGACAGTGAAAACAGTACTCAAAGACAGGGAGAGCAAGCTCTCTCTTGGCACTTTGGATGTGGGACATACAGCGAGATGTTTGCTGCTTTTGCGTTTGGCTGTTGGGAGATTTACAGCACAAAGATATCTAGTTGATTTGAAGCAGTTCCGAGAAAGTCTAAACATAATCGCCACTTCTCCCTCCTGGCACTTTCCATGTGGGAGATATAGCAGGATGTATATTGGTTTTGAGGACAACTCAATGGACAGTGTAGGGAGAAAAGTTCCTGGCTCCTTGAATGCCGTTCCTGGAGACACTGCGATCAATGAGGGAGATATGTCAAGATGTGTGTTGGTTTTGAGGACGGCTCTCTGGAGAGTCTTAGCAAAGAGGTCACAGGGATAATCAGAGCAATTCTCAGAGACACTGAGAACAAGATGGACAGTTCCCTCCTGGCACTTTCCCTGTAGGAGATACCGCAAGACGTTTCTGTAGATTGGGCACAGCGCTCTGCAGGGTGTTAGCAGAGACTTTCCCGGGACAGTGAAACCCTATGTCAGAGACACTGAGAAGAAGCCCCAATGTTCCCTCCAGGCACTTTCAGTGTGGGTGCCTTCTCCACGTGGTTCCTGGTTTCCCTGCAGCGCTGAAGAGAATGTTAGCAAAGAGGTAACCGGCACAGCGAAAACAGTACTCAAAGACAGGGAGAGCAAGCTCTCTCTTGGCACTTTGGATGTGGGACATACAGCGAGATGTTTGCTGCTTTTGCGTTTGGCTGTTGGGAGATTTACAGCACAAAGATATCTAGTTGATTTGAAGCAGTTCCGAGAAAGTCTAAACATAATCCCCACTTCTCCCTCCTGGCACTTTCCATGTGGGAGATATAGCAGGATGTATATTGGTTTTGAGGACAACTCAATGGACAGTGTAGGGAGAAAAGTTCCTGGCTCCTTGAATGCCGTTCCTGGAGACACTGCGATCAATGAGGGAGATATGTCAAGATGTGTGTTGGTTTTGAGGACGGCTCTCTGGAGAGTCTTAGCAAAGAGGTCACAGGGATAATCAGAGCAATTCTCAGAGACACTGAGAACAAGCTCGACAGTTCCCTCCTGGCACTTTCCCTGTAGGAGATACCGCAAGACGTTTCTGTAGATTGGGCACAGCGCTCTGCAGGGTGTTAGCAGAGACTTTCCCGGGACAGTGAAACCCTATGTCAGAGACACTGAGAAGAAGCCCCAATGTTCCCTCCAGGCACTTTCAGTGTGGGTGCCTTCTCCACGTGGTTCCTGGTTTCCCTGCAGCGCTGAAGAGAATGTTAGCAAAGAGGTAACCGGGACAGTGAAAACAGTACTCAAAGACAGGGAGAGCAAGCTCTCTCTTGGCACTTTGGATGTGGGACATACAGCGAGATGTTTGCTGCTTTTGCGTTTGGCTGTTGGGAGATTTACAGCACAAAGATATCTAGTTGATTTGAAGCAGTTCCGAGAAAGTCTAAACATAATCGCCACTTCTCCCTCCTGGCACTTTCCATGTGGGAGATATAGCAGGATGTATATTGGTTTTGAGGACAACTCAATGGACAGTGTAGGGAGAAAAGTTCCTGGCTCCTTGAATGCCGTTCCTGGAGACACTGCGATCAATGTGGGAGATATGTCAAGATGTGTGTTTGTTTTGAGGACGGCTCTCTGGAGAGTCTTAGCAAAGAGGTCACAGGGATAATCAGAGCAATTCTCAGAGACACTGAGAACAAGATGGACAGTTCCCTCCTGGCACTTTCCCTGTAGGAGATACCGCAAGACGTTTCTGTAGATTGGGCACAGCGCTCTGCAGGGTGTTAGCAGAGACTTTCCCGGGACAGTGAAACCCTATGTCAGAGACACTGAGAAGAAGCCCCAATGTTCCCTCCAGGCACTTTCAGTGTGGGTGCCTTCTCCACGTGGTTCCTGGTTTCCCTGCAGCGCTGAAGAGAATGTTAGCAAAGAGGTAACCGGCACAGCGAAAACAGTACTCAAAGAGAGGGAGAGCAAGCTCTCTCTTGGCACTTTGGATGTGGGACATACAGCGAGATGTTTGCTGCTTTTGCGTTTGGCCGTTGGGAGATTTACAGCACAAAGATATCTAGTTGATTTGAAGCAGTTCCGAGAAAGTCTAAACATAATCGCCACTTCTCCCTCCTGGCACTTTCCATGTGGGAGATATAGCAGGATGTATATTGGTTTTGAGGACAACTCAATGGACAGTGTAGGGAGAAAAGTTCCTGGCTCCTTGAATGCCGTTCCTGGAGACACTGCGATCAATGTGGGAGATATGTCAAGATGTGTGTTGGTTTTGAGGACGGCTCTCTGGAGAGTCTTAGCAAAGAGGTCACAGGGATAATCAGAGCAATTCTCAGAGACACTGAGAACAAGATGGACAGTTCCCTCCTGGCACTTTCCCTGTAGGAGATACCGCAAGACGTTTCTGTAGATTGGGCACAGCGCTCTGCAGGGTGTTAGCAGAGACTTTCCCGGGACAGTGAAACCCTATGTCAGAGACACTGAGAAGAAGCCCCAATGTTCCCTCCAGGCACTTTCAGTGTGGGTGCCTTCTCCACGTGGTTCCTGGTTTCCCTGCAGCGCTGAAGAGAATGTTAGCAAAGAGGTAACCGGCACAGCGAAAACAGTACTCAAAGACAGGGAGAGCAAGCTCTCTCTTGGCACTTTGGATGTGGGACATACAGCGAGATGTTTGCTGCTTTTGCGTTTGGCTGTTGGGAGATTTACAGCACAAAGATATCTAGTTGATTTGAAGCAGTTCCGAGAAAGTCTAAACATAATCGCCACTTCTCCCTCCTGGCACTTTCCATGTGGGAGATATAGCAGGATGTATATTGGTTTTGAGGACAACTCAATGGACAGTGTAGGGAGAAAAGTTCCTGGCTCCTTGAATGCCGTTCCTGGAGACACTGCGATCAATGTGGGAGATATGTCAAGATGTGTGTTTGTTTTGAGGACGGCTCTCTGGAGAGTCTTAGCAAAGAGGTCACAGGGATAATCAGAGCAATTCTCAGAGACACTGAGAACAAGATGGACAGTTCCCTCCTGGCACTTTCCCTGTAGGAGATACCGCAAGACGTTTCTGTAGATTGGGCACAGCGCTCTGCAGGGTGTTAGCAGAGACTTTCCCGGGACAGTGAAACCCTATGTCAGAGACACTGAGAAGAAGCCCCAATGTTCCCTCCAGGCACTTTCAGTGTGGGTGCCTTCTCCACGTGGTTCCTGGTTTCCCTGCAGCGCTGAAGAGAATGTTAGCAAAGAGGTAACCGGCACAGCGAAAACAGTACTCAAAGACAGGGAGAGCAAGCTCTCTCTTGGCACTTTGGATGTGGGACATACAGCGAGATGTTTGCTGCTTTTGCGTTTGGCTGTTGGGAGATTTACAGCACAAAGATATCTAGTTGATTTGAAGCAGTTCCGAGAAAGTCTAAACATAATCGCCACTTCTCCCTCCTGGCACTTTCCATGTGGGAGATATAGCAGGATGTATATTGGTTTTGAGGACAACTCAATGGACAGTGTAGGGAGAAAAGTTCCTGGCTCCTTGAATGCCGTTCCTGGAGACACTGCGATCAATGTGGGAGATATGTCAAGATGTGTGTTGGTTTTGAGGACGGCTCTCTGGAGAGTCTTAGCAAAGAGGTCACAGGGATAATCAGAGCAATTCTCAGAGACACTGAGAACAAGATGGACAGTTCCCTCCTGGCACTTTCCCTGTAGGAGATACCGCAAGACGTTTCTGTAGATTGGGCACAGCGCTCTGCAGGGTGTTAGCAGAGACTTTCCCGGGACAGTGAAACCCTATGTCAGAGACACTGAGAAGAAGCCCCAATGTTCCCTCCAGGCACTTTCAGTGTGGGTGCCTTCTCCACGTGGTTCCTGGTTTCCCTGCAGCGCTGAAGAGAATGTTAGCAAAGAGGTAACCGGCACAGCGAAAACAGTACTCAAAGACAGGGAGAGCAAGCTCTCTCTTGGCACTTTGGATGTGGGACATACAGCGAGATGTTTGCTGCTTTTGCGTTTGGCTCTTGGGAGATTTACAGCACAAAGATATCTAGTTGATTTGAAGCAGTTCCGAGAAAGTCTAAACATAATCGCCACTTCTCCCTCCTGGCACTTTCCATGTGGGAGATATAGCAGGATGTATATTGGTTTTGAGGACAACTCAATGGACAGTGTAGGGAGAAAAGTTCCTGGCTCCTTGAATGCCGTTCCTGGAGACACTGCGATCAATGTGGGAGATATGTCAAGATGTGTGTTTGTTTTGAGGACGGCTCTCTGGAGAGTCTTAGCAAAGAGGTCACAGGGATAATCAGAGCAATTCTCAGAGACACTGAGAACAAGCTCGACAATTCCCTCCTGGCACTTTCCCTGTAGGAGATACCGCAAGACGTTTCTGTAGATTGGGCACAGCGCTCTGCAGGGTGTTAGCAGAGACTTTCCCGGGACAGTGAAACCCTATGTCAGAGACACTGAGAAGAAGCCCCAATGTTCCCTCCAGGCACTTTCAGTGTGGGTGCCTTCTCCACGTGGTTCCTGGTTTCCCTGCAGCGCTGAAGAGAATGTTAGCAAAGAGGTAACCGGGACAGTGAAAACAGTACTCAAAGACAGGGAGAGCAAGCTCTCTCTTGGCACTTTGGATGTGGGACATACAGCGAGATGTTTGCTGCTTTTGCGTTTGGCTGTTGGGAGATTTACAGCACAAAGATATCTAGTTGATTTGAAGCAGTTCCGAGAAAGTCTAAACATAATCGCCACTTCTCCCTCCTGGCACTTTCCATGTGGGAGATATAGCAGGATGTATATTGGTTTTGAGGACAACTCAATGGACAGTGTAGGGAGAAAAGTTCCTGGCTCCTTGAATGCCGTTCCTGGAGACACTGCGATCAATGAGGGAGATATGTCAAGATGTGTGTTGGTTTTGAGGACGGCTCTCTGGAGAGTCTTAGCAAAGAGGTCACAGGGATAATCAGAGCAATTCTCAGAGACACTGAGAACAAGATGGACAGTTCCCTCCTGGCACTTTCCCTGTAGGAGATACCGCAAGACGTTTCTGTAGATTGGGCACAGCGCTCTGCAGGGTGTTAGCAGAGACTTTCCCGGGACAGTGAAACCCTATGTCAGAGACACTGAGAAGAAGCCCCAATGTTCCCTCCAGGCACTTTCAGTGTGGGTGCCTTCTCCACGTGGTTCCTGGTTTCCCTGCAGCGCTGAAGAGAATGTTAGCAAAGAGGTAACCGGCACAGCGAAAACAGTACTCAAAGACAGGGAGAGCAAGCTCTCTCTTGGCACTTTGGATGTGGGACATACAGCGAGATGTTTGCTGCTTTTGCGTTTGGCTGTTGGGAGATTTACAGCACAAAGATATCTAGTTGATTTGAAGCAGTTCCGAGAAAGTCTAAACATAATCCCCACTTCTCCCTCCTGGCACTTTCCATGTGGGAGATATAGCAGGATGTATATTGGTTTTGAGGACAACTCAATGGACAGTGTAGGGAGAAAAGTTCCTGGCTCCTTGAATGCCGTTCCTGGAGACACTGCGATCAATGAGGGAGATATGTCAAGATGTGTGTTGGTTTTGAGGACGGCTCTCTGGAGAGTCTTAGCAAAGAGGTCACAGGGATAATCAGAGCAATTCTCAGAGACACTGAGAACAAGCTCGACAGTTCCCTCCTGGCACTTTCCCTGTAGGAGATACCGCAAGACGTTTCTGTAGATTGGGCACAGCGCTCTGCAGGGTGTTAGCAGAGACTTTCCCGGGACAGTGAAACCCTATGTCAGAGACACTGAGAAGAAGCCCCAATGTTCCCTCCAGGCACTTTCAGTGTGGGTGCCTTCTCCACGTGGTTCCTGGTTTCCCTGCAGCGCTGAAGAGAATGTTAGCAAAGAGGTAACCGGGACAGTGAAAACAGTACTCAAAGACAGGGAGAGCAAGCTCTCTCTTGGCACTTTGGATGTGGGACATACAGCGAGATGTTTGCTGCTTTTGCGTTTGGCTGTTGGGAGATTTACAGCACAAAGATATCTAGTTGATTTGAAGCAGTTCCGAGAAAGTCTAAACATAATCGCCACTTCTCCCTCCTGGCACTTTCCATGTGGGAGATATAGCAGGATGTATATTGGTTTTGAGGACAACTCAATGGACAGTGTAGGGAGAAAAGTTCCTGGCTCCTTGAATGCCGTTCCTGGAGACACTGCGATCAATGTGGGAGATATGTCAAGATGTGTGTTTGTTTTGAGGACGGCTCTCTGGAGAGTCTTAGCAAAGAGGTCACAGGGATAATCAGAGCAATTCTCAGAGACACTGAGAACAAGATGGACAGTTCCCTCCTGGCACTTTCCCTGTAGGAGATACCGCAAGACGTTTCTGTAGATTGGGCACAGCGCTCTGCAGGGTGTTAGCAGAGACTTTCCCGGGACAGTGAAACCCTATGTCAGAGACACTGAGAAGAAGCCCCAATGTTCCCTCCAGGCACTTTCAGTGTGGGTGCCTTCTCCACGTGGTTCCTGGTTTCCCTGCAGCGCTGAAGAGAATGTTAGCAAAGAGGTAACCGGCACAGCGAAAACAGTACTCAAAGAGAGGGAGAGCAAGCTCTCTCTTGGCACTTTGGATGTGGGACATACAGCGAGATGTTTGCTGCTTTTGCGTTTGGCTGTTGGGAGATTTACAGCACAAAGATATCTAGTTGATTTGAAGCAGTTCCGAGAAAGTCTAAACATAATCGCCACTTCTCCCTCCTGGCACTTTCCATGTGGGAGATATAGCAGGATGTATATTGGTTTTGAGGACAACTCAATGGACAGTGTAGGGAGAAAAGTTCCTGGCTCCTTGAATGCCGTTCCTGGAGACACTGCGATCAATGTGGGAGATATGTCAAGATGTGTGTTTGTTTTGAGGACGGCTCTCTGGAGAGTCTTAGCAAAGAGGTCACAGGGATAATCAGAGCAATTCTCAGAGACACTGAGAACAAGATGGACAGTTCCCTCCTGGCACTTTCCCTGTAGGAGATACCGCAAGACGTTTCTGTAGATTGGGCACAGCGCTCTGCAGGGTGTTAGCAGAGACTTTCCCGGGACAGTGAAACCCTATGTCAGAGACACTGAGAAGAAGCCCCAATGTTCCCTCCAGGCACTTTCAGTGTGGGTGCCTTCTCCACGTGGTTCCTGGTTTCCCTGCAGCGCTGAAGAGAATGTTAGCAAAGAGGTAACCGGCACAGCGAAAACAGTACTCAAAGAGAGGGAGAGCAAGCTCTCTCTTGGCACTTTGGATGTGGGACATACAGCGAGATGTTTGCTGCTTTTGCGTTTGGCTGTTGGGAGATTTACAGCACAAAGATATCTAGTTGATTTGAAGCAGTTCCGAGAAAGTCTAAACATAATCGCCACTTCTCCCTCCTGGCACTTTCCATGTGGGAGATATAGCAGGATGTATATTGGTTTTGAGGACAACTCAATGGACAGTGTAGGGAGAAAAGTTCCTGGCTCCTTGAATGCCGTTCCTGGAGACACTGCGATCAATGTGGGAGATATGTCAAGATGTGTGTTTGTTTTGAGGACGGCTCTCTGGAGAGTCTTAGCAAAGAGGTCACAGGGATAATCAGAGCAATTCTCAGAGACACTGAGAACAAGATGGACAGTTCCCTCCTGGCACTTTCCCTGTAGGAGATACCGCAAGACGTTTCTGTAGATTGGGCACAGCGCTCTGCAGGGTGTTAGCAGAGACTTTCCCGGGACAGTGAAACCCTATGTCAGAGACACTGAGAAGAAGCCCCAATGTTCCCTCCAGGCACTTTCAGTGTGGGTGCCTTCTCCACGTGGTTCCTGGTTTCCCTGCAGCGCTGAAGAGAATGTTAGCAAAGAGGTAACCGGCACAGCGAAAACAGTACTCAAAGACAGGGAGAGCAAGCTCTCTCTTGGCACTTTGGATGTGGGACATACAGCGAGATGTTTGCTGCTTTTGCGTTTGGCTGTTGGGAGATTTACAGCACAAAGATATCTAGTTGATTTGAAGCAGTTCCGAGGAAGTCTAAACATAATCGCCACTTCTCCCTCCTGGCACTTTCCATGTGGGAGATATAGCAGGATGTATATTGGTTTTGAGGACAACTCAATGGACAGTGTAGGGAGAAAAGTTCCTGGCTCCTTGAATGCCGTTCCTGGAGACACTGCGATCAATGAGGGAGATATGTCAAGATGTGTGTTGGTTTTGAGGACGGCTCTCTGGAGAGTCTTAGCAAAGAGGTCACAGGGATAATCAGAGCAATTCTCAGAGACACTGAGAACAAGATGGACAGTTCCCTCCTGGCACTTTCCCTGTAGGAGATACCGCAAGACGTTTCTGTAGATTGGGCACAGCGCTCTGCAGGGTGTTAGCAGAGACTTTCCCGGGACAGTGAAACCCTATGTCAGAGACACTGAGAAGAAGCCCCAATGTTCCCTCCAGGCACTTTCAGTGTGGGTGCCTTCTCCACGTGGTTCCTGGTTTCCCTGCAGCGCTGAAGAGAATGTTAGCAAAGAGGTAACCGGCACAGCGAAAACAGTACTCAAAGAGAGGGAGAGCAAGCTCTCTCTTGGCACTTTGGATGTGGGACATACAGCGAGATGTTTGCTGCTTTTGCGTTTGGCTGTTGGGAGATTTACAGCACAAAGATATCTAGTTGATTTGAAGCAGTTCCGAGAAAGTCTAAACATAATCGCCACTTCTCCCTCCTGGCACTTTCCATGTGGGAGATATAGCAGGATGTATATTGGTTTTGAGGACAACTCAATGGACAGTGTAGGGAGAAAAGTTCCTGGCTCCTTGAATGCCGTTCCTGGAGACACTGCGATCAATGTGGGAGATATGTCAAGATGTGTGTTTGTTTTGAGGACGGCTCTCTGGAGAGTCTTAGCAAAGAGGTCACAGGGATAATCAGAGCAATTCTCAGAGACACTGAGAACAAGATGGACAGTTCCCTCCTGGCACTTTCCCTGTAGGAGATACCGCAAGACGTTTCTGTAGATTGGGCACAGCGCTCTGCAGGGTGTTAGCAGAGACTTTCCCGGGACAGTGAAACCCTATGTCAGAGACACTGAGAAGAAGCCCCAATGTTCCCTCCAGGCACTTTCAGTGTGGGTGCCTTCTCCACGTGGTTCCTGGTTTCCCTGCAGCGCTGAAGAGAATGTTAGCAAAGAGGTAACCGGCACAGCGAAAACAGTACTCAAAGACAGGGAGAGCAAGCTCTCTCTTGGCACTTTGGATGTGGGACATACAGCGAGATGTTTGCTGCTTTTGCGTTTGGCTGTTGGGAGATTTACAGCACAAAGATATCTAGTTGATTTGAAGCAGTTCCGAGAAAGTCTAAACATAATCGCCACTTCTCCCTCCTGGCACTTTCCATGTGGGAGATATAGCAGGATGTATATTGGTTTTGAGGACAACTCAATGGACAGTGTAGGGAGAAAAGTTCCTGGCTCCTTGAATGCCGTTCCTGGAGACACTGCGATCAATGTGGGAGATATGTCAAGATGTGTGTTGGTTTTGAGGACGGCTCTCTGGAGAGTCTTAGCAAAGAGGTCACAGGGATAATCAGAGCAATTCTCAGAGACACTGAGAACAAGCTCGACAATTCCCTCCTGGCACTTTCCCTGTAGGAGATACCGCAAGACGTTTCTGTAGATTGGGCACAGCGCTCTGCAGGGTGTTAGCAGAGACTTTCCCGGGACAGTGAAACCCTATGTCAGAGACACTGAGAAGAAGCCCCAATGTTCCCTCCAGGCACTTTCAGTGTGGGTGCCTTCTCCACGTGGTTCCTGGTTTCCCTGCAGCGCTGAAGAGAATGTTAGCAAAGAGGTAACCGGCACAGCGAAAACAGTACTCAAAGAGAGGGAGAGCAAGCTCTCTCTTGGCACTTTGGATGTGGGACATACAGCGAGATGTTTGCTGCTTTTGCGTTTGGCTGTTGGGAGATTTACAGCACAAAGATATCTAGTTGATTTGAAGCAGTTCCGAGAAAGTCTAAACATAATCGCCACTTCTCCCTCCTGGCACTTTCCATGTGGGAGATATAGCAGGATGTATATTGGTTTTGAGGACAACTCAATGGACAGTGTAGGGAGAAAAGTTCCTGGCTCCTTGAATGCCGTTCCTGGAGACACTGCGATCAATGTGGGAGATATGTCAAGATGTGTGTTGGTTTTGAGGACGGCTCTCTGGAGAGTCTTAGCAAAGAGGTCACAGGGATAATCAGAGCAATTCTCAGAGACACTGAGAACAAGATGGACAGTTCCCTCCTGGCACTTTCCCTGTAGGAGATACCGCAAGACGTTTCTGTAGATTGGGCACAGCGCTCTGCAGGGTGTTAGCAGAGACTTTCCCGGGACAGTGAAACCCTATGTCAGAGACACTGAGAAGAAGCCCCAATGTTCCCTCCAGGCACTTTCAGTGTGGGTGCCTTCTCCACGTGGTTCCTGGTTTCCCTGCAGCGCTGAAGAGAATGTTAGCAAAGAGGTAACCGGGACAGTGAAAACAGTACTCAAAGACAGGGAGAGCAAGCTCTCTCTTGGCACTTTGGATGTGGGACATACAGCGAGATGTTTGCTGCTTTTGCGTTTGGCTGTTGGGAGATTTACAGCACAAAGATATCTAGTTGATTTGAAGCAGTTCCGAGAAAGTCTAAACATAATCGCCACTTCTCCCTCCTGGCACTTTCCATGTGGGAGATATAGCAGGATGTATATTGGTTTTGAGGACAACTCAATGGACAGTGTAGGGAGAAAAGTTCCTGGCTCCTTGAATGCCGTTCCTGGAGACACTGCGATCAATGAGGGAGATATGTCAAGATGTGTGTTGGTTTTGAGGACGGCTCTCTGGAGAGTCTTAGCAAAGAGGTCACAGGGATAATCAGAGCAATTCTCAGAGACACTGAGAACAAGATGGACAGTTCCCTCCTGGCACTTTCCCTGTAGGAGATACCGCAAGACGTTTCTGTAGATTGGGCACAGCGCTCTGCAGGGTGTTAGCAGAGACTTTCCCGGGACAGTGAAACCCTATGTCAGAGACACTGAGAAGAAGCCCCAATGTTCCCTCCAGGCACTTTCAGTGTGGGTGCCTTCTCCACGTGGTTCCTGGTTTCCCTGCAGCGCTGAAGAGAATGTTAGCAAAGAGGTAACCGGCACAGCGAAAACAGTACTCAAAGAGAGGGAGAGCAAGCTCTCTCTTGGCACTTTGGATGTGGGACATACAGCGAGATGTTTGCTGCTTTTGCGTTTGGCTGTTGGGAGATTTACAGCACAAAGATATCTAGTTGATTTGAAGCAGTTCCGAGAAAGTCTAAACATAATCGCCACTTCTCCCTCCTGGCACTTTCCATGTGGGAGATATAGCAGGATGTATATTGGTTTTGAGGACAACTCAATGGACAGTGTAGGGAGAAAAGTTCCTGGCTCCTTGAATGCCGTTCCTGGAGACACTGCGATCAATGTGGGAGATATGTCAAGATGTGTGTTTGTTTTGAGGACGGCTCTCTGGAGAGTCTTAGCAAAGAGGTCACAGGGATAATCAGAGCAATTCTCAGAGACACTGAGAACAAGATGGACAGTTCCCTCCTGGCACTTTCCCTGTAGGAGATACCGCAAGACGTTTCTGTAGATTGGGCACAGCGCTCTGCAGGGTGTTAGCAGAGACTTTCCCGGGACAGTGAAAC